>NC_044035.1:213459212-213772545 GCF_901765095.1 Microcaecilia unicolor
CTGCTGTGTTTTCAGCGGTTTGGAGTTTCTTTAAGGTTTGTCTTTAGAGAGTACCTTTTTGCTTTTCTTCGGCAGTCTTTTTTATTTTATTTTTTTTCATAAATCCACTCAGGTATTTCCTGCCACATCTCAAGCTCGTTTTGTTTCACTCATTTTAATGAATTGTGGCTGAAAATTAAAAAAAAAAATATAACTCTGAATCGTATTAACCAATGGAGAAATCACCTTCAGGAACTTTACAAAGTATTATCCTCTAAATAATTACCACAACAATGAATTTAAAATAAGAACAGTTGAACATTGCGAGAACATCATTTAATTATTTTTTAAGTGGTGTTCTCTAAAAAAAAACTACTTCAGTAGATTTAAAATAATTGCCACACCAATGGATTTTAAGTAAGAGCAGAAAAAGTTCTAAAAAAAAATGCAAAAGCAAATCAAGAATATAAAGTAAAGCTAAATGTCTGCTTATCAATGCCTGATAAGTCGAAGGGAGTGGGGGGAAGTGAAGGCTGCCTAGAGCTGAAGATTGAGATAGGAACACAATTGCTTGCTGGGGAGGTGGAGGTAGGTGGGGGAGGGGGTTAGAGGGTGTGGGGATTAACGTATTATGGTGGAGACTTAGATTTGGAGTACCAACAAGGTGTAGAGAGCCTTGGACATGAGCTGATATCTCTGAGACAAGGGACGCCTCTTCTGTCAGACACTGGATACCGAGCAGAAGGGTGGTTTTCCAGATACCAAAAAGATGAATTGGACTCATGCCTCTGCCCATCCTGAAAACACTCAACATACTCCTGTACTGTGGAACCATTGGGGGGGGGGGGGGGGGGGGGGGGGGGGGGGGGGGGGGGGGGGGGGGGGGGGGGGGGGGGGGGGGGGGGGTGGGGGGAAGGGGAAGGGAGATTACCAATAAAAGTTTGATACTGTTTTACGTTGAATGGTTAAATACTGTAAGTTTCATGCGATCTGTATTAATTACATTATTGTGATGTTCCATATTTTGAGGTGTCAATAAAATAATTGAAACATACAAAAAAACTAAAGCTAAATTCCAGGCATAAGGAAGGAGAAAGAAACCCAGAAAGACATGCAAACAAAGGAAAGGCGTTAATCACCAAGATGCATTCTTTTGACATTGCCAAATGCCAACTATCACCAACCTGTGCTGCAAGTGCCCCAGTAAGATGGAGAACCGAGTGGCGAGCCAACTAACCTGACCTTACTCTCAGGCCTGGTCCGCTGATACTGGAACTTCCCTCTGCTGTGCTCTTCCCTTGATGAAGAAGGAAGTAAACATCAAAAGGGGGTGGGCCATGGTGTCACCGGACCAGGCATCAGGACAGTAAGTGACTGTGCCAGGTGCGGGGAACCTGGAAGGTATAATGTAGGTAGCTGAGTCAGTGGTGTGCATTCTTCTGACATTGCAAATGCCAAGTATCACCAACCTGTGCTGCAAGCGCCCCAGTAAGAAGAACCGAGAGCCGAGCCAACTAACCTGCACTTACTCTCAGGCCTGGTCCACTGATGTTAGAACTTCCCTCTGCTGCGGCCTGCCCTTGATGAAGAAGGAAGTAAACATCAGAAAGGGGTGGGTTGGACAGTAAGTGATTGTGCCAGGTATGAGGAACTTTGAAGGTATAATACAGGCAGCTCAGACTGGCGGTTGATACTGCTGTACATGCCAGACATATGTTCATGTCCCTGTTTTTTTTTTTGATGCTCAACATTGTACATTTCAGTTCGAAAAATGGCTATTCACCTTTGGATGTTTATTTTCATTGCAAAAACATCTATCTCACAGCCGTAATAGAAACAACAACAGAACAGGAAATCTATCTGTCTACTGCATGGTAAATGGTAAACCTGAATCCCACCCATATAGCTTCTGCCACATAATTGGAGAATCACAAGATTTGCATATATTCATGCATGCTTATGCTTTCACCATTTTTCCAATAAAGTATGTTTGAGAAAACATTAAGAAAATACCTACATTACCTAGATTTTTACAAATGCATTATTCAAATGAGTTTCATGCCTCTGCACCATTCCAGTTCCACTCCAGTGATCTTGGGATTTGAAGACTGAGCCAATAAATCAAAGAAGATCCCTCTGCATGACTGACCCCCTTCATTTCTGTGTGGTTGCTGTTGAGGCTCCATCTGTGGCCGTCTTCAAATCTAAGCTAAAAGCCCATCTTTTTGTTGCTGCTTTTAACTCCTAACCCTCGCTTGTTCAGAACCCTTATTTTATCATCCTCACTTTAATATTCCCTTATCTCTTGTTTGTCCTGTTTGTCTGTCCTAATTAGATTGTAAGCTCTTTCCAGCAGGGACTGCCTCTTCATGTTCAAGTGTACAGCACTGTGTAAGTCTAGTAGCTCTATAGAAATGATAAGTAGTAGTAGAGGCAGGGGTTCATGATTAAAAGTGATTGGGAGTCAGTTAGTAGACTAGAAGAAAAGATCAAACACTTTATACAAATTTCGGAAACTCTTTCTGAACTCAGTGCCCCCAAAATTAAGGATGATAGGATGATACTTTCATACTTAGCATTGAGACTTTGATTATGTGTGTTTTTCTAACCCTCCTCCCCACCCCCCATGTTAGTAATTACTCTTCTGTGTTCTCTCAGGTCTGTTCTGCTGAAGTGATGCTGCCTGGAACTTCCTTCTGCCACGGCCTGCCCTTGAGGAAGAAAGTTACATCAGAAGGGGGTGGGCCATGTGGCAGACAGAAGTTCCGGCATCAGCGAACCAGGTGGGCGTCATCAGGAAGACAGACACATGTGCTGCAGCTGCTTGGTGCATGACACTGATTTGTAAATACACAGCACTATGAATTATTAAATTTAAGCAACACCTCGCTGGCAGAGAAGAGATGTGCGCAGGCAGTGCAGCAGAAATTTTGGCAGTGGTGGTGAGGTGGGAGGCTGCTGGCGGGCTGGTAAACCTGGTGACAGCCACACGGTACTTAAGATATATGCACACAGAATCAGATGGCAGAAAAATGCAGCGGGAGTGGGCTGGGGTGAGGCAGAGTTTGATCGCAATGCAACGGGGATGCGACCGGCCACGGGGCCCCTGTGAACATGAGACCCTGTGCAGTTGCCCCTAAGACTGGCCCTGCCCCTCAGAACAGATAAAAGTGAGCAGTCCCTGACTTCAGTGGAGCAGCCAAAATGGAAGGAGAGAGACACCTTCTTGGAATTGGGAGGTCGGAACGTTGCAGCAAGCTCATGCGGGAGCGTCTCCCTGAACAGCTAAAAGTGAGTGGTCCCTGTATCTTCAATGATGTTTTCCAGTTCTGTTTTCTCAACAGTAGTGCTCTTGGCAACAGGCATGATCAGATTACTGACCTTGCTGTATCACATGATGCCTTTCTATCCTGGCACAGAACACTGCAGTAAGTGTAGGGCCCTGGGATCCTAAAACCTTAAACACATGAACTTTAAAAGAGAATTTCACAGTTGCCCCACACAGGCATTTCCTACTTCAAGCCATCTACACAGCAAGGTACTCTGCTCTAGAGAGCTGCATGGGTATTACAGGAATCCCGCAGGGATGGAAGAAGTTCCACGGGATTCCCGCAGGGATGGAAGAAGTTGCTGTGGGATTTCCATGGGAGTGTAGTCAAAATCTCTGGTGACTCCAGAATGAGACTTGGAATGCCCTGAGAGGCAGCTGGAAACACCAGACTGAGGCTTGGAACACTCATTGGTTGAACAGCGAATACCATCCAAAAAGCCAGAGGGCTGTAAGCAAGTAAATAATAGCATCAACTCCTGTGGTTACGGGTGGGGATGGAGGAGATAATTTGGGAATGGGTGGAGATAGAATGGATCTTAGTGGGTATAGGTTACATTCCATTGGAGATGGGTGAAATTTTTGTCCCCGTGTAACTCTTTACTTTGCTCTCCTTCCAACCACCTAAGAAAGGGGCCCTTTTACAAAGGTGCGGTAGGCTTTATGTGCATGTAGCATGCGCCAAAACGAGACTACTACCAGATTAGCGCGCCCTCCTGGCAGTAATTTCAGATTTGGAACACCCATACCGCCGTGACAAATTATTTTTTAAAATTTCCTACCATGCGCGGCGCTTCCAGCATTAATCGACAGCTGGCACATGCCGACCAGTCACCATACGTATAGTGTGTGAGCACTTACCGCTAAATCAATAGGTGGCGTTAAGGGTTCAGGCCATAAACAGGCGCACTCTGGTTTCAATCAATTTTACTGCAGGTCCTTTTCCCAGCCCATTGAAATAAAAGCCCTTTTTCCCCCAAGTGGTGGTGAAAACTGGCCAGCATGTGTCAAAAACACGCCCACATTACCACAGGCCACTTTTTGCAGCAGCTTAGTACGAGGACCCCAAAGTTATCTACCCAACCAGGCATCTAACTATAAATTCATGCTCTCACTTCCAATCTAAAATTCTCTTTACGATACAATGACTGCAAACCTGTGTAATGGAATACATACGGCACATGTGAACTTACCTGTTAAGAATTCGTCTGTGTATGATTTTCAAAATAATTATTTTTCTGTGCTGCTTTTTAAAAAGTCAGTCATTCTTTTCTTTAAGTTGGGTTTGTTCTCATGTTTGCTATCACCTTTAGGTTTTCCCATGATATTTTACACCTTTTTTCCAACTGCACCAAGCTGTCAGCTAACTGATCAAAATCCACCTGAGAAATAGAGAGAGAGAGAACCCCTATTAGTTGAGCTGAAAAATGGTCTGTTCTAGGTTACCCACAACAAGTGCTGAATGGTGGCATAGGAGTCAACCCTATGGCTGCTGTGGGTGCTTGAGCACCTACAATACTAGGCAAGCTCCATGTCTGTGTCAAGGGAGGGCTAAATGCCATTTTGGAAAGTTGGCTCCCATGAATGGTAGATTCAAACATTTTCTGAATGGGGTAGGGTTCATATAATTTGAACAGTGGCAGAAGTTCAAATTAGAAGCTCCCAGGCAACAACTGTGAAAGAGCCCCCAAAATTGGGGGTGCCGGGAAGTCCAACTCAAAAGATCTAGGACCAGCTAAAGAGGGCCCTTTCCTCCTTGTAGAACCTCTGCACTTCAAAAGCTGTTTGGGCAGAAATTATGCCACCACATTTATATTTTGTATGCTATGTTCAACTTGATTTGATGACTAGAAACAGAGCCAGTGCTTTTTTTTTTCCAAGTAAAAAAGGTGTCAGCACTCATGCAGAGCCAACCATAGGGAGTGAGGTACCCAGGGAATTTTTTCCACCAGTACGGTGCATGCAGTCATGTGGGCCCGGAACGGCTCTACCTGGAAGGCAGCTGTCTCTGAATCTGAGGGTCAAAGCTTTGAGACTGGCTGATGCACCAGTGGGGGGAAAAAAAAACAAGATGGGAGATTTTGAGTGAGAAATGAAATAGGGTGGATATGACACTTTTGGAAGGCAGGAAAAAAAAAAGGTACCCCCTCTATATTGGTGTGTACCAGCTGAAAAAAAGCCCTGCTTAGATCCCAATATTCAGAAAAAGCTGAACTCCTAAATTTAGGAACCTAAGTTAGGTGTCTGCATTTGTCCCCTATTTCCAACCAAAGGTAGGAACTTAAGTTTTCAGATGAAATTCATCTAAGTTTAATAGCCTAAAAGCTATGCATTTAAACTTAATCCTATTGTTCATTTGCCTAGATTTAGGCTCTCCCACCAGTGGAGGAGTGGCCTAGTGGTTAGAGAGGTGGACTTTGGACCGGGGGAACTGAGTTCGATTCCCACTGCAGGCACAGGCAGCTCCTTGTGACTCTGGGTACAAATAAGTACCTGTTATAATATGTAAGCCGCATTGAACCTGCTATGAGTGGGAAAGCGCGGGGTACAAATGTAAGGAAAATAAATAAAATAAATCTGCACTTGTTGCCAACTACTTTTTAGAATCCTAAATTTGGTGGCCTAGTGACACTAGGAGCATAAATTAGGGTCTCCTCAGCCCTAAAAGAGCCTGACTTTCAAAGTAAGGAACCCAAACCCCTCAAATATCAAACTCATAAAATAATGGCAGAGGAAGACCACCAAGCTCATCTAGTCTGTCCATTCTCCATGCCTACTGTTATATTACAGACTGCAGACGTTGATTAATCTATGATTGGAAAAGTGGTATATACATTTGGAAATGAAATTGAATCTCTAGCTCTATCCTTGATTTCTCACCACAGTTCTCTATTTATGACTGATTCCAATTCCATTTTTTGTTCCCTTTACCTCAATTAGAAGGTTGTTCTATGTATGAGAAGACACACTTCCTTAGGTGACTCCTGAGCCTATCCTAGGTGCAGATAATGTTCCAAACAGCGCTCCAAATTTTTAGCACTGGAATTGTGTGGGGCATTAACACCCCTATGATCTGAGCTAATAGCATGCAAATTCAGACATGCTATTAGCTCTGATCATAGGATACTTCTGCGAGAGGATTGTGTCTGGGCATGCATCGAAGGCACAATCCTACCGGAGAAGTTGTGTGACAGGTCCAGGCAGTTAAATAAAACCCACAAAAGCAGCCCGGACCTGTCAAACTTTCCAAGGGGCTGGAGATCCTGTAGACCTCCAGACCCCCTGGCCCAGCCAGACCCGACCTGAAGACCCCCACCACTGGAAGACAGACCGATCCCCCTGCCCCCCCCCCCCACAGAGGACACCTCCCTGGTGGTCTAGCTCCCCCCTTACCCAACCCCCCCATCCCCCATATGGTAAGGAAGCCCTGCCCAGCACATACTAAGATGCGCTGGGCAAGGTGACGCCATTTTGGAGGTGGTGCTGGAAGAAGGAAAGAGTGCTACTTCCTCCTCATCATTTGAAGTTACAGGGAGGGGCTGGGTCAGGTAAGGGGGGCGCTAGACTACAAGGTTGCGGCTGGAGATCCACCAAACCTCCAGACCTTTCTTCTGTCGGGGGTGGGAGGGGTCAGATTGGGTAAGGTGGGGCACTAGACCACCAGGGAGGTCTGCTGGGGGGGTCATCAGGCCAAGCCAGGGGGGGTCTGCTCTGTTTGGGGGGGGGGTAGCAGTCCCATTGGACCACCAGGTCTTTTTAGTGCTTGGGGATGCAGGTTAGGTTTGACAGGTCTGGGTTGGCATAGGGTTTGCAGCAGGAGTAGCGCCCTTGTTTGGCAAACTGACCACTGATCATGAGGTGCTCGCTTGGCACTAATGGCTTCTAGCGCCCGCGTTTGCTTTTGATCATCTGGGCCCTAGTCCAGACAACTGTCATGATTTATTCTCATAGAAAGAAAACTAGTTAAATACGTGTAAGTTTGAAATTTGTGAGCAGCAGTGTCAATTTTCAAAGCTCCAAATGTACTATTCACACATTGAATTATGACTGTTGTAAACAATCACCCTAACAAAAACTTTTGTATTCATTCACCTGATTTAAACAGAAAACTCAGCAGGTTAGAAGTCAGAAAATGCTGTCATTATAATTTTATATTTATTTAATGTACTTATAGTCTGCAAGTGGAATGCCTTGCACTAAGTGAATATCAATTACATAAATACAAAGTATCCAAATGACAAACAACTATAAAAACACATAAAAATATAAAATCTCAAAATCTAGCAAATAAAATCAATAAATGATTAGCAATTATGTAAAAAGAGCACCAAAACTTTGAGATGAGCTTGAGTGGGCTTTGATGACAACTCTACCAGTCGGAAAGTATCCATGGTCTATGTATCGAAAATGGCAAAGAGATCATGATTAGGTATATGTATTTCATATCACCTGAATATACATAACCCCCCCATCCTCACATGAGTTTGGGTGCTATAATCTCAATGGGGGAGGAGTAGACATCTTACAGTTGAAATTAGCAAGTAAATGTTACAGTTAGCAATTTTGTTGGATTGTTGGTTTAATCATATATTGATAATGAATGTTACTATGCTGTGACCATAATAACAATACCACTCTTTGAACTATTGACATGTTGTTATGAAAACTTAGCTGGTATGTGGTATTGTGTTCATCAATATAGCTGCCCATATGTGGTAGGCCTCGTGGCAAATTGCCAACTGCCCTGTTTGTGACATCATTGTTGAATCATGAAGAAATGTAATCTGTTCGGAGTTGCACATGCAGCTCTGGCCATCTTGTTGGGCAGACTGGATGGACCGTCTGCTGCCATTTACTACTATGTTACTATTACTTTTTTTTTTGAACCCAATATTTTTTTAATGAATCTTATACAGTAATGCATTCAAAAGTTCTGATCCTACTACCAAAAAGGCTCTGGCTCATGTCTCAGCTAAATACAACAATTTTGGAGAAAGGACAGAGAGTATGGCCTTTTCTAAAGAATGAATAGAAATCAAACAAAATAAAACATGGAAAAGAAATAATGTCACCTTTTTTATTGGACATAACTTAATACATTTCTTGATTAGTTTTCGATGGTTGCCCTTCTTCGTCAGATCGGAAAATCTATTGATTTCTATTGATTACCTTTAAAAGTGGACCAACACGGCTACCACACCTCTCTAAAGAATGAAGGAATAGGCCTACAGCAATCAAAATGGATTTAAAAGAATACGGTGCAACCATCTCAATGCCTTAACAAAAAACACAATTGCTTTAAATTTTAGACCACAGAGTACAGAAGTAATATGTTCTCAGTAATGACAACCAGTAACAATATGAACAGCAGCACTATGTATAAGTTACAGCGTCTTCAGAAGGAACAATGGAAGGACAACAGATACAGGACTGCAAAATAACCTATAGAGAGAACAAGTTTGGACAAAAAAAACAAAGCTCATCTGATTGAATGAGGGGTCATGCCTTAATCCCTCCAGTGGTCATCTGTTCAATCAGAGCACCTTTTGTAAGTTGGACATGACAAACAGTTCTAGATAAAAATGCCCTTTTAAGACATGGACGTTTATTCCCATTCGAAAATCCTTGTTGGACGTCCTATTTTTGGGCTCTCCCTAGTCCCAAAGCACGCCCACTTTCTATTTGGATGAACTGCAGTGTGAAACATCCAAATTCTGACTTTTCAAAATCAGGATTTGGATTTTATTAGCACTTTTTTAGGCATTTTAAGACCTCCATCTGCTTTGAAAATGAGCACCATATTTTCTCAAAGGCATCTGGAAATTGTAAATATATTATCTTACTTTAGTGGATCGTGTGATGGATGCAATCTCAGAATAAATATCGGATGTATCTGGAAATTTATCAACCACGATATTGCATAGATGATACAACAGAGACTGTCTGTGGACCGTGTCTTTCACCTCAGATACCTTCTGTAGGTAAGTGAGTTCAAACCCCTCAGCCTGTAATGACAAAATAAAGAATATTATACAATAACATTTCCATTAAAGTGAGGTTTTAACGTCTCTGTTGACTTCAGTGTTTTATGCCTCTAGTCTTGATTCTACATTAGATAATGAAGCTTAAAAAAGTTACATAACATTAATGTTCATTTATATTAATGTTCTACAACAGGCCACTTAACCAAAATAATAATGCCATTTGCCTGGGTACATTGACTTATGTGAAAATTACCTTCCTCTAGCTGTAGGAAGGCATTCCACTGTAGTGGTGGGAATGGAGTGGGTAAGGGCTTCCCTGTTGTGCAGCATGGTGACATGCCCTGCCCCTATCCTGGGCCACAATATTTTAAAGAGACATCAAGGGTTAAAAAAGGGGGGGGGGTCTCTTTTACTAAAAGGCATTAAGAAATGGGCTTAGCACATTTTAATGTGAGACATTCCTGCGTGATAAGCCTAATTTTTTTTGTTTCAATAAATGTTTTATTAAATTAATTGAGAGAACATTATACAAACCGTCAAAATGACCTTACAGTTATAGATGCAAAAGTCCCCTCTTTATTCCACTCCGCCCACCCTTAGAACCTCCTCCCACCAAACTACATGCTACCCTACTGCATTAAAATCCCACACTTGTGGACGCGTACTGTTTCTTCAGCACCCGTCAGTGAACCAACTACAACCTCTCCCCCTTCCCAGAAGCCCACCCTAGCTCAACAAGTTCTGTATTTCATCCTAGTCATCATAAGTTCTATCCAAACATCCTTTATGTTGATCTGTAAGTTTCTCCTTGTCTGCCAAGATCCTTTAGATCTTTTCCAGTGCGCCACAATTTCACATTTGGCAGCTGCTAATCCCATCATTTGGTACAGTGTTGCCATTGCTGGCCTTGTCTATTACAAAGGCTGAGTAATCAAAATGTCAGTTCAGAAGAAAAAT
Organism: Microcaecilia unicolor; assembly: GCF_901765095.1. NCBI lineage: Eukaryota > Metazoa > Chordata > Amphibia > Gymnophiona > Siphonopidae > Microcaecilia > Microcaecilia unicolor. The sequence goes on from NC_044035.1 coordinate 213,469,461, forward strand.
CAACTCCCAGTGTTTACAACAGTCTCTGAACCAAATCGCCTCAAAACCCGCAGATTTAACAATTCCACCAAACATGTAAGAAGGTACCTATGGCACCCCAAATCTCCAGCAGACCTCAATAGTTCCCAGAAATGTGGCCTTCAACAAAACCTGGGTATAGTACCTTATATGCATTTTCTTAAACAAGAACACAAAAGGAAGCCTTCATTTCAGCGAAAATAGCCTCCCATTCCCCCTAAATCAGTTGCCCACTTGAGCATAAACTTAAATCAAATCCCCAGAAATATTTATACAAGAGGGAAATGGGTCCCCTTAATCATCCTAGGGCTAACCATAAGCTCTCCAAACTTTCCTTATCCTCTGGGGTCTTCCCAGAGTCAGCCCCGGGAACCCTATAATGATGAAACTGCAAATAAGAAAGAAAATCGCCTGGGGGCGCATCATATTGCTCTTTTAAATCACTGAAGGTCAACATTTCCCCACAATCCAACAAGTGGTTGAAACCTCGTTAATACCAAACCTTCCCATTTTACAAAAGTCCCCTTTATCCTTCCTGCTTCAAACATGGGTTCAAACCTTATCAGTGCTAATGTAGAAACCCTTCAATTTCCTCCCATCTTTCTTCAAACCCTATCCCAATAGGTTACACATGAATGGATTAAGAAAAGCTTTTAGTTTAAGTTTAGAACTTGTAGCTATCCATAATAATGGTTTAAATCAAATGCAGGGTGATAATGCTGTTTTATTTTTTAGCATGTCTATTTGGCTTGATTTCTCAATCAAGTATCTGTCTGAACTGTGCCGCCCAGTAATACCAAGTGATATTGTGTACTGCTCTCCCACCCAAACCCCAACTCCTCCACAACATCATTCGGGAGATTTTGGGGGACTTCCCACCCCAATAAAATAAGTAAATGCTTTTGAAACCCCTGCAAGTACTACAATAGGAACAATCACTGGGAGAGTCTAAAATAAAAAAAAAACAAGTGTGGGAGAATACGTACCTACCATGACAACCAATAGCCCCTCCACCGCCCTAGATCAGATTGCACCTAGCAGAAAATGTTGTCATAATTATAGTGATATAACACTGAAAGATCTCGAGGCAAATGGACTCCCAAGTATCGAATAGGACCTTCACAACTCAAAAGTGGAAGGAATGCTGCAAAACCTCTTCTTCCTCGCTGTTGTAGTAACCCCTAAAATCTGTTTTATCTAGGTTAACTTTAAAACCAGGCACACTCCCATAATTTTGAAGTTTTGCCACAACAACTAGAAGAGTCAACCCAGGGTGATTAATACACATCAAATATCATCAGCGAACCAAGCAAGTTTTATGTTCCACTTCCCTGCTATGCATGTCCCTGATATCAGGATTACATCTTATGTGCTCTGTTAGTGGTTTGATAACACAAACAGGAGGGGGTGGAGAAGGAACACCCCTGCATAGCACCTCTCTGAAAGGATCCGTATATCCACCATGAAACTGAATACAAGCTGGGGGGTTAGCATAGAGGGTGTAAATCCAAGAATAATTATCCCCAAACCCAAATCTTCTTAAAAACTGCCCACAGGAATAGCCAGCTTTCATATCAAATGCTTTTTCAGCATCAGTAGCCAAGAATACCACTTTCTCTGAAGGAAGTTGGGTCTCCCACATCAAATGTAGAGTTAGTCTGATATTGGCTCCAACCTGTCTCTTAGAAATAATCTCAGATTGATCCATGAATAAGCTCTGGTAGACCACTGGCCAGACGCTCAGCAAATATTTTAGCTATAATTTTAACATCTATATTTAATAATGACATTGGACTGAAGGAGCCAAATATGGAGGAGTCCTTTCCTGGTTTCAACAATATTGATATGGCTGCCTCTCTTACTGATGGAGGCAGGGATTCCCCCTGCATTAAACTGTTTCCAACTCTCTGCAACACGTCTCCACCTCCCAGCATAAGCCCAGAAGTTTTCCACCTTTTAGATTTTTGATCACCCGAGCAATCTCCTCCTGGGCATTAGGATCCACCAACTCTTCTCAATCTTCATCAGAGAGCTGAAGGAGAGAAATTGTATCCACAAACTGTTCTATTGCACCTGATGAATCTGGACAGTTTAATTGGTATACCTTTAGATAAAATGTTAAAAACTGAACTAGTATGTCAGCATCAGTATAGTACAGAACATCACTTCTGCCTTGAATATTTTGAAGTGAACATTTCTCTCCCTGACCTGTTATCAAATTTGAATTTTTTTTTTTAAATCAGTTGTCTCCATTTAAAGTCTACTTCAGCCACCTAAAGCCACTGAAGTTCAGATCATACCTGTTGTAGTTCCAGTAAGGATTTAGCATCTTGATGCAATTTGTGGCAGGCCTCCATCGTAAGAAGTTACTCCTGCAACTGCAGAGAATGTTGCATCCTCCCTCTCTACCTGTCCCCCTACTTTATAAGTATCTCTCTTATCACCACCTTAACAGCATCCCACAAAACCTTCAGATTCTTCCCCAGTCTCCTTTATTGTCAAATAGTTCTGTATTGTAATGTGAATCTCATCACAATTTTTCATCCCTCAAAAGACTCATTAGCCAGCTTATAATCAAAAGTGATCGCCGGCCATCTTCTGACACAAATCGGGAGATGGCCGGCGATTTTTTAAAAGCGGTGAAATCGGTATAATCAAAAGTGGCATTTTTGACTGAATCGCCGCTTTCCCGTCGCTTCGCCGGTGAAAGTTCAAGGGGGCGTATCAGTAGATAAGCGAAGGTGGGACATGGGCGGGCATGGGCATGGCTACCAGATGGCCGGCTTTCGCCGATAATGGGGAAAAAAAAAGCGGCGTTAAGCAGTATTTCACCAGCTTTACTTGGTCCTTTTATTTTCACGACCAAGCCTCAAAAAGGTGCCCCAACTGACCAGATGACCACTGGAGGGAATGGGGGATGACCTCCCCATACTCCCCCAGTGGTCACCAATCCCCTTCCAAACTAAAAAATAAAACTAAAAACCTTTTTTGCCAGCCTCAAATGCCGTACCCACCTCCATGACAGCAGAATGTGTTGTATCCTCCGACAGCCTTTCCCTGGTTGCGATGTGGCTCTTGGGTGAGTGTGACACCTTTTCTGTTAGGTGCCTGCAGAGTCACATTAGCAATGCATTGTGGTGGGTGTAGGGTACTGGGCTCTACTCCCCTGGTGCTTTCCCCCCCCCTGCTAACTGGGTCAGAGTGTGCCCTGTTTTGTTTCCTGTTGTAGTCCATGCGGTAGTGGCCATTTTTGTAAGCCAGTTTTAGTTCCCTTTCCTGTTAGAGAACTTAGTTCTTACCTTGAATGGTGCTGAAATGGCATTGTACACCATTGTGCCAGCTCTGACCTACTGCTCATCTTAGTACCAGGGGACTCTTTGCCAGTGGGGCACAACCTCTGATCTGCTGTTAACTGTGAGTAAACGTGCTTATTTCAAGAAAGGACTTTTTCAGAGAGATTAGTCTTCAGGTGTGAACTGGTGTGCCAAAGTTATACAGCAGCAATAAGTCCTACAGGCTGTATGCAGGTCCCTGGAACAGTTTTTGGGTGCAGTACATTTGTGGGTAGTGGGTTTGGGGGGGGGGGGGGGGGTTAGGGGGCTCAGTTCCCCAAGTAAGGGAGCTATGCACGTGGGAGCTTTTCTGAAGTCCACCGCAGTGACCCCTAGGGAGCCCGGTTGGTGTCCTGGCATGTCAAGGGGGCCAGTGCACTAAAAATGCTGGCTCCTCCCACGGCCAAATGTGTTGAATTTGGCCGGGGTTTGAGATGGCCGACATAACTTTCCATTATCGCTAAAAAATGAAGCCGCATCTCAAACCCCGGCTAAATCCAATGCATTTGGCTGGCCGGAACCGTATTATCAAAATCAAGAGATGGCCGGCCATCTTTTTCAGAAAAATACGGTCTGGCCAGCTGTTTGCGGCGCCGCCAAAATACATCGCCAGCCATGTATTTCGCCGTGCGCCGTTCGATTATTCCCCTCTAAGTCTCTAAAGCCTCCATGGTTTGAGCCTCCTAACTCATAAAATGACACCCAAACTGGGCCATGGTCAGATATTTGTATTAGTTCAATATGTGCATTCTTGACATTTCCCACATATCCTATAAGCCCATCTCAGGTCTACCCAAGTGTAGGTCCTGCTAGCATGAAATAAAATGTATAATTTTTTTGGGAACATATCAACTACTTCCAACCCTCTTGCCAAATCCACAATGCTTTCCTATGGGCTATTATACTACCTTTCCTCCTTTGAATGGTCCAAGCTTGCATCGAGGCAATATTAAAATCTCCATCCATTATTATCTCCCCTTGTACAAAGAAATGATATTCCTTATCAAGTCTTGAAAAAACTTAGCATGGCTGTATTTGGTGCATAAATGTTGACTGTGAAACAACTTTCCCTTACAATATCCCCTGTAATTTTATTTATTTGTTACATTTGTACCCCACGCTTTCCCACTCATGGCAGACTCAATGCGGCTTACATGGGGCAATGGAGGGTTACATGACTTGCCCAGAGTCACAAGGAGCTGCCTGTGCCTGAAGTGGGAATCGAACTCAGTTCCTCAGTTCCCCAGGACCAAAGTCCACCACCCTAACCACTAGGCCACTCCTCCACTCAATGCTAAACATCTCCCTTTGGGATCCTTTAAGGTACCGTCACTGATAAAGGAAAAACTTCTTTTATTTAAAATGGCCACCCCTCCCATTTTGTAATTCCCAATTATGCCAAAAACATCAGCATAATCTCTACGACTCAGTAGGGAAGAATCTTGCATCCTGAGATGTGCCTCTTGTAGAAATACAATATCCCATCTAAGTCATTTTAGCTCATTAAATGCAATGCTTCTCTTCTCTGGGTTATTAAGCCCATCTACATTCTACATACACATATTTCCTTTAAAAACCTCCGTATATGTCAAAGAACATGCTTACATAAGACATGCTTTGTTGTGTCCTATTGGTTGAAGGGATTCTGCCAGGGTTGGTAAAATACAGAGAAATGCATATTAAGGCAACAGGTTTGGCCTATCCTGTACTGCCATATCCTGTTGAGCTAATTCAGCACCCGGTTCTTTGCTGTTGGCCCTAGGCTGTAAGCAAATATCAGTCCTTTCTAAACGGCACACCCTCTCTCTAAAACTTTCAGTGTTTTATTAAAATGATGTAATAATTAGAAATAAAACAAACATAGAAAAGAAAATAAGATACCTTTTTAAATGGAGTAACAATACATTTCTTGATTAGCTTTCAAAGGTAACCCTTCTTTATCAGATCAGAAAGGTTACCTTCAAAAGCTAATAAAAAATTATTAAGTTACTCCAATAAAAAAAGGTATCATCTTATTTTCTTTTCTATGTTTTGTTTTATTTCTATTCATTGCCTTTAAGAGTGACTAACACGGCTACCACATTACTTTACTCATTAAAATGATGGAAAGTAAAATGAAATGCAAAGCATACATAAACAGGTGATAATTAGTGCTTCTATTCTTATGTGCTTAAAATAAATTTTACCCCCGTTTACAAAGCTGTGCTAGTGGCTGGGGCTGCGGTACTGAAAACACGTCCCGTTCACTTATGGGATGTCGGTAATGCTGTGCAGCTTTGCAAAGAGGGAGGTTAGTGTTTAACTTTCCAGATAACTAGGTGTTCACTGCTCACCATTCCTTCCTCTGAGTGAATTCCATTAACCACCACCCTCTGCCACCCTGTCTGTTAGCCAGTTCCTAATCCAGTTCACAATTTTGGGTCCTAACTTCAGCCAGTGGCGTAGCTACGTGGGGCCTGAGGGGGCCGGGGCCCCCGCAGATTCACCCCAGGACCCCCTCCCGGCGAACCCGCCGCCGCCTACCTTACTTTTGCTGGCGGGGGATCCCACTCCCCGCCAGCCGACGTCTTCTCAGTCCTTCCTGCTCTTCAATTTGTTTGCTGACGTCCTGCACGTAATTGTACAACGTGCAGGACGTCAGCAAACAAATTGAAGAGCAGGAAGCGACTGAGAAGAAGACGTCGGCTGGCGGGGAGTGGGATCCCCCGCCAGCAAAGTAAAGGTAGGCTGCAGCGGCGGTGGGTTCGCGGCGGGAGGGGGGGCGGCAATATCGGCGGTGGGGGGGCGGCGCCGGGGGGAGGGCTAAAATGTGCCCCCTCCCCCCGGGCTCCTCCCCCACAGAAGGCTGGCTACGCCCCTGACTTCAGCCTGTCAAGTTTATTCAAGAGCCTCCTATGAGGAACCGTGTCAAAGGCTTTGCTGAAATCTAAGTAGATTATATCTAGAGCACTTCCTCGATCCAGTTCTCTGGTCAACCAGTCAAAGAATTCAATCAGATTCATTTAACATGATCTACCTTTGGTAAAACCATGTTGTCTCGGATCTTGTAACCTATTGGATTCCAGGAAATTCACTATCCTTTCCTTCAGCCTCGCTTCCAGAGAATTTTGTACAGGGCACAGAACACATATCATCAGCATGCATAATTACCTAATTATTAATTAATTAATGCATAATTAGCTAGGACCCAAATGGTGGAACTCCTTACCACCCAAAATAAAAAAATATACTAGATTCCACAAAATCCTCAAATCGTTCCTATTCAAGTCCCATTTCCATTTCCATTCAAACAAACCCTCATAAAGAACAACCATATCTCAATTAATTAACTGAGTTGGTTATTACTCTATTTATCATTAAATTTCTCTTTGCTTCATGTACAATTTCTCATTCATAATAGGATTTTCTAAATGTTAAATATTCATAGCTATCCCAGTATGTTTATGATATTGTATTATAAAACTGGATTCTTACAACAAATTACTTTGTTATGCATTATTCTTTGTTATGTATCCTACACTGTTTATTGTAAGCCACATAGAACTCAAACTCGTTTGGGATAATGTAAAATATAAATGTAATAAAAAAATTAATAAATATTGAAAATATATTTAAAGACTAAATATCTACCCAAATAGCTCATAAACACATTAAACAATTGGGGCGACTAGAAACCAATGACAGAGCAAGAACAAAGGGGTCACTTGATCAAATTTGTGTGCTCTGCCAAGTAGTCATATAGCAGAATTCTGCAATGTTTGTAAACATTTCACATTAGTTGTAGATAAACCAGCATTTACCATATTACCATAATCTATTCTAGGTATCACAAAAGTGTGTATCAAAGTATATAACACTGAAGATAGATCTTTATTTTCCTTTCTCAGCCTTTGGGAGATTATTTTGAAGAAATGTTTGCATATAAGCAGCTACTTTTTGGAACACCCTTCCATCTAAACTAAGGTGCATTTTAAAGAAGGGATTAAAGACTGTTTTTATAAATATGTGTTAAGGAGTTATATGCTGCAGTTTATCCCAGTGAAGAAGTGTTTGGTAAGAGTATTGCTGATCGGAAAACTATGTTTATGATCATTTTGGCTTAATTTTGTTACATCCTAGACTTTTTTTGTTCTAGTATCTTAGTTGTAATCCGTTATGAACTATGTTATTGGTATTAGCGGACTATAAATGAGTTAACTGTAACTGTCCTAAATTGGCGTAATGAAGTATGTACATTTTTGTCACTTAGGAGTCAAAAAAGGCACAAAAACTGACTGGAGGATACAAGGTAAGACAGGAGAGAGGTGAGAATGTTTATCCAATAGACACCTATTTTATGGCCTCTTTTACCAAGCTGTGCTAGCTGTTCCTGTGCAGCAATGCTGACGAAGCCCATTCAAAGTAAATGGACTTTGTCAGTATTACCGCAACGGGGACCAATATTTCCTCTAAGGAGTGGCCTGGTGTCTGTAAATTTTTTTTCGTGTAACAAGTTTTAAAAATCGGCTGAGGGGAGACATGATAAAGGTATATAAAATAATGAGTGGAGTGGAACAGGTGGATGTGAAGGGTTTGTTCATGCTTTCCAAAAATACTAGAACTAGGGGGCATGCGATGAAACTATAGTGTAGTAAAAATTTAAAACAAATCGGAGAAAAATTTTCTTCACCCAACGCATAATTAAACTCTGGAATTCGTTGCCGGAGAACGTGGTGAAGGCGGTTAGCTTGGCAGAGTTTAAAAAGGGGTTAGACGGTTTCCTAAAGGACAAGTCCATAAACCACTACTAAATGGACTTGGGAAAAAGCCACAATTCCAGGAATAACATGTATAGAATGTTTGTACATTTGGGAAGCTCGCCAGGTGCCCTTGGCCTGGATTGGCCGCTGTCGTGGACAGGATGCTGGGCTCGATGGACCCTTGGTCTTTTCCCAGTGTAGCATTACTTATGTACTTAATTTTTGAGCACCAGTATTAGCAATGCATTTCTGTATATAGCACAAAAAAACATTTTGTGAGAAACCATGTAAAATTGTGAGCGAGGCTCCTAAAATGTATGACCAATTGCTCAAATGCTCCATTTACAGGGAACATTGCTGGGGACCGCTAGTGCATTTTCATAAAAGAGGCCCTTAATTTTTTTGCATTGGGGGTGTATTATTGGTGTTTATCAATTAAAACAAAATTAGAAGCCCTATAAATAATACTAATGTAGCAAGATGCCAAAATGAATTTTGAGTTTCTTTACTATAAGAGGGAGTCTTTTATTGGTTGAGTTGATGGTGGTCCTGAGGTCCTACAAAAAAGATGTACTCACTGGTTGTGACTCCACTATGAAAACTGTACCAAGCACACTGAACACAATCAAAAGGTCCTGATAGGTGTCAGGAAATTACTCTTAAGGCTTTGGATTGTAACCAAAATAACAAAGCAAGCAACCAGTCATAAGGACACTAGGGTAATCTGGTGGCAATTCTATAAAAGGATATTTCTTTGTAAACATTTTGATGCCACGTGGGTGGCACCTATTATCTGGGTGCCCAGATTTTGTTATTAAATATTGTTGTAACCCACCATTGGCATGTCTTACATTTAGGCACCCACGGTTACATCAGCCTTAGATATGGAGAGCACCTAAATGCAGCAAGTGCACGTAAATGATAGCGTTCTATAAGCTGTACATATAATTGGGAGACACTCCCATGCTCCGCACATATGTACACCCCCCCCATTTGGTTTATGTGCCGTAGCTCTTACGCTTCCCCTCAAAGAATAGTGCTCATGCACACAAGTGCTACTTTTTGATGCATATATGTGTGCAAAGGAGTGCTTAATCTCAAGTGCCTAGTTATAGAATTGCCCTTTGCTTGTCCAGTGACAAAGAGATTTTGGGAGAAAACATGGAAAGAAATGTAACATATTAGGGGATGAGGAGGACCCTTGAAATATTCTATAATTCGGATAGGATATGATGAGGAACATGAGGGAGAATGGTGGAACAAGACGGATTGTTCAAGGAAACAGCAGGGCAAGCGATCCACAAGATCAAAAATAGCAGTATGAAGGGAGCAGAACACACAGGGAAAGAAAGGTCCTTTATGAAATACTTTATTCGTGTGAGGTCTATAAGAAAGCTAGACACTGGCCACGTTTCACCCACGTGAGGGCTGCATCAGGTCTACAGTAACTGACAACAAATAAAACATGTTATTTAACACTGATAAATAGTATTAAATAAACAATCATTAATATAAATAAGCACATAAATACCAATTCTAAAATACCATAATAGAGAGAGAGAGAGAGAGAGATCCTCTGAACAAATGAAAATATAAAACAAGGACAGCGTGTATTCATTTATTTGGCATGACATGTTATGGTATTTTAGAATTGGCATTTATATTCTTATTATTTATATTAATGATTATTGAGTGGAGGAGTGGCCTAGTGGTTAGGGTGGTGGACTTTGGTCCTGGGGAACTGAGGAACTGAGTTCTATTCCCACTTCAGGCACAGGCAGCTCCTTGTGACTCTGGGCAAGTCACTTAACCCTCCATTGCCCCATGTAAGCCGCATTGAGCTTGCCATGAGTGGGAAAGCACGGGGTACAAATGTAACAAAAAAATAAAATAAAATTTAATTAGTTAAAAATGATACATTTTGAGAAAAATCATTTCACAGTGAATTTGTTTGGTGAAGTGATGTACAATGCATAACAGGCTTGTCAGAAAGCCAGGACTGGCCTTAAACCTCCCCCCTTGGAGCTGGGTAACTTGGCAGCTCTGCTAAGCTATGTTGATAAAGTGGCGTTGTGTTTGAGTACTTTAGGTGACTGAATCAATCTATTAGTACCTTTACTTGGGCTGGTTCATTCAGTCACAGAGGGGGGAACTTATTAATGTGGCTACGATTAAAAAGGGTTATTTTACTGTTAACCCAGGTTATTAGTAACTAGGTCTCATGGCATAAAATGGGACCTGTGCTAAAATAGCACAAGTTAGTGGTAAAATAACATCTTAACAGAAGCCCACAATAACAACTTCCTCCTGAGTCCCTTTGCTATGATGTGGGCATCTACTAGACAGGGACTCCTAAGGCTCATATATTGAAACTAGGATTGCTCAATGTAAGTCTTCACGGAGAGAGTGGTGGTTGCTTGGAATGCCCTCCCGCGGGAGGTGGTGGAGATGAAAACGGTAACAGAATTCAAACATGCGTGGGATAAACATAAAGGAATCCTGTTCAGAAGGAATGGATCCTCAGGAGCTTAACCGAGATTGGATAGTAGAGCCGGTAGTGGGAGGCGGGGCTGGAGGTTGGGAGGCGGGGATAGTGCTGGGCAGACTTATATGGTCTGTGCCAGAGCCGGTGGTGGGAGGCGGAGCTGGTGGTTGGGAAGCGGGGGTAGTGCTGGGCAGACTTATGCGGTCTGTGCCAGAGCCGGTAGTGGGAGGCGGGGCTGGTGGTTGGGAGGCAGGGATAGTGCTGGGCAGACTTATACGGTCTGTGCCAGAGCCGGTGGTGGGAGGCGGGGCTGGTGGTTGGGAAGCGGGGATAGTGCTGGGCAGACTTATACGGTCTGTGCCAGAGCCGGTGGTTAGGAGGCAGGGCTGATGGTTGGAAGGCGGGGATAGTGCTGGGCAGACTTAGACGGTCTGTGCCCTGAAGAGCACAGGTACAAATCAAAGCAGGGTATACACAAAAAGTAGCACACGTGAGTTGTCTTGTTGGGCAGACTGGATGGACCGTGCAGGTCTGTTTTCTGCCGTCATCTACTATGTTACTATATAAGTCCTAATTTCAATGTACCTCCAAAAAGTGCATTTAAGAGAAGAAGCCAAGAGGAGGGGCAGAAATACTGAAGCCTGCTTTGGGCTGGTCTCTGCTAGGCCAGTCAGGAAACTGGAACTAAAATTACTAGACGTACAGACACGGGTAGGAACGGGTTGGCTAGAGCAAGAAATTCAAGAGGTAGAACAGCTCCTCTAGGAGAACAGGTACCTTCCCAACCCAAGGGTCATTGGTTCAAGGCTTGCTTATGACTGGCAGCTATTATCAATACTAAGGGAAAACCCAGAACTTTAACATGGAAAAAAAACCCTAACATTTTGGGTTAAAAACAATATGAATATTTCACACACATTCATTTCTAATGAATGCACATCTCTTACTCTGCAAAGGAATGCGAGTAAATTACAGCAGAGGAGATACTTGGCACCTCAGGACCCTGTTGGATTGTGCATAGAAGACAGACCAAGAGGAGCATTTTCGATATGATGTCTAAATCTGACTTTGGATGTTTTGCTGAAAACGTTCTGAAATCAAGAAGTGAAAATTACCATTTTCAAACCAGAAAAATGTCTCTCTCTTTTCTTTGAAAATGACCATTTTCTAGATGTTGTTGTGCTTAATACGTCTATCTTTGTGGACCATTTTCCAAAAAAGCAACGTCCAAGTGAAAACGCACAAAATCAAGCCATTGGGACACAGGAGGAGCCAGCTTTCCTAGTAGGCTGGCCACACAGGCATCCTAGCAGAGCAGTGGGTTACCCTAGGGGGGCACTGCAGTAGATTTCACATAAAAGGTCCTAGGTACACATCTCAACATTACCCCCTTATATTATATGGTGAGCCCTCCAAAACCCACGAGAAACCTACTGTACCCACCTATACACCAATACAATAGCCCTTATGGCCGCAGGTGTCACCTATATGTGGGTACAGTAGGTTTTGGAGTTTTTTTTTTTGGGGGGGGGGGGGGGACTTTCCAGGTATTGGTGCATGACCAAAAGTCTATGATTTTTTTTTTCAGATAAAGGAACTTTGGATACAGGGTTCTCTGCTGTAGCTAGTTCTTTGAGTCCAGGGGGAGCTCATCTCCACTAGGCTACACACAAGCATCACTTGACAAAACAAAGATTTGCTAGGATGGCCCTGCCACTAGCTGGACTAAGTGTCTGCCTAGGGTGGAAGACTAAAGGGATGACAAGGGGGAGCAATGTTTGAGAATTAAGCACATGCTCCCTGCCCCACTCACCAGTGGCGTCTCTAGACAGAAATGTTTGGAGTGGCAAGAAGCCAAGTAAGAGGGGAGCAAGCCAAAGTGACATTTTGTTACACCATAATTATCCCTACACCTTTCAATAAGCTATGAAAGACACTAGGTCCCAAAGGGCTTCTATGCATAAAGAATTCTGCCATCAGCCACCCAGAAAACTACCATTGTAACTGGTAGCATTATTTCACAAATTCCTCTATATGGCAGTGAAATCTGGATTCCACAGAACACAGAATGTGGAAGCAAACAAAGTAGATCAGTAGTAGATACACATAAATCTTTATTGTAGAACTTCAAACCAATACCATGCCCAACACAGGCTGTGCTTCATCCATAAAAGGGTTGCGTCAGGGGGTATGTGGTGTACAGAAAGTTCTTCACCACCAAAATATTAATACCCTTTTGAATAGGACACCATAGCAGATTACAAAAAACAAACAAAAAAAACCACAGCCTATGTCGGGAATGGTATTGGTTTGAAGTTCTCCAATAAAGACTAATGTGTATCTACTACTGATCTGCTTTGTTTGCTTCCACATTAGATGGATCGGCTGCCCTGTTGCTTCTTGGTGCCATACAAGACAGACCAGAATCTAGACATGCCAATTTACCTAGTTCTAGGAGGGAGACTTTAGGAGGGAGACTTTTTGGCAAATCCTGATTTTACACCCCAAAGCAGCATAAGAGTTATAATCTCTGATTCTCCGAGGACAAGCAGGCTGCTTGTTCTCACTGATGGGTGACGTCCACGGCAGCCCCTCCAATCGGAAACTTCACTAGCAAAGGCCTTTGCTAGTCCTCGCGCGCACCGCGCATGCGCGGCCGTCTTCCCGCCCGAACCGGCTCGTGTTCGTCAGTCTTCTTTTGTCCGCGCTCGGTACGGTCGTGTTTTCGCCGTGTCGGGCACCGCAAAGTCGATCTCGCACGTTCGTCGTGTGTTTTCGAAAGAGAAAAATTCTAATCCATTCTGTGTGGGAAAAGACTCTTGGTCTTTTCTTCCCCCGCTATTTTCAGCTTTTGCCCCGGTAAGTTTTCTTTCGTCGTCGGGGTAGGCCGCTTTTAGGCCTCGGGTCGAAGTTTTCTTCCCCTTGTTTTTTTCGGTGCCTTTTCCGCCATTTCGACTTTTGATCTCACCGGCGTGATTTTTCCGCCCATGACATCGAAGTCTACCAGCGGCATCAAAAAGTGCACCCAGTGCGCCTGGGTCATCTCGCTCACTGACAGGCACGCGTCGTGTCTTCAGTGCTTGGGGGCTGGGCACCGCCCGCAGGCCTGTAGTCTGTGTTCTCTTTTGCAAAAGCGGACTCAGGTAGCGAGATTGGCCCAGTGGAACGTTTTGTTCTCGGGCTCTTTGTCGGCATCGGCACCGGGGGTATCGAGTGCATCGACGTCTTCAGCGTCCAGACCTTCATCCTCGGCCGCCAGTGCATCGAGTGCATTGAGGCATCGGCCCTCTGCATTGGCGCCGAGACATCGGATAGCTGCATCGACGTCGGTGGTACCGGGACCTCGTCTGCTGATGTCGTCGGACGGTGGTGCTTCGTCTGGAGTGCAGGTGAGGGCTGTCCATTCCCCTGCTGGTGGCGGTGAGCCTTCGGGTGGGTCTCCCCCTACCCTGAAGCCTCCTGCGGTACAGCCCCCCCGAGACCGACCTCCTTCGGCCTCGGCCCCGACGACTGGATTCTACGTCCTCCTCGTCGGTGCCGGGAAGCTCCGGTGACATGCTTCGTTCCAAGAAATCGAAGAAGCATCGTCATCGGTCTCCTTCCCGGGTCGGCACCGAGAGCTCTGGGTCGCCGAGGGAGTCGGCACCCACCAGGCATCGGCACCGAGAGGACCGCTCACCCTCTGTTCAGGAGGTGTCGATGCGCTCCACTCTGGACAGCCCGGAACAGCCTCCACGCCCGGAACAGGTTCTGATGTCGACGCCTGCATCGACCTCCATGCCTTTCTCTGCAGCCGCTCTGAACGAGAGCCTCCGGGCCGTTCTCCCAGAGATTCTGGGAGAGCTGTTGCGCCCTACCCCTCCGGTACCGGCGGTGCTTGCGCCACCGGTACCGTCGAGCGTGGCGCCGGCTGGCCCATCGCCCGAGGTGAGGTCTCCGGCGTCGGTGCCGCGTGCGGTACCGGCTGCCGTCGCCTCCCAGGAAGGCTCCCCGACTACGTCGGCGGAGGGAGCTTCACCGATGCGGGCGAGGGAGTCTACCTCTCGACGCCCCCATCGTGGACGTGGCTCCACAGAGTCGAGTCGGGCACGGTTGCAGACACAGGTCCGTGAACTTGTGTCTGACACCGAGGGTGAGGCCTCGTGGGAAGAGGAAGAAGACCCCAGATATTTCTCTGACGAGGAGTCTGAGGGTCTTCCTTCCGATCCCTCTCCTGAGAGACAGCTTTCTCCTCCCGAGAGTCTGTCTTTTGCTTCCTTTGTCCGGGAGATGTCTACGGCCATCCCCTTCCCGGTGGTTGTGGAGGACGAGCCCAGGGCTGAAATGTTTGAGCTCCTGGACTATCCTTCTCCACCTAAGGAAGCGTCCACTGTACCCATGCACCATGTCCTAAAAAAGACATTGCTGGCGAACTGGACCAAGCCTTTAACTAATCCCCACATCCCCAAGAAGATCGAGTCCCAGTACCGGATTCATGGGGACCCAGATCTGATGTGCACTCAGTTGCCTCATGATTCTGGAGTTGTGGATCTGGCCCTAAAGAAGGCTAAGAGTTCTAGGGAGCATGCTTCGGCGCCCCCGGGCAAGGACTCTAGAACCTTAGACTCCTTTGGGAGGAAGGCCTACCATTCTTCTATGCTCGTGGCCAAAATTCAGTCCTACCAGCTCTACACGAGCATACACATGCGGAACAATGTGCGGCAGTTGGCGGGCTTGGTTGATGCGCTCCCCCCTGAGCAAGCCAAGCCTTTTCAGGAGGTGGTCAGGCAGCTGAAGGCGTGCAGAAAATTCCTGGCCAGAGGGGTGTATGACACCTTTGATGTTGCGTCCAGGGCCGCTGCTCAAGGTGTGGTGATGCGCAGGCTCTCATGGCTGTGTGCCTCCGACCTGGAGAATAGAATCCAGCAGCGGATTGCGGACTCGCCTTGCCGTGCGGATAACATTTTTGGAGAGAAAGTCGAACAGGTGGTAGAGCAGCTCCACCAGCGGGACATCGCATTCGACAAGTTCTCCCGCCGGCAGCCTTCAGCCTCTACCTCTACAGGTAGAAGATTTTTCGGGGGAAGGAAGACTGTTCCCTACTCTTCTGGCAAGCGTAGGTACAATCCTCCTTCTCGACAGCCTGCGGCCCAGGCTAAGCCCCAGCGCGCTCGCTCTTGTCAGCAGCGTGCGCCTCAGCAAGGCCCCTCGGCTCCCCAGCAAAAGCAAGGGACGAGCTTTTGACTGGCTCCAGCAGAGCATAGCCGACATCCAAGTGTCAGTGCCGGGCGACCTGCCAGTCGGAGGGAGGTTGAAAGCTTTTCACCAAAGGTGGCCTCTCATAACCTCCGATCAGTGGGTTCTCCAAATAGTCCGGCAAGGATACACCCTCAATTTGGCCTCAAAACCTCCAAATTGTCCACCGGGAGCTCAGTCTTACAGCTTCCAGCTCAAGCAGGTACTTGCAGAGGAACTCTCCGCCCTTCTCAGCGCCAATGCGGTCGAGCCCGTGCCATCCGGGCAAGAAGGGCTGGGATTCTATTCCAGGTACTTCCTTGTGGAAAAGAAAACAGGGGGGATGCGTCCCATCCTAGACCTAAGGGCCCTGAACAAATATCTGGTCAAAGAAAAGTTCAGGATGCTTTCCCTGGGCACCCTCCTTCCCATGATTCAGGAAAACGATTGGCTATGCTCTCTGGACTTGCAGGATGCCTACACACACATCCCGATACTGCCAGCTCACAGACAGTATCTGCGATTTCAGCTGGGCACACGTCACTTCCAGTACTGTGTGCTACCCTTTGGGCTCGCCTCTGCGCCCAGGGTGTTCACAAAGTGCTTGGCTGTAGTAGCAGCGGCACTTCGCAGGCTGGGGGTGCACGTGTTCCCATATCTCGACGATTGGCTGGTGAAGAACACATCCGAGGTAGGAGCCCTGCAGTCCATGCAGATGACTATTCGCCTCCTGGAGCTACTGGGGTTTGTGATAAATTATCCAAAGTCCCATCTTCTCCCAGTGCAGAGAATCGAATTCATAGAAGCTCTGCTGGATTCTCGGACGGCTCACGCCTATCTCCCAGAGACGAGAGCCAACAACTTCTTGTCCCTCGTCTCGCGGGTGCGAGCGTCCCAGCAGATCACAGCTCGGCAGATGTTGAGATTGCTAGGCCACATGGCCTCCACAGTCCATGTGACTCCCATGGCCCGCCTTCACATGAGATCTGCTCAATGGACCCTAGCTTCCCAGTGGTTCCAGGCTGCTGGGGATCTAGAAGATGTAATCCACCTGTCCACGAGTTTTCTCGAATCCCTGTATTGGTGGACGATTTGGTCCAATCTGACTCTGGGACCTCCCTTCCAAATTCCTCAGCCTCAAAAAGTGCTGACCACGGATGCGTCTCTCCTGGGGTGGGGAGCTCATGTCGATGGGCTTCACACCCAAGGAAGCTGGTCCCTCCAGGAACGCGATCTGCAGATCAATCTTCTGGAGTTGCGAGCGATCTGGAACGCTCTGAAGGCTTTCAGAGATCGGCTGTCCCACCAAATTATCCAAATTCAGACAGACAACCAGGTTGCCATGTACTACGTCAACAAGCAGGGGGGCACCGGATCTCGCCCCCTGTGTCAGGAAGCCGTCAGCATGTGGCTCTGGGCTCGCCGGCACGGCATGGTGCTCCAAGCCACATATCTGGCAGGCGTAAACAACAGTCTGGCCGACAGGTTGAGCAGGATTATGCAACCTCATGAGTGGTCGCTCAATTCCAGGGTAGTGCGACAGATCTTCCAGGTGTGGGGCACCCCCTTGGTAGACCTCTTCGCATCTCGCGCCAACCACAAAGTCCCTCAGTTCTGTTTCAGGCTTCAGGCCCACGGCAGATTGGCATCGGATGCCTTCCTCCTGGACTGGGGGGAGGGTCTGCTGTATGCTTATCCTCCCATACCTCTGGTGGGGAAGACTTTGTTGAAACTCAAGCAAGATCGAGGCACCATGATTCTGATTGCTCCTTTTTGGCCGCGTCAGATCTGGTTCTCTCTTCTTCTGGAGTTGTCCTCCGAAGAACCGTGGAGATTGGAGTGTTTTCCGACCCTCATCACACAGGACGAAGGGGCGCTTCTGCATCCCAGCCTCCGGTCCCTGGCTCTCACAGCCTGGATGTTGAGAGCGTAGACTTTGCCTCTTTGGGTCTGTCAGAGGGTGTCTCCCGCGTCTTGCTTGCTTCCAGGAAAGATTCCACTAAGAGGAGTTACTTCTTTCTATGGAGGAGGTTTGCCGTCTGGTGTGACAGCAAGGCCCTAGATCCTCGCTCTTGTCCTACACAGACCCTGCTTGAATACCTTCTGCACTTGTCTGAGTCTGGTCTCAAGACCAACTCTGTAAGGGTTCACCTTAGTGCGATTAGTGCATACCATTACCGTGTGGAAGGTAAGCCGATCTCAGGACAGCCTTTAGTTGTTCGCTTTATGAGAGGTTTGCTGTTGTCAAAGCCCCCTGTCAAGCCTCCTACAGTGTCATGGGATCTCAATGTCGTTCTCACCCAGCTGATGAAACCTCCTTTTGAGCCACTGAATTCCTGCCATCTGAAGTACTTGACATGGAAGGTCATTTTCTTGGTGGCAGTTACTTCAGCTCGTAGAGTCAGTGAGCTTCAGGCCCTGGTAGCCCAGGCCCCTTACACCAAATTTCATCATAACAGATTAGTCCTCCGCACTCACCCTAAGTTCTTGCCAAAGGTCGTGTCGGAGTTCCATCTGAACCAGTCAATTGTCTTGCCAACATTCTTTCCCCGTCCTCATTCCTGCCCTGCTGAACGTCAGCTGCACACATTGGACTGCAAGAGAGCATTGGCCTTCTACCTGGAGCGGACACAGCCCAACAGACAGTCCGCCCAATTGTTCGTTTCTTTTGATCCCAATAGGAGGGGAGTGGCTGTGGGGAAACGCACCATATCCAATTGGCTAGCAGATTGCATTTCCTTCACTTACGCCCAGGCGGGGCTGGCTCTTGAGGGTCATGTCACGGCTCATAATGTTAGAGCCATGGCTGCGTCGGTAGCCCACTTGAAGTCAGCCTCTATTGAAGAAATTTGCAAAGCTGCGACGTGGTCATCTGTCCACACATTCACATCTCATTACTGCCTGCAGCAGGATACCCGACGCGACAGTCGGTTCGGGCAGTCAGTTCTTCAGAACCTGTTTGGGCTTTAGGATCCAACTCCACCCCCCGAGGGCCCTGTTTGTTCTGTTCCAGGCTGCACTCTCAGTTAGTTGGTAAATTTTTTAGGTCAATCTCAGTTATGTCCTCGCCGTTGCGAGGCCCAATTGACCATGGTTGTTGTTTTGAGTGAGCCTGGGGGCTAGGGATACCCCATCAGTGAGAACAAGCAGCCTGCTTGTCCTCGGAGAAAGCGAATGCTACATACCTGTAGAAGGTATTCTCCGAGGACAGCAGGCTGATTGTTCTCACAAACCCGCCCACCTCCCCTTTGGAGTTGTGTCTTCCCTTGCTTTGTTTTGCTACATATGGGACTGACGAACACGAGCCGGTTCGGGCGGGAAGACGGCCGCGCATGCGCGGTGCGCATGAGCGCGCGAGGACTAGCAAAGGCCTTTGCTAGTGAAGTTTCCGATTGGAGGGGCTGCCGTGGACGTCACCCATCAGTGAGAACAATCAGCCTGCTGTCCTCGGAGAATACCTTCTACAGGTATGTAGCATTCGCTTTCTACCCACTGAAATCCATGCTGCAGGTCCCAGAATGCATCAGTACAGGGTTGTCAGAAATGGTCTAAAATCTCACTGCTGGAACCAGGTCACTTGGCAGCTCTGAGAATCCTATATAATAATACTCACCTCCAACGTTCTAACCTGCCTCGGACCGTGGATCCCTCGGAGGTGGTCTGCTAAGCCGCTTAGAACGCAGAGACGCCAGTAACGTCATTGACAGCTGATTCCTAGGAAAGGCGGAGCGTGTTTCCCTACTCCTCCCACTGCCTGGGAATCAGCTGTCAGTGCACCGCTCCCTGCCACTTCTGAGCAAGTGACAGGGAGCGGGGCAACACAGAACCCCCCCCCCCCAGCGCATCACCAAAGCACCCCCCACACCTGAAGAACATCAAAAACCCCTGCCCCCCCCACACACACACGTCACTCCCTTTCTCCCACCCCGTTCAAGGCCCCCTCACGCCCCTCCCACCAAGTTCAAGACTCCCCCCTCCCTCCGATTTCAACACCCCCCCTCCGCTTAACTGACCCCTGGACCCCCCTGCCGTGACCCTCTTGAACCCCCCCTTTCCGCCGAAAACCCTCCTCCGCCACCGTCGCGTTTCTGGGCTGACGACAACCAAACTTCTCTTCTCGGCTGCGCCGCAGCGTTGCTTGATGAATGATCATCTGTTCAAGTTTCTGTGCGTGTGTCTGACATCAGACACACACACAGAAACTTCAACAGATGATCATTCAACAAGCATCACCGGCGCAGACGAGAAGAGAACTTTGGCTGTCTTCAGCACAGGTACGTGATGGCGGCGGGGGAGGGTTTTCTGCGGGAAGGGAGGGGTCGAGAGGGTCGCGGCACGGGGGTCCAGGGGTCAGTAACGCGGAGGGGGGTGTTGAAATCGGAGGGATGGGGAGTCGAACTCGGTGGGAGGGAGGGTGTGGAACTCAGAAGGGAGGGAGGCAAGGAGGGGGGTCTGGAACTAAGACAGAAGGAAAGGGAGGGAGGGAGGGGTCTGGGGAGGGGGTCTGGAACTCGGGAGGGGGGGATTACCTTGCTAGCACCCGTTTCATTGCCTACTGAAACGGGCCTTTTATACTAGTCTCAATATAAACCCTGAACCACCAGATCTGTAACACACACCATGGTCCCTAACAATGGATCTAGGGCTTTTCCCCATACAACTCATCACACAAAAATATTCAAATCACAAAATATAAACAAACGAGAGTTAAATTCCTACTGTAAAACTAATAGTTTCCATTTATATAATTAAAAATAAAATTATTTACTCTACCTTTGTTGTCTGGATGTTTTATTCATGTTTGTCACAGTATCCAGTTTGTTTTCCTCTGTCTTTTCTTAACTCTCTTTTCAGGGTCTCCAGTCCATCTGCCACTTCTTTCCATTTCAGTCTTCTTCACATCCTCTCCTACATCCATCTCTGATTTTGATCTTTTTCTTTCAACCTTTTTCCATTTATTTTTCTGCCTATCTGTTCATATTTCGTTTATTCTTACTATCCAGTTTTCAATCTTCCTCTATTTACTATGTAGTAGAACTGCAGCTTTCCATCTTCCTCACCCCAACCCTCCTATTCCTCATCCTATGATTCCTCAGGTTTTTTTTTGCTACGTCCCTCTCACCCCCTCCCTTTGTGTCTCCTCCCCTCCAGCACCTCCTTTCTTCTCTCTTCCCCTCTGTATAGCACCCCTTTTCTCTATTCCCTTCTGTCCATCATCTCCTCTCTTCCACCCCCCCATCCAGCATCTATCTCCCCTTTCATCCAATATCTCAACTCTTTCCACCTCCATCTAGTATTTCCCCATCATCCTACACCCCCATCCAATATCTTCTTCTGTTTCTCTCTCCCTCTGTTAGCATCCCTCCTTTCTCACTATCCCATGTCCAGCATTCCCCTCTCTGCCGCATTCCCCTATCCCATGTCTAGCATCCCCCTCTCTGCCCCGTTCCACTACAAGGTTCAGCATTCCCCTCTCTGCCCCATTCCCCTACAAGGTTCAGCATCTCCCCTTTGTCTCTGAACTCCCCTTCCATGTCCAGCATGTCCTTTCTGTCTTCCTACTCTCCTCCTATCACTCCACGCCAGTGGCGTAGCCAGACTGCCAATTTTGGGTGGGCCTGAACCCAAAGTGGGTGGGCACAAAATTTTCTTTCTACCCCCCTCCCCCAGCAAAATTTAGTCACACTTTTCAGTGAGCTTTCAGAGGCCAAAACCTCCTGCCTCAGGTCAGTATAATGCTGTTACGGTATCCTCTCCTGACCTAAGGAAGGAAGTAT
This sequence comes from Microcaecilia unicolor, assembly GCF_901765095.1. Lineage (NCBI taxonomy): Eukaryota > Metazoa > Chordata > Amphibia > Gymnophiona > Siphonopidae > Microcaecilia > Microcaecilia unicolor. The sequence continues at coordinate 213,491,026 of NC_044035.1, forward strand.
TGGTCTCTGAAACTTTATTAACACAGGTACCATATTACTTTATCCTAAATTAAAAATACAATTATTTTCTTTACCTTTGTTGTATGGCCATTTACTTTTTCTCATTGTGTTGCTCCCAGTCTCTAGATTCTGCTTTCCTTCGTCTTTCTCATGCCAGGGTTTCCTGTCCGTTCATCACCTATGGCTTTTCATCTTTTCCTCACCCTTGTTCTCCACATGCCCCTTCCTCTTATTCTCCAGTCTTTCCCTACTCTGTCCTCTCCCTCTTTCCATCCAGCAGCTCCCCTCTTTCTCTCCCCATCCTTCCAGTGTCTCCCCTCTTTCTTTTGCATCCAGCGTCTCCTTTTTCTCCCTACCCTTCCATCCAGTGTCTTCCCTCTTTCTCTCCTTATCCTTCCACTCATCTACCCTCTCTCCTGATCCTTCCATCTAGTGTCTCTATCTCCCCTCTCCTTCTATCCAGTGTCTATCTCTCTACCCTTTTCTGTTCAGTCTCCTCCCTCTCTCCACATCCTTCTAGTTTCTCCCCTTTCTCTCTGCATCCTTTCATCCATCTCCCCTCTTTCTCTCCCTATCCTCCCATGTCCAGCAGCTCTCTTCCCTCTAGTCCCTTCTTCCTCTTCCTTCCTTGTCCAGCAGCTCTCCAGCCCCTTCCTCCTCTCCATCCCATGTCCAGCAGCTCTCTCCCTTCACTCTAGTCCCTTCTTCCTCCCTTGTCCAGCAGCTCTCCAGCCCCTTCCTCCTCTCCCTCCCATGTCCAGTAGCTCTCTCCCTTCCCGCCAGTCCCTCCCACGTCCCAGCAGCTCTCCCTTCCCGTCAGTCCCTTCTTCCTCTCCCTCCTATGTACCAGACGCTCTCTCCCTTTCCTCCAGTCCCTTCTTCCTCTCCCTCCCATGTCCAGTAGCTCTCTCCCATCCAATCCCCTCCTCCTCTCCATCCCATGTCCAGCAGCTCTCTCACTTCCCTCTAGTCCCTTCTTCCTCTCCCTCCCATGTCCCAGCAGCTCTCTCCCTTCCCTCCAGTCCCTTCTTCCTCTCCCTCCCATGTCCAGTAGCTCTCTCCCATCCAATCCCCTCCTCCTCTCCATCCCATGTCCAGCAGCTCTCTCACTTCCCTCTAGTCCCTTCTTCCTCTCCCTCCCATGTCCCAGCAGCTCTCTCCCTTCCCTCCAGTCCCTTCTTCCTCTCCCTCCAATGTCCAGTAGCTCTCTCCCTCCCATGTCCCAGCAGCTCAGCCATTTTCCCTCCAGGCCCGCCCATCCACAACCTTCCCGCTGCCCTTTTGTCCCGGGGAGGCAGCGTTCAGCGTTTCCTTCCTGCCCTGTCTTCTCCCCAGGCTCCGCTGCATTGTCCCTGCAAGTGGAATCCTTCTCCTTTTCGGCCGTCGCGCTGCGCTGCGCTGCCATACACACAGGCAGCTTCGCTCTCCCCCACCGCGTTCATCCGGCCCTAACAGGAAGTGCATCAGAGAGGGCCAGAATGGACGTGGCAGGGAGGAGCAAAGCTGCCTGTGCGAACGGCAGTGCAGCGCGACGGCCGAAAAGGAGAAGGATTCCACTTGCAGGGACGATGCAACGGAGCTTGGGGAAAAGACAGGGCAGGAAGGAAACGCTGAACGCTGCCTCCGCGGGACAAAAGGGCAGCGACAGCGTGCGGATGGGCGGGCCTGGACGGAAAATGGGTGGGCCTGGGCTCGTCCAGGCCCACCCGTGTCTACGCCCCTGCTCCATGCCCCCCCCATGTCCAGCATACCCATTCTGTGTCCCTATAACCCCATGTCCCTTTTTACTTCCTACCCAATCCAACATCTCTATCTTCCCCATATTGTTCCAATACCCCCTTCTCTTCCCCCATTCCAATTCAGCATCTCCCTTCAGTCAACCTACCCCCACCCATTTCCACCATTTATCCTTCTCCTCCTGAGCAAGCATATTCCCTTTCTTTCCATCTTTCTCTGACCCAGCATCTCCTGTCTCTTCCCTTCCAACTTTTGTCCAGCATATTCTCTCTCTACCCTCCATTCAGCATCTTCCCCTATTCCCCCCCTTCACATGTTCAGCATCTTGTCTGTGTCCGTATCCCCCTGCCCATCTTCCCTCCTTCTAATCTCACTTTTTTTTAGTAGCTGTCATCTAGACTAATCTTCATTTTGTGCATCTCAGTAGCACAATATTGGATGATTTTCGTTCCTTCTGGAGCTCTACAGGTGTATATATGGAGCCTCAGCATTTTGAATAAGTTCTTTTCAACCATACAAATATTCTGATTCCTGAGGCAGGCACTGAACTGCCGAAACACAGTTCCGTGTTGAGTCTGACTGAGTCCGATTGTATCTAATTGATTTGGGGACAATATATTTGGATTTAATCTACATTAATCTCTGGGTTTGGTTCCTCTGTGGAAGATCACTGGTCCTTCCCTATGCCTTTCCTTTTGGATCTATCCTGTTTATATCATTTTGAAGATGCAATCTCCAGAACTATACACAGTACTCCAAACAAAGTCTGACTACGACTTATACAGAGACAATAAGAATTCCTTTCTCCTGTCAGCCTTTCCTCCTCCATATGCACCCAAGCATCCTTCTGGTGTTTGCCATTGCCTTTTCCACCCGTTTGGCTACCTTAAGATCTTCAGATGTGATGACCACTGGGTCCTGATCTTTTGTACACAGATGTAATTTACCCCCGTACACAGTGCCTATCCCTTGAGATTTTGCAGCCTACATGCACTAGACCAGGCTTGTTGAACCTTTTTCTATTGGGGCTATACTTTATATTTTGTAACATCTGGAGGGGCAAAACATGTGTGAACCAACTCATTCATGCTTCCCCTCTAAGCCCTCTCCATCCACCCCCCCCCCCCAGTTAACCAAACAGATAATAATGATGGCCAGGTATCTACGTGTTTCTTGGGCATACTTGCATAACCATTACACATTTCAAGTATTCCCCATTAAAGTCTCTGTATCCACGCCCAATACTTTCCCCATATAACCTCCACCTCATTTATTTTCTCTTATAGCTACTAATTTACTCAAAGCATAAAGGTTGCTTAGCCTCTTAAAAAAAAAAAAACCTCCTCCAGTTTATCATGCCTCCAGTAAGCAGCAATTTCATATGTTCCATCTCCTCTGTTAGTACCAAAACTTAGTTTGTGAGCCCTCTAGGGACAGAGAAAGAACCTGCATGTAATGTGTACAGTGCTGTGTACATCTAGTAATGCTATAGAAATGATTAGTAGCAGTAGTAATAGTATTTCTCTCATATGTACCCCCCTGCCTTCACCCATTCTCCATCTTCCTTCACTAAAATTTTTTTTTTTTTTTTTAAACTGAAAAGATGGACTGTCCTTTTTTAAATTTGTTTGGACGCCCATTGCCTCACCTGCAGATTCCTCTGGCACTGCCATGACTCCTATCAATAAGCTTAAGCCATGTGGCACCAGAAATTCAGGTTTGTCTCGCAGTATTAAGTCTCTCCCCCCCCCCACCCCCAATTTTACTGTATTGACTATTTTTCCGCAATATGCATCTTTGCTTTCCTAAAAGCTTCTCTGAGCTTTTCCAGATATTATTGTTTGCCTTCCTCTTTCTGTGATTTCTTATAGTTTATGAAGGCTAATCTTTTTTCCTTACTTTTTCAGCTACTTTCTTCAGGAACCACAGTGGTCTCCCTTTTCGTCTTACTTTTATTTACTTCCCTAGCAATAAGGTTTGTTGCCATTTAAATAGGTTCTTTCAGTTTTGCCCACTACTTTTCCCATCCAGCTGACTTCCATTTTGACAAAGTTAGATTTCCTGAAGTCTAAAGACCCTCACTTTTGAATGAACCCTCACCACACGTGTCTTCATACTGAAGCACACCATCCAGTGGTCAATGGATGCCAGATATCACCAACTATAACATCAGAAATACTCTCCCCATTCATAAGCACTGGGTCCAATATGACCCTCTACCTCACGGGTTCCATTACCAGTTACTGGAACAGTTCTCCCTGTATTGAATCCAAGATCTCTCTTACTTCTAGATGGCACCACAGCAGGGATGCCCCAATCAGCATCTGGTATACTGAAATCATCTCTCGATAGTACTATAGTACTTTCTTTTCATAGAAATATTATATCTTCAATGCTCTGTAAATCACACCAATGTAAATAGATCAGAGCTTCAGGGGTCAGATCATGTTTGGGGTCACAACGTGGGTGGCTTCTCCATAGATGCATCATTATTCTACCGGGGGTAGGGGTTGTCATATGATTTTGACTGTGGTCATGGGGTCACAGCCACAAAAAGAATAAGCACAGAACTAGATGTTCCATTCCCTCTTTCCACATTAGCCCACAGTGCCTCCTCCTTACCCTGTAAGTCCTACAATTCTACTACTTTAATATTATCTTTAACAAATAATGCCTTTCCTCCTCCTGTTCTTCCCACCCTGTCTTTTCTGAATCGATTATAGTTCATGCTTCTCCGTGAACCACCATCTTCATGGTGCCCATTAAGTTCAAGTCAACAATGGACAGATCCAAGATGGTGTCGTTGTGAGTAACTGCTCCAGACACGCTCAGATTTCTGACCTAAACACTGCTGAAGAGGGCTCTTTTCTTTTCGCCGTGAAATGGGGAAAAGGAGAGCAGTGCCGTAGTGAGGGCGGCTGATACCCGGGGCGGGTCACCACTGCACACCCCCCCGGGTGCAGCACGGCGCCCCCCCCCTCGGCGCGCACTCCCTCCCCCTGGAGCGCATTCTTACTTAGTTTAGAAGCAAGGGGCGAGCAGGAGGGCCGATCCGCCCCCCTAGTCCACGTCGCTGGGAGCTGCGTCGGCTCCATTGGTTCCTTGCTCTCTCTGCCCCGGAACAGGAAGTAACCTGTTCCGGGGCAGAGGGAGCAAGGAACCAACGGAGATGACACCCCCCCCAGTGGCGTGCACCCTGGGCGGACCGCCCCACCACTCCCCCCTTCCTACGTCACTGAAGGAGAGGCAAGGTTCAGGAGAATCCCTCCACCCCTACCGGGACTCACCTTCTCCAGCAGACGACTTTGGAACAATTCGGGGTGACGCCGGGTCCCAGGCAAGCTTCTACCCCCGCTGTTGGTGCAAGTGCGTCAGCGCTTGCCAGCAGTGTAGACGGGGTTTCCTTGAGCCCTGTCCAAAGTGCAGCTCCTCCCCAGACAGGACAAGGCTGTGTGGAATCAAGTCCTGCAGCCCAGGCTCCATGTCGAGACCTGTGCAAACAGGGAGGGAACCTGCCCACGTTGAGAGGAACATCAAGCGCTAACAGGCTGGAGGAAGGAACAGCAGTACCTATACTGTCTTCACAGATAGTGAGTACATTGGAACAGTCTGCTAACGCTCCTCTTCCTGTTTTTTCTTTGGGGAAAATGGAAAAACCAGCCATAGTGACAATGGATTCACTCTGGGACTTGACATTTAATATGCAGCCTTCTTTGCAATCATTGATAATTAAAAATTCTAGTGAAATTAAGACTTTATCCGAAGCTGCTCTCATCCAGGCACAGGTTACTGCTAAACAAGTTTCTGAAGTGAAGTTATTAGATGAAAGGATTCAGAAGTTGGAACTTGTGGGACAAGTCTCATTAAGGGAGAAACATTTTACTTCTAGACGCGTGGAATATTTAGAAAGTCAATCTAGGAGGCTCAATTCGAGGTTGACTAACTTTCCTAGATCACCGTTAATTACATCGATACGAATGGTTAAAAAATACCTGGTTGAAATTTTAGGTATGTCAGAGGATTCATTACCACCCATAACCCGGGCGCACCCGGGCGCAGTATTTACAAAGTAATGTTAAGATGTTATCAGGAACTTTACAATCCCAAGGAGGAGAAGTAATGAACCTCACATCTTTTTTGGAATCCTCATTAGAGGTAATAAACTTAGAGAACAAGTATGTTGGCATCCTTTGCTCTGGAAATGGATCGACAGGCAGTATTAAAACTTTCCTTTCATCATATGGACTCTTTATTTTTGGGATCTAAAATAAGAATTTATCCTGACCTGTCCAGAGAAACACAGAAAAGGTGTAAAGCTTTTTTAGCTTTACGCCCGAGGACTTTGGCGTTAGGTGCAAATTTTGTACTTAAAATTTCCTTGTATCTGTCGTATATTATTTCAGTCCAAGCAATTTCAATTTTTTGATACCAAACAATTAGAAGAATTTTTGTTAAGCAAAGAAGAGGTTACTGTAACTGTCTAGTCATAGATGATACACTGTATGATAGCCTGGGGTAAGCAACCTGGGTAGCATTAACTTAATTCAGTTAATTACAAGATATATATCTTCTTTTTTTTTCCTTTCTTGGATCTAAATTACTTAAAAATATAGTGGACGATAGAATAATTTCAGTCATCTTGTTTTGAAAATTTCCTTAAGGTTATTTTCCAATTTCTTGTATTATCACTTAAAGAGTTGTTTAATATAATATAAAATTTAATTAAATTCAAGTCAACAGGGCATCCAAGAGAGGAGGGGTAGGACGGAAAAATTCCATGGGCCTCCAAGGGGGGCCCGGCGCTGGGGTCTTTCTCTCTCTCTCTCCTGCTCCTGATGGGACCCGGGTGATCGTGTCCCAACAGGAGCAGGAGTGAGAAAACTCCGGCGCCAGGCTCCCCTTGGAGGCTGGGGAGGACCTGGAGGAACAGACACAGCAGGCTGCTCTTTTTCACAGTCTGCCACATTGCCTTCCCCTGAGGCTGCTTTCTCCCTCAGGCCGCACACGAATGAGCAGCAGCGATCAGGGAGGGTGGGGGTGGCAGCAGCGATCGGGGGGTGCTGGGGCGGCGGTAGCAGCAGTGATGGGGGGTGTCGGGACGATGACAACAGTAGCGATGGGGGGCAGCAGCAGCAGCGACAACGATCCTGGGGGGGGGGGGGGGGGCCAAGTGGCAGCAATGATCCTGGGGAGGGGGGGGGGGGGGGGCAATGGCGGCCTTGCCCCGGGCCCAGCTCAGTCTCTCGGCAGCCCTGCAAGTCAATCCTAGCTATTATAGCCTCCAGATACAGAAATTCATCTCCTATACTACAGGCATTAGTATACACAGCTTTCCAGATGTTGCCTTTTTTCCCATTTCTATTTAGGGGAGAGATTATCAAGGTGTCAAAAAATGCAAGCTTTTACTGCACCTTGATTTACCACAGGAGTCAGCAACCTGCAGTATAAAACAGACCTGCAGGTTCCTGACTACTGTGATAAAGGAATAAATGCCAACTGCAAACCACCCAATGAAAGCGAGATCTAAACACCTCTGTACTAATTCCTTGTCTGCAGTCTTGACAGTTTGCTCATCTATTATCGGGGTAAGCAGCACTTCAAAGCTATGTACTGAGGTGTGAAATCTAGTATGTTCCTTTTGTAGATAGGTCAAAACCCCCTGAAATAAATTACTTGTTCTCTTTTACCAAATAACTAAAAATTTGACTTACCTCCTTGATTTTCCTTTCCAAGAAATTCCAAACACTTATCGCACGATTGCTCAAACACAAGATCATACAAACCTTTTCATGACTCAGGCATAGGCATGTTCAAGGGTGGGTTTTAGGCGGAAGGTAGACGAAATTGCGATTCATGTGCACATTTTGTAAATGCACAAGCACGCATGCAATGTTTCCACAAATATTTACACCCCTCCCAAGCTTGTGTAAATGTCTGCGACCTCAATTCAGGTAGGATTTCTGCAGCTTTTGTGTATTTCATTAAGACACATAGATGCCTATCAGGCTCATTTTCGAAAGAGAAGGACGCCCATCTTTCGACACAAATCGGAAGATGGGCGTCCTTCTCACAGGGTCGCCCAAATCGGCATAATCGAAAGCCAATTTTGGGTGTCCCCAACTGCTTTCCGTCGTGGGGATGACCAAAGTTCACAGGGGCGTGTCGGAGGTGTAGCGAAGGCGGGACTTGGGTGTGCCTAACACATAGGCGTCCTCGACCCATAATAGAAAAAAAAAAAGGACGTCCCTGACGAGCACTTGGATGACTTTACCTGGTCCTGTTTTTCTTACGACCAAGCCACAAAAAGGTGTTGACCAGATGACCACCGGAGAGAATCAGGGATCACTTCCCCTTACTCCCCCAGTGGTCACTAACCTCTTCCCACCCTCAAAAAACATTTTTAAAAATATTTTGTGCCAGCCTTAAATGTCATACACAGGTCCATCACAGCAGCATGCAGGTCCCTGGAGCAGTTTTATTTTCATCAATTTTTATTGACGACACAAACATAACCAATACAAACACAAGTGTTTCATAGCAAAGAATATTTGACTATGCAGGATATAGTACAGAAACATGAAACCATTAAAACAGGCCACCAACAAATATTTCTTGTTTACCTCCCTTTACCCACATCCCACCCCTATACTGTATAACTACAATCCAGCAATATGCATAGTACAAACCCCTCCTCCCTTAACATCTCCTAAACCTCCTAACCCTCCCTTCCCCACCAATCCCCAAATGCAAAAACAACACAAAGCCCCCCTCCAGGTCCCAAACAGTCTGGTTTCTTATGACCCCTCGAGACACCAGAACAGGGAAAGAAATAACTTCATACTACCATACCCTCTACCCCCCCCCCCCCCCCCAGGTACATGATTAATTAATGATCCCATATGAAGTTGAAGCTCAGGTAGCAAGCCACTCAGCCAGCGAAACCCTTCACATCAATCACCAAACTTCTACCTCTGGGAAACAGGGAAGACAGAGAGGGTCCCCAAAGCTTCAGAAAGCGAATTTTACGTTTATGTGAACCTCTTATCTCTCGCCTCCCATGTTACCAATTGATGCAGCTGGTTGCGCCAGTGCCAATACTCAGGACGTGCATCCGAAACCCAGGTCTGCAAGATACATTTACGTGCCAGTAAGTAGGCTTTCCGAAGCATCATCCTCAATTCCACAGAGGCTCCCCCACCTGACCCAGAGCAGTCCAACAGCAAAAGGGACGGGGACCGCGCCACCTGGTGCCGAATAAGCGACGACAGGTACACGGTAACCCGATCTCAAAAGTGGCAGACTTTTTCACAAGTCCAAAAGGCATGGTAATAAGTATTATCTGACTTTTTACATTTGGGACACACTGAAGAGGACAAACCCCCTGCATTAAGATTCAAAACGTCTGCAGGTGTTCCCAGCATAGCCCTGGCCAGCACATCTTCAGTAGGTATATCACCGTATAGGACTTCCACCATTCTGCTCCGGTGAGCTCAGCAGTTGAAGAAAATTCTGGGCCTCTGCCACTGTAAGACAAAGTTTTGTTTCACCTTGATATGAGATGCGTAGTTTGGCAGGGTATGAGAGAGCGAATTTGATCTTCCGATTATATAACTGCGAGCAGATTGGCAAAAAATTCCTTCTTAGCATGGCCACAGCCGATGAATAATCTTGAAAACACAATATTGTTTTGGCTCTCATAGCGTAACTCTTGCAAAATTGCAGTTTTATGAGCAAAATTAAGGAGACAACATATCACTACTCTGGGCCTGGAGGACCCCTCTTGCCTTAGGCCTATCTGATGGGCTCGTTCTACCACCAGCAGCCCGCCAAATCTGATAGAGATAATTGCTGCGGTAGCCAGCGTTCCATAAAGCCCCGAAGATCTCTCTCGTCTACTGATTCTGCCAATCCCACAAACTGCAAGTTATTTCTGCAAGATCTATTTTCCAAGTCCTCTAACTTATCTTTGTAAGTATCCAACACTTTTGCATACGAGTCTGGGCTTCCTCCACCTTCGTCATCTTGTCTTCCAGTTCCCCAGTGCGGTCTCGGTAGGTTGCTAATTCTGCAGCGATACGGTTGAGATTACTTTGAAGTTGTTCTAACTTTTAATCTATGGGGCCCAGCTGGGTGTCCAAAACATGCTCCATTGCTCCAATTACTTCCATTGTTACTTCTGCTACCCATGCAGAGCCGACAGTAGAGTTGGGCGGGCTAGCAGGTGCCGCCATCTTGTCCCCCTGTAATTTCTATTTGTCTTTTTTTTTTTTTGTTACATTTGTACCCCGCGCTTTCCCACTCATGACAGGCTCAATGCGGCTTACATATTATATACAGGTACTTATTTGTACCTGGGGTAATGGAGGGTTAAGTGACTTGCCCAGAGTCACAAGGAGCTGCCTGTGCCTGAAGTGGGAATCGAACTCAGTTCCTCAGTTCCCCAGGACCAGAGTCCACACCCTAGCCACTAGGCCACTCCTCCTCTTTCCGGAGGTTTTTAGTTGCCATTAGTTGTTAATCACCAATTTCTTGAATCTCACCCCTCAGAAACTCTTATTGAGCAGGTACAGCCTAAAATCCGAGGTTTGCTGTGTAAAAATTAGAGGTTTTATGGAGAGGTGGCAGGAGCAGTTTTAGTGGGTGCAGTGCACTTCAGGTACACACAGTGGATCCAAAAAAGAGTCCTCTCTCATGTAATGTCTTCCCAAACAATGTCTTTATTAAGATCAATAAAAGCCCGACACGAATCGTGTTTCGGCCACACCGGCCTGCATCAGGGGTCAGCTTTGGTTAGAACAGATGAAACAGCTGAATTACAATGAAATTGTAAAGAACAAGGATGTCTTATTCTGTCTTGTTCTTTACAATTTCATTGTAATTCAGCTGTTTCATCTGTTCCAACCAAAGCTGACCCCTGATGCAGGCCGGTGTGGCCGAAACACGATTCGTGTCGGGCTTTTATTGATTTTAATAAAGACATTGTTTGGGAAGACATTACATGAGAGAGGACTCTTTTTTGGATCCACTGTGTGTACCTGGTGTTCTTCATTTCTCCTGTGGAGAGATCACCTTCTGTGGTTGTTTCACTTTGCAGTGCACTTCAGGCAGGTGGACCCAGGCCCATCCCCCCCTACCTGTTACACTTGTGGTAGTAAATGTGAGCCCTCCAAAACCCACCACAAACCCACTGTACCCACATCTAGGTGCCCCCCTTCACCCGTAAGGGCAATGGTAGTGGTGTACGGTAGTGGGTTTTTTGGGGGGGTTGGGGGGCTCAGCACACAAAGTAAGGGAGCTAGGTACCAGGGAGCAATTTATGAAGTCCACTGCAGTGCCCCCTAGGGTGCCCGGTTGGTGTCCTGGCATGTCAGGGGGACCAGTGCACTACGAATGCTGGCTCCTCCCATGACCAAACGGCTTGGATTTGGTCGTTTCTGAGATGGGCATCCTTGGTTTCCATTATCACTGAAAATCAGAAAGGACCAAGTCTAGGGACGACCATCTCTAAGGACGACCTAAATGTCAAGATTTTGTCGTCCCCGACCGTATTAGCGAAACTAAAGATGGACATCCATCTTGTTTCGATAATTCGGGGTTCCCCGCCCCTCCACCAGGACATCTTGCGAGGATGTCCTCAGCAAAACTTGGGCGTCCCTTTCGATTATGCCCCTCTATGTATCTCTATAAAATAGGGCCAAAATAGGAATCTACTTGCATCTGCAACGTAGGCATCTTGCATTTATTACCCCCAATAAGACTTCAAATCCAAAACACCCTGGTAATAGAGATAATAATGAACACATTAAATGGGGCCATAAGTCACTTACATTAGAGCCATTTAGAAAGTTTCCAACTGCAAGTAGAGTTGCCAGGACACACTTAAATGTCTTATTTTTCGACAACTGTTCCATTCCGAGTTTAAGGTCAAACAAAGGCTCTGAAATTTCCTGAAAGAAAAATGCAAAGGACACAGACTTACCAAAATTGAACTTGTGATTAATTTTATGTTTACATTAACCCCCTAATTCTATATAAGTCTCCAAAAATTGCACGCCCAATCTGCGTATGCAATTTAATTGAATGAGCTAATTAATGCCTATAATTGGCTTAACAAGCAATTAGAACTAGTTAGTTTTATTGGCATTTACATGCAATCTGAAAAATGGGGCGCAGGAATAGGAGGGTTAAGGGCATTACTAAAATTAATGTATATTGGTGCAAAGGGCTTCACCTAAAGTTAGGCGGGATTCCTGGGCGTAACTGCCATTAAACCATGCCTAACTTTAAGCTTGGATTATAGAATAACACTTTTTTGGGACCAATTTTTTTTGATGCCATATATAGAATCCAGCCCTAAGGACAACAAAAGCTTATAAGGTTCAGCCTTCGTTGGATGCTATTTTAGTGTTCTCTCTCATAAAAGCAAGAAGCAACACCATGTCACTGCCAGTTTTGTCTCTTCATGTAAGAACTGTTTTAGTGATTCCTCCTTGGATCATATCTAAAAATCTAACTGCAACATCAGATCTATTGATCCTTTTCTTCTCCTCTTAAATATGCCTCTAGATTCATCCAGAATGACTTAGTCTAGAACCATATTCCAACAATATTTTGCTCCCACTGTAAATTTGTACAGAAACCAAAGTATCATGTTACATTTTAGTGCATTTGAATGTACAGACAAAGTTCAACAAACAAAAAACGGCAATATCTTTTTATTAGACTACTTTAATGCATTCAACCAGGGAAGCTAGGATTCAAATCCTGCTTCTCCTTATTAATTTGAGGAAGTCATTTCAACCTCCTCAGGTATAAGTTTATATCATAAACCCTCTAACAGGGAAAAAGAACCCAAACTGTAGTACACCTTGAGCTCAATCTGGAAAGGCAAAAAAGGTGTTAATTGACGTTGGTGTTATTGTTTTACTGTGATGTAATGTAGGGCAGCAGCTTTTCTGGGTTGCACCAAACAGCAACTGCTGTTAAAGCAAAACAATAGAACCTGATAACTACACAAAGTAAAAGAAATAAACAGGGGGGTAAGAAAGGAGTAGTTTTCAAACTGCAATTTATGCAGATTATCTTGGGAAGTATGATGTTGGGCAGATCATAACTGTTGGCGGGGGAGGGGGGGCGCACTTAAAGACCCTGAAAGTTAATGGGGGAAGGAGGGCTGAAGGTTTGCCAGGCACCTAACACCCTTGCCTTTGTCCAAGACCTTTTTTTTTTTTTTTTTTTGCAAAATAGAGGTTGTTATTAGATTAAAGTAAAGATAATACAGACATAACCAGATGAAAACAATATGGGTTAGCTTCCAAAAGATAATCAAGAAATGTTTTAAATTAGAGAGCATAAGGGGGGTTCCAAACTATGGCTCAAGGTGCAATATCCTATTCCTTGTTGTGATAGAGCTGAAAGTTCAAAGGTGCAAAAGAAAATGATGTCCTCTCTCTCCCGAAAAGGTGAATAAAGTTGATTTTCTCAGGGTCATCAGTGAGATGCTGGCATAGTAGTAGTAGTAGTTTTAAGAGTGCCAGATACACATTTGGTCTCTGAGAGATGGGGATCAGTACTTGAGGCAACCTCAGGTGAAACATGATTCATGTCAGTTAAGAGTTCCCTTACCGACTTGGATTAAGAAGTTTTGGACCAGAATAAGCAAGTGAAAGTATCTTATTTTTTAAAGTTAATGAATAAGAAGAGCAGTAATTTGGAGTTAATAAAATATTGGGTAAGGTTTTCAAACGTTTTCAGTAAACAATAGACCAGTGATGATGTGGTGCATAAATCTTAGACAGCAATGAGACTGTGATCTGCTGGACTGGTACCACTGAGGTTTGGTGAGTGAATTTGAACCAAGAATTATTTTGTCAAACACAATCATGAGTCTCATTAAAAAAAATACTGTTTGTTTACTTGGAAAAATTTGAGGTTTGCCTATTATTGTGAAATCTATAGATACACATTTGGTGGCACTGCATGAAGCTCTAGAGATCCTGGAAGTCAGCATAGACTACCGAGGTGAAACTGATCCTACGAAAGAAAATATTTGATTATGTGACATGTCTTCTTGACAGAACTGTAATGACTTCCTATTGAGCAGGAGATCCCAAGTTGACATTGCTAGGGTTTAAGAGGCCGATATTCAGACTGCGGGAGTTAACTGGGCTAACTCCTGTGGTCGGTGCTAAAACCAGATATTCAATGCCGTACCATTTCTGGTGACTGACATTGAATATCCAGTTAACTTTTGGCTGGTTTGATTTTGACCAGCCAAGCCAATATTCAGCATTGGCCAGTCAAACCAGCCAAAGACAGAACTGCCTTGCACGCGGCCAAATATGGCCGCTAAAGTTATGTGATGATGCACCAAAAATCAGCAGATAGCCAGTTATATCGCGTGATATAACCAGCTATCTACTAGCTGCTAACCAGCAATATTCAGCGGGATATGGCTGGCTATGTTCCATTTAACTGGCAGATGCCGATTCTGGCTGGTTAAATGCCTTTGAATATTGTGTGTGTGTGTGTGTGGGGGGGGGGGGGGGGGGGGTTAAGTGATTTTTCTGTGGCTTATTGCTGCTTGAGCTGCATGCTCCTAACTGCCAACAGTACTTATTTTAACAGGGGATGCTTGCAGTACCAAAATCTCCCCAGATCAGAATAGCGGCAACATGGCTACCCCTTCGCAATTCAATCTGAGATGCATTATTTACGTTTTAGGAAATGAGCAAAAATGTTTTTTTTTAAACTTGCATTTACATAAGTATATTACCTATATGTATCACATTTTTTTGATTGTGAGGTAATAAGGTTGGTAACTGTATTTTAAAGTATGCGAATTTGTATGCTTAGTGACTGTGTGTCAAAGTTTGATTGTACTCCACACTTTGGGGTTTACATTGGCCATAAGCAGAATATCAAGTTGACATAAATACATAAATAAATATTCCTATGTGATACGTTACAGAATGCTAAAACAATATAATTGGATCCATCCAGTCAGAAGCAACAGAACACCTTCTTGGTGGTGAGGGGAACCAAAACAAACCAATCTCTATCCTCATCCCTCAAGTTTCCTAGTTGCTAAAGTTGTGTGGAGCAAAAGTTGATCAGGCCATGGCCCCTGTGGTCCACCTCATTCAAATGTTTATGCATCCAGTCATAATCTAAGATCTTTTCTATTTTGGCAACTCACATCAGTGACAGATATCCGACTGCTTTGCACTGGAAGAAATCTCTAATCTTCCTATAAATTTGCTTGGGTACAAAGCATTTGTGATATCTTTCTATGGAAAAGCAGGCTGCAGAGATAAGAGAGTGATCTTATTTCTTTTTTGAGATCTAGAAACCTTCTACAAACTATTAAAATTCTGATGTTTAGTGAGAGTGTCTTCTGTGATTGTGGGAAAAAAGTTTATTGATGCGAGGCCTTGCCACCTTGCTCATTGTTTTCTTTCCCTTTACGTGAAGCAATACCTCTGACTTACATCTCTCTCATTCTATATTTTGTTGCATTAAATATAATTGTTGACAATAAAGTTTGTAAGCCCATGAGAAAGTGACACTATCGAGAGGAATGGATGAGTGCAGAGCTCCCTCAGGGTATGGTGTTAATTTGAGTAATTGACTTCGCACATCCCCTCAATTTTGTCAGACACAGTGACAGTAGGTGTGGTAGTTCTCCTGATGTCCACCAGCAGGCAATTAGAGTGGTTTAAACACACTGTGGGTGTCAGCAGCAAAAAGAGAATGAAAGTACAACTATGGTAGTGACATGTGGAGCAGCTGAGCAAAGCACAGCAAATACAGAGGACAAAATAAAGCTAACTAAAGCTGACCTCCTTTCCTGGCTGTCAGAGCTCAAAGAGGAGACAAAAGGCACTGCGGGAGAGTGTCAAAAACACTATGGCAGAGGTGAAAGAAGAGATTCGGGATTTAGGCCGCCATTTAAAAAAGACTGAGGATGTAATGGAGAGACAGAAGCAAGAAGTGTTTACTTTAACTGATAAACTTCCCAGACAGAAACAAAGCAGCATGGGTTGGGGGAGTGGTTTAAGGAGTTGGAGAACAGTTCCCACAGAGCCAACTTGCGAATTAGAGGGGATCCAGATTTCAAAGTTTATAAGGAAGCAGAAGCAGTGGTGACTGACATCTGCCAAATTGTGTGGTAGTCTGGCTGGAGGAAGGGGAACCATTGCATTAATTTAAGCTGGAGAAAGCACATCAAAGCCTAGGGCCCTGCAAAGAAAAAGAACCCCAAGATAGAATAGCATACTTTCATAGTTACCAACAGAAGGAGACTGTTTTGCTTAAAGCACATCAGATGAAGAATATTACTTGAAAAGGGCATCATATAGAAAATTTTCAGGATCTAGCATGGATGACCTTACATGATATGAGAGTAGTTAACAGAATACCCGAGAACAGAAAACTTTCATTAAAGGTAGCAATTCACCATGAAAGGTGTTTCCAAGAAAGCGGACATAAGAATAACTATACTGGGTTATACTGGGTCCATCTAGCCCAGTATCCTGTTTCCAACAGTGGCCAATCCAGGTCATGGGTACCTGGCAGAAACCCAAATAGTAGCACGATTCCATGCTACCAATCCCAGGTAAGCAGTGGCTTCCACATATCTATTCTGAATAGCAGACTATGGACTTTTCCTCTAGGAACTTGTCCAAACTATTTTTTTTTTAAACCCAGATACGCTAACTGCTGTTACCATCTGTAATAAAAAGGATTTTAGAGATTGCTTTTCAACTCTAAGTGACCGGCAGTGCACTCGCTCATTAAAATGATTAACTTTGATTGTGTGAAAATATGTTGGAATGTAGAAGATAAGACATAGCTCTAATTAATTTGGTATGTGAAGGGAGAAGTGGAGCCTGTTTCGCATTCAGACTGGCCACCTGGACTGAGAAACCTGACCACATTCCCACAGTACGGCTTGTTTACCTAAACAGAGAAGTTCTCAAGCATTCTGTAATTTTCCTTGGCTCTGAACATGAGTTCTAAGCCTAATAAAAAAAGGGGGGGCCTCTTAAGGTGAAACCAGAAGCTCATCAATGGATGGACGCATTGCATAGAACCAGACTCCTGGTCATGAGACTCCGGCTTCACTGAAAAAGGGGCTTCTCTCAGTTGATGTAAAAAGCCTGGATGATGTAAGGACCAGTGATGTATGTATGGTGTATGTATATTGCTTTTCCTGGTCAAGAAACTCCTAGCATTGCTTGGATGTAGGGACCAGTGATGTAATGATTGTTTATAGGTATTGTTTATTTTCAGTTATATGGCTTAATCATTGTATATATCTGAAACATTGTGTATATTAGACAATAATGAACCTCTAATAAAGTCTCATTTACCTAATATGAATCCAAAAGAATCCACAGTAATTACTGAGTAGTCTGTGTCAGTGAGGCAGGCTGTAAAACCAGGTCAGAACACCATCCTCCAGCAACAAGTTCTAGAGCTTAACTATTTTTTGAGTGAAAAAATAATTCCTCCTATTTGTTTTAAAAGTATTTCCATGTAACGTCATTGAGTGTTCCCTAATCTTTGGACTTTTTGAACAAGTAAAAAATCGATTTACTTCTATTCATTCTACACTACTCAGGATTTTGTAGACCTCAATCATATCCCTCCCATAGCCATCTTTTTTCCAAGCTGAAGAGCCTTACCATCTTTAGGCTTTCCTCATACGGGAAGAGTTCCACCCCCTTTATCATTTCAGTCACTCTTCTTTGAACCTTTTTGCTATATCTTTTTTGAGATACGGCGACCAGAATTGAATGCAATATTCATGGTGAGGTCACACCATGGAGCGATATAGAAGTATTATAATATTTTTGGACTTATTTTGCATTTTTTCCTAATAATTCCTAGCATCATGTTTGCTTTTTTGGCCACCGCTGCACACTAGGCAGATTTCAGTATATTGTCTACAATGACACCCAGATCTTTTTCTTGGGTGCTGACTCCCAAGGAGGATTCTAGCATCAGGTAACTATGATTCCGATTATTCTTCCCAATGTGCATCACTTTGCATTTGTCCATATTAAATTTCATCTGCCATTTGGATGCCCAGTCTTCCAATTATTAAGGTTTCCCTGCAATTTTTTACAGTCTGAATATGTTTTAACAACTTTGAATAGTTTTGTGTCATCTGCAAATCACCTCACTTGTCAGTTCTGATTTCCATATCATTTATAAATATGTTTATTTATTTTATTTGTTACATTTGTCCCCCACATTTTCCCACCTATTTGCAGACTCAATGTGGCTTACACAGCATCGGTCCCAGTACAGAGCCCTGCAGCACTCCACTATTCACCCTCCTCCAGTGAGAAAAATGGCCATTTAACCCTTTCCTCTGTTTTCTGTACAACAAAACACTGCCTCCTATCCCATGACTCTAATTTATTTATTTATTGCTTGCACTTGTATCCCACATTTTCCCACTTATTTGCAGGCTCAATGTGGCTTACAAAGACCTGTTATGGCATCGCCATTCCAGGATAAAAGATACAATTGGTGTTACATAGAGATTAAGGATAATAAAGAAGAACTAAGCAAACAATTATAGAAAGAAGGCATTCAGAGTCAGGGTAGAATGGTGAAGTGTTATAATAAGCTATGGATTATAGACCGGTGAGCCTGATGTCAGTGCCGGGCAAAATGGTAGAGACTATTATAAAGAACAAAATTACAGATCATATTTTATAAACATGGATTAATGAGACACAGCCACCGTGGATTTAGTGAAGGGAAATCTTGCCTTACCAATCTATTACATTTTCAAGATGGCCACCGATTAACGGGCTCCGTCGACGTTAATTGCCAATATCAGACAGTGACCTGGTCCGATTTAGGTTGAAATCGCCATGTACAGCACTGCTTAGCCCAGCCCCGCGTTTGATTTAATCTAAATACGCAGCGGGAGCGGCTAACTGTCTTCCTTGGGCCTGTGTCTGGATCAACCGTCAGGCCACGCCGGCAGTCAGCCGCACACCAAAACCGTCGCTGACAGCAAGATCTTGCATAGCGGTATTCACCTTTCCGGCTGGGGGCTGTGAGACACTGCTCCTGCATCTTCACTTGCGTGGCAGAGGCAGAGTCGACAGCTCGTCTGTTGGGCACTCCTACCCTGATCGGGATATTTCAAACCTTGCTTTTTAAAGGGGGAGTATTACAGGCCTCCCAGCTGTGAGGACACCTCATAGGGGATTCTTCTACTGTAATCTGCACTCTGCCTCCTGCACACAGGCTTCTCTACCGGTTCCTGCTCAGACCTGCTGTGTTCTTCGCTGCAGCTTCAGAAAGTCCTCTCATCCTACCTACGCTGCTGTACAGACAACTACCCTTAGTCTCATCGAGGGGTTTCTGCTACAGCGCCTGCTCCAGTGAGAGCAACGTCCACTTCTCTGCACAGTCATCCTGCTTATATTTGTTTAATGGGTTCTTAGATTGTATCTCTGAGTTTCAGCAGATTCCCAGTATAGTGGGCAACTGTACTGCAACAGGATTACAAGTCACTCTTGCTTCTTATATCTCCCTTATACCTTTTATCTTTTTGTACAATACCTACAGCCCTCTCTTTTCACTCATTATGTACATACCCAATTTTTATTTAGTATCTTGTTTTCTTTCTCTCATCTACTTCATATCTTTAGCCTCTTCTGCAGGTTCCTATCCTATCCCCATTATACATAATTGTAATAGGGTGCCTCGCCATCCCTCTTCCCGTTTCAACAGCTACAATGATTTCTACCCATCGCATATTTCTACTTCACGTCAGCATCCGGAGCGTCAGCTTAGAACTATTCAACTATCTTGCAACCTTGGTGCCTCTTATCAAAATATCCAAGTGGGCTACGCTAATGCAAGATCAGTTGTTAATAAAACTGAGCTTATCGCAGACTGGGTCACATCCGATAACCTTGACCTTCTTTTCCTTACAGAGACTTGGATTCATGATCAAACAGATCCGATTTTACTGGACATATGTCCCCCAGGATATAAAATTTCCCACTGGGCACAGAAAGGAAAGCGAGGTGGAGGAATTGCTCTCATCTACCATGCCGATTTCATTGTAGAAGAAATCGCTGAGTCCAACTCACCAAATCTGGAAATTGCTTCTTTCAGGATCCTTGATAAAGCATTATATGGTCATCTAACCTGCATCCTGCTCTACAGACCACCAGGCAATTGGAAGGAAGTTCAGCAAACCTTCACAGATTTCATTTCTTCTACATGCATGTCCAGTCCTAATGTCCTCATTTTAGGGGACATCAATCTGCACCTAGAAAACTACTTGTCCCACGGTACCCGTGACTGTTTAAACTTCCTCCACTCCTGGGACTTTACGTGTTGGAATCAGCAAGCTACCCACGCAAAGGGACATGCGCTAGATCTGCTCTCGCATAAGTCAGCTGATGCCCTCAATTTGCAACTGACCTGCATTAATTGGACAGCGGTCCCTTGGTCTGATCATTTTAAGTTGAACTGCTCCCTTTCTTGGCTGGTAAAAGGCACAGTGCAGACCCGAGCTCCGCAGACCTACCAAACAAGGGGTAAGATAGACCCAAAGGAATTTTGGACATTAATCTATGATATGGATTGATCTGTGCACGCAGACTCAAAATACTTTTTTTTGCTCTGGGACGAAAATGTGTGTTAGACGCAGTGGCACCAATTCAAACACGCGCGTCTAGGCGGCAAATGGTACCACTGTGGTTTTCTGAGGACCTCAAAGAGCTCAAAGTTGTTACTAGGCAGCGTGAAAGAGCCTGGAGAAAGTGGAAGGATGATCTTAACCTCATTGCCTGGAAAAACTCTCAACGAGCATACAAATATGCAATCAGAAAATCTAAAACATTATACTATAAAACAAAAGTAGGACCTGATTACAAGGACATCAGAAAACTTTACTTCTATATCAACAAATTGCTAGATACTACAGCGCTCACCTCATCATAAACTGTCATCCCATCTGCTGATCAGCTTGCCATATTCTTTAAAGGAAAAATACTTAGGCTGCAGAGATCACTACCACAGTGCTGTTCCAGAGTAGTTCAGTTCTTCAATGACCTAGCTCCGGACCTAGAAGGGCAGCAGATAAAACATTCTTGCACTTTTCTGCACTTACTGGCGATTCCGTTACGCAAGAGATCCGCAGATTTTCCAGTAAGTTTTGCTACTTGGACGCCTGCCCAAACTATTTACTTAAAAGTGCACCTACTTGCTTCGTTGCTGATCTAACACAGCATTTGAATTTCATGCTTGGCAAAGGATTCTTCCCTGAGACCCGTGGAAACATACTACTCACCCAAATTCCAAAAGATGCAAAAAAGATAGTACTGATCTAACTATCGCCCCATTGCATCAATACCGTTATTTGTAAAGTTAATGGACAGCATGGTGAACAAACAGCTCACCGAGTATATGGATAGGTTCTCCATATTCAATGAATCGCAGTCGGGATTTCGTACCCTTCACAGCACTGAAACTGTGCTCGTCACACTTCTATCAAGCTTCAAGCAAGAAACAGCATTAGGGAAAAGCATTCTTTTACTGCAATTTGACTTGTCGAGTGCTTTTGACATGGTGGACCACGCCATCCTGTTAAGACTTCTCGACTACTTTGCAGTGGCGTAGCCAGACCTGACATTTTGAGTGGGCCCAGAGCTAACATGGGTGGGCACTATGTATATAAGCACGAGTAGTGTTTCTTGGCATACTACAAAATAATGCCTTAGAATGCACTTGATGATGGATTTCTCTGCCCAACAGCTTCCCTGCATCAACATAAACCCCAAATATATTTAATGGGAAAAACAATATTTTTAAATATAGTTATGTTATGCCATATCAAACTTGACCAGACATAAGTCCATCCTTAGCTAGCATCAGCCTTTCCCTTCTGTACCTTACCCTCTCCTCCCCAACCATCCCCACAGGAGTATCAGCCCATCCCCACCATCCATCCCATAGCTAGGCATCAGCCCTACCTTACCCCCTCTCCCACTCCTCCCTGTAGCCTAGTGTCAGCCCTGTCCTATCCCCTAGCCATCCCCCATGGTCTGTCATCTCCTCCCCCCTCCTCCAAAGGACATCAGCAATATATATATATATATATATATATATATATATATATATATATATATATATATATATATATATATATATGTTTTGTTTTTAATGTCCTTGTCCCTGCAGAGCCCACCTCCACCCAGAGACCTGCCTACATTAAATTTAGAACATTTTTTTTAACCTGGGCAATGCAGAGACCAACCTCACCCAAAAACCCACCAACATTTACAACCTTTTTAAAATTTTAACCTGGTCACCACTACAATTTATTGTTGGTGGGTTTCTGGGTGGGGGGTGGGCTCTTCACTGTCTAGGGCAAAATAAAGGTATATTTTGGACTCTTTACTGCCTAGGAAAAAAAAGGTATATTAATGATTACACGTACCTTTTTTTTGCCCTAGGCAGTGAACAGCCTACCCCCACCAAGAAGCCACCACCAGCCAACATTACAGTGTACACATTAAAATTAAAACATTTTATTTATTTTACCTGGAGGACAGTAGGCTTGCATGTGGTGGCAGGCAGTGCAGACTCGAGCACCTTGCTCCCTTCTGTGTGTGCTAGCTCCTATGCCTGTTCTGGCCTGGGGCCGCAGGGCAGTGCTGAGGGTGGCCAGGGAGGGGGAGGCTCAAGAAAAGGCTGATATTGCTCTAGCCAGGGCACAGTAAAGGAGCTGCAGCAACACTAATTTAAGCACCACGTCGCTTTGCAAATGAAAGAAGCAACATAGAAGTGCCTCTGAAAGGATAAAGAGAAAGCGGAGGCAGAAATTAAGGCAGTTTTCAAAGGAATTTTCCTGATTTACTAAGCAGTTACTTAAGCAAATTCTGCGGGTAGAAAATTGCTCTGTGCTGAAAGGATGAGTACAGGTTTCGCAGCTTCAGTATAAATGGCGCAGCACTGGCCCTGCCATTCAGTATGTGGGGGTCTGCAGTGTACTGTGGCGCCAGCATGCTCACAGGGGGGGGGGGGGGGGAGCAAGGCAAAGCAGCAGAGTCCAGAGTGAAGATAGTCAGAGTCAGACCTCATAGTGAGCAAGGGAGTAGCGTCGTGGGAGTGCAGCGCTAGACTGGCCAGGTCTAGATCAGGAAAGGGGACCCGAATTAAGAAAAAAAAAGTTAAGTCTAGTAGGAGCAGGAGGAGGACTGGAGCACTGCCGGCTACCGAAACGCTGCACGTCGTGGAGGCTCAACTGAGCCGTGGCAGAAAGGCGCCAAAGCTCACATCCTATCAGGATAACTGGGTGGGCCAGAGTATAGTTTGGGTGGCTACGCCCCTGCTACTTTGGCATCGGTGGGCATGTTCTAGCCTGGCTGAACAGTTTCTTAACCACCAGGACCTACCAAGTGAAGTCCAACTCACGGTTATCCTCTCCGTGGCACCAGGTCTTTGGTGTGCCCCAAGGCTCGCCGCTCTCCCCTACTCTCTTCAATGTAATGCTGATTCCCCTGGCCGCAGCCCTTTCAAAGCTTAGACTTCACCCATTTATCTATGCAGACGATGTAACTATTTACATCCCTTTTCAGACAAGCTTCACCGAAATCACTACTGAAATCAGCCATGGGATAAACACCATGCTCACTTGGGCTAACGCCTTTAAATTAAAGCTTAACATGGAAAAAAACTCATTGCCTTATTCTTACCTCTCCCTTTAACAAATTCAGACCCGCTACCTTAAACGTGCCAGGCCTTACCTTGCCCATCTCTGAGAGTCTACATATACTAGGTGTTATTATGGACTGGAACTTAGCACTACTGGAACATACCACCTCAACCACCAAGAAAGCATTCTTCTCTCTCTGGAAGCTAAAACGATTGAAGCCTTATTTCCCAAGAGGAGTATTTTGCAATTTAGTCAGATCGTTAGTCTTAAGCCGACTTGATTACTGCAATGGCATATACGCAGGGTGCACAGGCATGCTTCTCAAAAAGTGTAGAAATATGCTAGCCCTTGCTCTCAGTAAAATACAGGCCAATGGCTCAGGCTAAAGAGCTAGGCCTCTTAAAAATCAAAATCATCTCTGATACAAAATACATTTTACTGCAGCAGAAGCTGAAGTGAGTTCCCAGAGAGCTGGCAAGGGAGGGGGCATTTGCTCGTCAACAATCCTGAGACTGGCACTTGCGAGAAGTCATGAGCTAAGATGTTTTGATTAAAATAAGAGATAGTAGAGGGTCAGATGCAAGTAGAGGGAGGGGGAGCTGAGGAGAGCAAGGTGACCTGTGAAGTCATCTTACAAGATGCGCTCTGAGCATATCTTGTTTATACTTAGAGCTTGAGAACGTGTGAAGTCATTTTGATCAACTGATAAGGGCCAAGAGCTCTGGTGAGAAAGCTGGGGTCCATTGGAATCAATAGGGCCACAATGGTATAAAAGGAGCAGTCTGAGGGGTATTAAATCAGAAGGAGAAGGAAGGCTATAAGAGAAGGCGGGTGACAGACATGTCGTGAACTGCTGCTCAACCATATGAATGACTGAACTGCTTGTACTGTCTTTGGGTAAGATATCAATGCTAATAAACTATATTTCTTTATCTACTAAATACTGAGCTCCTTTCTAATTGGGGAGGTCACTACTGCCTAGACGGTGTAGAACTGTCATGAGCAGATACAAGGTTGGGGTAATTTAAGTATTTGCAGGGAACATGCAATCCTTTTTAGGATAGTAGCCCATGGCTTCTGCTGCCCAACAGAGGTGGCAGACCTAATAAATTAACAAAAGCTACAAACTGCCCAAAACACAGCAGCTCGACTTATCTATGGAGCGTCAAAGTTCACCTGTTCCAGACCACTTCGTGAGAAGCTCCACTGGCTTCCTGTACAGGAGCGTATAACTTTTAAAATTTGTACCCTAGTCCATAAGATCCTCTATGGAGCAGCCCGAGTATATATTGATGCCCTTGTCAACCTACCACCAAGAAATTCTCTTAGAACTGCTCGTTCTTACTTAAACCTCCATTACCCTGCATGTTCTGGACTCAAGTATAAAACCACATATGCTTCCACCTTTTCCTATGTCAGTACTCATTTGTGGAATGCATTACCTAAATCAGTAAAAATGGTTCAAGATCATCTGACTTTCAGGAAGTCTCTCAAGACCTACTTATTTGGGCAAGCTTACCCTAAAGATCCTGTCTTGCCTCAATGACCCCTGGACTCCGACCCCTCTAGTGATCTTATGGACTTACCTACCTTTTTTACCATTACCTTTCCACCCCATTTATCCCTTTCCATTTATAGTACTCGCCTATTTGTTACTTAAATGTTGTAAGCCACATTGAGCCTGCCAGCGGTGGGAAATTGTGGGGTATAAGTGCTATAAAATAAATATTACATTTCTTTGAAGGGGTGACCAAACATGTGGATAAACGTGAGCCAGTTGATATTGTGTATCTGGATTTTCAAAAGGCATTTGACAAATTACCTCATGAAAGACTACAGAGGAAATTGGAGAGTCATGGGATAGGAGGTAGTGTTCTATTGTGGATTAAAAACTGGTTAAAAGATAGAAAATAGAGAGTAGGGTTAAATGGTCAGTATTCTCAATGGAGAAGGGTAGATAGTGGGATTCCCCAGGGGTCTGTGCTGGGACTGCTGCTTTTTAACATATTTATAAATGATCTAGAGATGAGAATAACTAGTATGTAATTACACTTGCTGACGACACAAAGTTATTCAAAGCTGTTAAATTGCAAGAGAATTGTGAAAAATTACAAGAGGATTTTACGAGACTGGGACTACAAATGGCAGATGATATTTAATAAGAGCAAGTGCAAAGTGATGCATGTGAAAAAGAGGAACCCGAACTATAGCTATGTGATGCAAGGTTCCATATTAGGAGTCACCGACCAGGAATGAGATCTAAGTGTCGTCAATGATATGTTGAAACCCTCTGCTTAGTGTGCGGCAGCTAAGAAAACAAATAGAATGTTAGGTATTATTAGGAAAGGAATGCAAAAGAAAAATGAGGACGTTATAATGCATTTGTATCACTCCATGGTGCAACCATGCCTCTAATACTGTGTGCGATTCTGGTCACTGCATTTTGGGAAAAAAAAAAAAAAAAAAAGATATACTGGAATTAGAAAAGTTACAGAGAAGGGAGACGAAAATGATAAAGGGGATGGACGACTTTCCTATGAGGAAAGGCTCAAGTGGCTAGGGCTCTTCAGCTTGGAGAAAAGATGGCTGAGGGGAGATATGATAGAGGTCTATAAAACAATGAGTGAAGTGGAATGGGTAGACTTGAATCGCTTGTTTAGGGCATGCAATGAAGCTACAAAGTAGTTCATTTAAAACAAACTGGAGAAAATATTTCTTAAGCAATGTGTAACTAAACTCTGGAATTTGTTGCCTGAGAATTTGGTAAAAGCAGTTATTTTAGCAGGGTTTTAAAAAGGTTTGGATAACTTCCTAAAAGAAAAGTTCATAAGCCATTATTAACATGGACATGAGGAAAATCCACCGTTTACTTCTAGGATAAGCAGTCTAAAATGTATTGTACTGTTTTGGGATCTTGTCATGTACTTGTAACCTGGATTGGCCACTGTTGGAAACAGGATATTGGGCTTGATGGATCGTCAGTCTGTCCCAGTATGGCAATGCTTATATGCTTACAAGGGGGGGGGGGAGCAGTAAGATGGGGACATAGATGAATATTTAGCAACGGTGACCTTACCCAAAATGTCTGAGAAGATAAGGTGACATTGAATGCACTCCTTCACTCGTCAAACTCCTCTGGGCTATGAAGGGGTTGAAGCCAGATAAGGCTCCAGGATTGGATGGATAAACTGCCACATTTTACACAAAGTTTAGTGGGGAAGTGGGGAAACTACCTTTGCGAGTGGGAAATGGTTGCTTAAGGGTGAAACTCTTCTGTCCTCAATGTGTGATGCAGGTATTAAAATTGTATTAAAACCAGGGAAGGATTCCTCTCTTTGTGGGTCCTATAGACCTATCTCTCTTCTGAACATAGATGTGAAACTATTAGAAATATCTTAGATAATAGATTAGCTAAGGTTCTCCCCAGTGTTGTGCTGATTACTCATCAAAAGTAATTAATTATAGCTACTTTTACTTTTCAGCTTAAAGTAATTAGTTATGTTAATTAAATTATCCATCTAGGAAAGTAAAGTACTGATTACCGTTACCGGTTTAGAGTAACTAATTACTTTAACTTTACTTTTGAACATGACATAAAAAAATTAAGACAGCAGAAATTTTCAAATTGTACACATTCCAAACACTAAAATGAAAATAAAATGATATTTTCTACCTTTGGTGACTGGTGATTTTGTTTTCCTGATCATGTCGGTTTAAATCTCTGGTTCTGTTTCTATCTGTGCTCTTAACTCAGTTTCTAGCACCTCCTGTCCATTTGCTATTCCTTTTCTCTCCTCCTTTCTTTTTCACTACCAGCTCTACGTCCATCTTTGGCATCTCCATCCATTAGGACTGGTTAAAAGCTTACCTCCTTACAAAGGGGACGGCAGAGGATCTGGCTTTTACTTATGTGATGCCTTGTTCTGCCCTGGATCCAGTAGCTGCTGTGGCCACTTCTCCACCCTGCCCTGCTCTAGCAAGGTTTACCTTGCCCAGGAGCTTCAGAATTTTTTTTTCTTAAAGGTGGATCCATGGATCTCCTCTGGATCTGAGGAGACCCTGGAATCAACTTTTAATATTAAAAACAAAAATCACAAAGGTGGAGACATGAAAAGGGCAGCCATAGGATCTAGGGCAAATTGAGGCAACAGTGGATGTTCAATGTGCTGCTGCAGCTAGGAAAGCAAATAGAATGTTGGGTATTAAAACAAAAATGACGATATTATTCTGCCTTTGTATCGCTCCATGGTGCGACCGCACCTCGAGTATTGTGTTCAATTTTGGTAGTTGCACCTCAAAAAAGATATAGTGGAATTAGAAAAGGTGCAGAGAAGGGCAACAAAGATGATGCAGGGGATGGGACGACTTCCCTATAAGGAAAGGCTGAAGAGGCTGGGGCTCTTCAGCTTGGAGAAAAGGCGGCTGAGGGGAGATATGATAGAGGTCTATAAGATAATGAGTGGAATGGAACGGGTCGATGTGAAGAATCTGTTTACGCTTTCCAAAAGTACTAGGACAAGGGGGCATGCGATGAAGCTGCAGTGTAGTAAATTTAAAACGAATCGGAGGAACATTTTCTTCACTCAATGCATAGTTAGATTCTGGAATTCGTTGCCGGAAAAAGTGGTTAAGGCGGTTGACTTAGCGGACTTTAAAAAAGGGTCGGACGGCTTCCTGGAGGTAAAGGCCATAGAATGTTACTGAATGGACGTGGGAATAATCCACTATTTCTGAGATGAGTGGGACAAATTGTTTGTTCTTTTGGCCACTGTCGGAGACAGGGTGCTGCACTCGATGGACCCTTGGTCTGTCCCTGCATGGCGATGCTTATGTACTAAAGCAGCTGGACCTCATTGGAGGAGGTACAGCTTTTGCCTACTACCTCCATCCATGTGCAGCATTTTCCCTCTCTTCTCTTCCCCTCCTCTCAATGCATGTGCATTTCCCCTCTGTCTTCCCTTTCCCTCCAACCATGTGCAGCATTTCTCCGCTCTCCCCTCCCTCCCACCTATACAGCATCACCCACTATCTTCCCACCTCTCTCTGTGCAACATCGCCCCCTTCTCTTTCCCCCTCATTTCTCTTCAAACTTCCCTCTCACTGTGCCATGCTTCTGAGTCCAGGCCCTCAGCAGCAAGAAAAAAATACTAGGTCCAGCACCAGTGCTAACTTCAGTATTGAGGAGCCTTTCAGCCCACACACTCATGAAGGCCCTGTTAATTCCTCTCTGATGCGTATGCATCACAGGGGGAGTACCAAAAGGGCCTCCATGAGCGGATAGGCTGGAAGGCTCTTTGGCACTGAAGTTAGCATTGGTGCCGGGTCTGGTAATTTTATGTTGCTGCTGGGGGCCTGGACTCAGAGAGCCATGGCAGCTTGGGTGCAGCAGTGGGAGGGAAAGGGATCCCAGATGCCGCACTGCCTTCCTCTTTGCTGTCCTCTCCCTGGGCGAGATGCTGCAGCAGCAGAAACCAGGCGTGGGAGCAGAGCTGCACCCCGAGGCAGCTCGATTCATTTGAGGGGGGCGGAGAAAGAGCAGAGTAACACAAACAGTAACTCTTTCATGTTATTATCAAAGCAATTGAAATTAACTACAGTAATGCCATTACTGTAGTTAATAAGTAGTTAACTGGGGAAAATCCAAGATGGCTGATACTAATGCACACTGATCAGGAGTTCGGGTGGTTGAACACTGGACTTCTTGTCTCTTTGAATTTATTTCTGTTACTATGCCAAAATACGTGGAAAAGTTAGGCTACATCCACTTAATTCGACCCTGAGCTGACATGCTGCAGGTCAGCATTCCATCCGTGACTTTGCCGGCCATATCTAAAGCAGTTTGGGGAACACCCACTATAGAGAACAGTTCAGAAAGCGCCTCTCTGTTGGGCAGTGATGCATCACTGAGTCCTGTTTTCCCTAATCTCCCATCAGCACTTTGAGGATTGGCTGAACCTGGTGTGTCCGAAGATGCTGTGCATTTGGGTCTCGGCAGGAGGAGGTATGGTTCAGTCACTGCATGATCTATTCTGGGCAGATGTAGCAAGTGCCAATAAAACTGCTAGTAAGATTGTGTCAGTTCCCCAGGAAGTTTCACAATCGATATCGATTGCTGCACTGCAGATTGTGGTTCCACCTGTGGTAAGAACCTTGCGTAATTACTCTTGAAGATGTCTGGGTGGTGGTAGACTATGCATAAACTATGCACAATTTTTTACTCAAACTTTGGCTAAAACTCAGTTGGTAGAGTCTGAATCTAAAGGTGCTAGAAAGTTGTTACTTTGGAACAAGAGATGAAAAGTCCAAAATGTGCAAACAACCTTAGTCACTGAAAGATGAATATACATCGCAAGTTGGAAAATTAGAAAATAAAGCTAGATATCTTAACTTGAGACTTTTGAATTTTTCTCAGTTTTTTCTATGTCATCTAAGGATGTATTCTACAAATACCTGAAAGAAGCCTTGAAAATTTCCTGAAACTACTACAACTCTTTTAGACAGTGTGTATTTGTGGTATCTACTATAATAAAAAAGCACCTCCAACGTTCTGAAGCTGACTCCATGGCTTCAGTGAAGGGTTCGTAAGGTTCGTAAGGGTGTCACATCTCTCTCTGCCCCGCTCTCGCGTCAAAACGTGATGACGTTGAGGGCGGGTAATCAGAAGGCATGGGACAGAGGACAATCGCTGGGTGGCTGGGGGGGGGGAGGGGACAGAGGAGAATCACAGGGTGGCTGGAGGGGGGCAGGGGATAGAGGACAATTGCTGGGTGGCTCGAGGGGGGGCAGGGGATAGAGGAGAATCGCTGGTGGCTCGAGGGGGGGCAGGGGATAGAGGAGAATCGCTGGTGGCTCGAGGGGGGGCAGGGGATAGAGGAGAATCGCTGGGTGGCTCGAGGGGGGGCAGGGGATACGAGAATAGCTGGGTGGCTGGGGGGGCAGAGAAAACGAGAATCGCTGGGTGTCTCGAGGGGGGGCAGGGGACACGAGAATCGCTGGGTGGCTGGAGTGGGGCCAGGGGACAGAGGAGAATCGCTGGATGGCTGCAGGGGGGCAGAGGACAATCACACACACTCTCTCTCTCACAGACACACTCGCACCCAGTCTCACTCTCTCTCTGTCACACACACACACTCGCACGGTGCTGCCAACCATGCAGGAGGGGGAGAGGCAGGGGGTCCTGAGACCACAGGGGAGGGGAGGGGAATGCAAGGGGGGGGAGAGGGAGGAGGTCCTGAGACCTGAGGGGGGGAGGGGATCCTGAGACCAGAGGAGAGGGGGGAAGGGGTCCTCAGACCACAAAGGGAGGGGGGAGGTATCTCTGTCACACACACACTCTCGGGGGGGGAAGGGGGTCCTGAGACCACAGAGGGAGGGGGGAGGTATCTCTGCCACACACACACTCTCTCTCTCTCACAGTCAGTGTCTTTCTTTCTTTCTCTCTCTCACTCTCACACAGTCTCTCACACTATGTCTCACACTGTATCACATTCACTCTCTATGTGTCACACAGTCACTCTCACACACACTCTGTCTCATACACTGTGAAACACACACTCTCTCTCTCACACTCACTGTGTCTCACATAAGCACTCGCACACACTCTCTCTCTCTCTCTCACACACTGGCACCCAGACTCTCTCTCTCTGTCACACACACTCGCACATTCACTCTCTCTCTCTCTCACACAGTCACTCTCACACACACTCTCTCAAACATACACACTCCAAGGAAAATCTTGCTAGCACCCATTTCATTTGTGTCAGAAACAGGCCTTATCTACTAGTTGTCTAATAAAAGGCAAAGTAATCAACCTTCTGCAGCTACATTAGACATAACTGGTTTGTTGGAAACATCTGGTGATTTTGTATCTGGAAGACCCACTTTGGTGGCTTCCTTAGTTTTCTGCCAGGATAGAGATACTATTATGCATTTGTATTTCCACTACCAACAAATTGAAATTTTTGGAAGACATGTATTTTTCCTGATGTTTGTAAGAAGACTCAGGAGAGTAGGAAACAATTCCTTGCTCCTAGACAAGGAGTGCTTTCCCTTGGAGCTAGGTTTTTTCTTAGATTTCCGTGTAAACATATAATCTAGCTGAGGGAAGCCTCTTTTGCATTCCATGAAACAGGAAGGGCGACAAAGATGATAGAGGGGATGGGACGGCTTCCCTATCAGGATAGGCTGAAGAGGCTGGGGCTCTTCAGCTTGGAGAAAAGGCGGCTGAGGGGAGATATGATAGAGGTCTATAAGATAATGAGTGGAATGGAACGGGTCGATGTGGAGCATCTGTTTACGCTTTCCAAAAATACTAAGACAAGGGGGCATGCGATGAAACTGCAGTGTGGTAAATTTAAAACGAATCAGAGGAAATTTTTCTTCACTCAATGCGTAGTTAAACTCTGGATTTCGCTGCCGGAAAAGGTGGTTAAGACGATTAACTTAACGGACTTCAAAAAAAGGGTTGGACGGCTTCCTGGAGGAAAAAGCCATAGAATGTTATTGAATGGACAAGGGAATACAGTATTTCTAGGATAGGCAGGACAAATTGCTTGTTCTTTTGGCCACCGTCGGTGACAGAGTGCTGGGCTTGATGGGCCCTTGGTCTGTCCCGGCATGGCGATGCTTATGTACTTATGACAATTGTGAAATTTTGTTCAGTCGGTCAGTGAGTATGCCAGTAGCAGCTGCTGCTGGTAACTATTAGGGATATAGAAACACAGAAACATAGAAAAATGTAGGCAGATAAAGGTCATATTGGCCTATCCAGTCTGTCCATCCATGCCACCTATTCTCCCTATCACTCCCTTAGAGATCCTATGTACTTGTCCCAAGCTTTCTTGAATTCAGATACTGTTTTTGTCTCCACCACTTCCACTGGAGGCCATTCCATGAATTCAATACCCTGTTCATAAATATTTCCTCAGGTTACTTCCAAGTCTAGCCTCTTTCACTTTCATCATATGCCCCCTCATTTCAGAGCTTCCTTTCAATTGATAGACTTGCCTCCTGTGGATTTATGCTGCATAACTATTTAAATGTCTCTGTCATATCTCCCTCTCCTGCCTTTCTTCCAAAGTATATATATTGAGACTTTTAAGTATGTCCACATATGCTTTATGATGAAGACAACTGACCTCTGGACTGACTCCATCTTGTTTATATCTTTATGAAGGTGTGGTCTCCAGAATTGTACACAATATATTCTAAATAAAGTCTCACTGGAGTCATACAGGGGTTATCATCACCTCCTTTTTCCTACAGGTCATTCCTCTCCCTATAAACCCCGGCATCCTTCTAGCTTTCACCATCACCTTTTTTACCTGTTTGACCACCTTAAGATCATCACATGCGATCACACCTAAGTCCCATTCCTCTTTCATGCACAAATGTTTTTCACCCCTTAAACTATCATTCCCTCGGGTTTTTGCAGTCCAAAGGAATGACCTTGCATTGTTTAGCATTACATTTTAATTGACAAATTCCAGACCATTCTTCTAGCTTTGCTAAGTCCTTCCTCATGTTATCCAAACCATCAGGGGTGTATACCCTATTGCTGATTCAGGTATCATCCACAAAGAGGCAAACCTTATCAGACAGCCCTTCAGCAATATCACTTACAAAAATGTTAAAAAGAACAGGCCCAAGAACTGAACCTTGAGGCCAGTGGCGTAGCCACAGGTGGGCCGGGGCACAACCACTTAGAGCTGAGGCCCACCCAACATTAGCACACGTTTAGCGGTAGCTGGTGGGGATCTCAAGCTCCGTCAGCTGAAGACTTCCCCCTGATGGTAACGAAAATGCTACTCTCCATGATACCGGCACCTGTGCATGCTCAGTTTTCAGCGCATGCCTGCTGCAGACTGCCAAGGTGGAAAGAAGCATTTTCCCGCCAGCTGACATTTTTTTTGTTTGGGGGGTGGGGGGGGGAGAGAACACTTGCTCACCCACTTCTTGCCTAGGCCCACCCAAAGTCTGTTGTCTGGCTACGCTCCTGCTTGAGACACACCACTGGTAGAATCCTTTTCCTCAGAATGAGTTCCATTTACCACTACCCTCTGTCGCCTTCCACTCAACCAGCTCCCAACCCAGTCACTTTAGGCCCATACCCTTACAGCTTGTGAGGGGAACACAGACTGGCAGAAATGTTTCCCTTTAATTGGGCCTAGGGGACAATTTGGTATTTAGGGGTGCAGGTATGTAAGGACTTGACACTATATGATCGAATTATGGAAAGATCTTGCACGGCATTAGATTTAGGGCTCCTTTTATAAAGCCAAGCTAGCGATTCTGGTGCAGCAAATGCGAAGAAGGCCATAGGAACTGAATGATGAGTTTCATCACATTTGCCGTGCCGGAATCACTAGCGCAGCTTTGTAAAAGGAGCCCTTAGAGGGGTGGAAAAATGGATATATTTCTTGGTGGGGAAAGATAGTAATACTGACGGTAAATATACTACCTAGGTTGCTTTTTCTGTTTCAGACTTTACCGATTCGGGTTCCAAGGTCAGTTCTTAAACAATTACAGCAGGAATTTACTATGGATGATTTATCAGCTATCTGACTAGATAGGTGCCAAAAATCAATATATATAAAAGCCCCTGTGATCCATTTATTATACTAGGGATGAGGCACCACCAGTCTTGAAACATTGAATTTCCTTATTTTTGCATCAATTGACTGAAAAAGGTATATACTCATATTGCCTTAATGTTCATCTTTGCTATGTCTGATGTTAGAGGAACTATGGATTACAAAAGGCTGGCTCACCAGACATCTCAAAATTGCTCTTCTGGCACCGAGTTTATATAATACAAGCATAGACTAGTAAAACTCCAAGTTAAAAAGAGCCAATCTGATTACTTTTTATTTACCTTTTCCATACCCTCGTAGTCTAGTTTAAATGCCCAAAGCTGAAGTCTGTCTGTCAAGCCACTAATTGAAGACAGGGATAGGAGGAATTGTTCCGCTGATCCTAACAGAACGTCAGGATTAGCTAACTGCGCCTCTTGAATCCTCTGCTTCTCTTCATCTGTTGGAACCATAGTTAAAATTTTCTGGAAAAAAATAAAGTTGAAAATTTAAAAACATGTAATAATCCTAAAATATGAAATAACTTAAAATGTTCATCTGTTTTTAAATATGACATATTATCCTCATTAATAACTAACTTTACAAAGTAGGAGTGATCTGATGGCTCAATCATGTAATATCTGTGTTACTTTCTATTCACTATTTTTTATTAGTTACCACTCCCTTACAGTAAGGTTCTGAGGATGTACAATTACATCAAAAAAGCTAGCACATTCCCTAGGAATTTAACATTTTAAACATGTTCTCAATTAAAACATCAATATACCTAACAAAAATTAAGATTACTCAGTACAGTAATTTTAGCAAAGACAAATGTCTTCAATATCAAGGAAACCTCCATATAGGGATTCCAGTCCATTGTTCAAAAGGAAGACCATTCCAAAGTTTAACTGCTTGAAATGAAAAAAAAAAAAAACAAGCTAAAACTATGTTTAAATGTAATTCCCCTTAATTGATGGAAATACAAGTAAGCAGCAATTTCTACTCCTAACCAAATCTCTAGAAGCAAGAATTTCTAAAGAATTTGCAAAATATTCTGCGGTAAGCCCCATAAGGAATCAAAAACTATACAAATCACTTTAAAAGTAATTCTGGCCTGTACTAGTAACCAGTGGAGTTTCATAAATCAGTATTGCTTTGTCAAACTTTCTAGTACCAAAAATCTAACTGAAATAACTACAATCTATTGCTAAGACTAACTGAAATACCTAAAGACAGAGTTGCAATAATATGTGGCTGTGGCAAAATTATTAGTTGAGCTATTAATTGAAAATGAGTCTCCTGAAAATAAGATCTAATACATCAAAGCCATCTTAATTTGAAAAATTGTCTTAAATAAATTCTTCACTTGCGGTTCCATACATAGGGTAGCGTCCATCAGTACCCCTAGAACAGTGTTTCCCAAGTCCAGTCCTACAACCAATAGGTTTTCCAGGATTTCAGCAAAGATTATGCATGAGATAAATCTGCATACAATGGAGGTAGTGCATTGAAAGTTATCTCATGCATTTTCTTGCTAGGTATCCTGAAAACCTAACAGGCTGAAAGATCCCTCAGGACAGTTTCGTGAACTATTGCTCTAGGTTAAATGTTAGGCACAAGTTCACATTCCCAAACAGAAAACAGGCCTATTCAGATCAGGGGCGTAGATACGGGTGGGCCTGGGTGGGCCCAGGCCCGCCCACCCAAGCGCACACACACTGCAGCAGCAGTGCATACCATGGAGATGGCACCCGCTCGCGCTCTGGCTAAGCTCTCTCCAGGTTCTGAGGCCCGCCCACCGGTGCCTCCCGTCCCGTGGCCTTTTCACTGCCTCTCAGAACAGAAGCCCGTGGGGGGAGCGGTCATACCGCCTTCGGTAGCGCGGAGTTCGTCGGCTGTTCACCGCATTTGTCCGTTACACACACACCCCTCCCCTTCCGCTAGGGCGCTTGACATCTCCAGAGACACGCGCTCCTTGGGTCATGCGGGACTACAACAAGGTGACTGGCTTCCTGGGCCAGTGGGGACCCTTCCAGCAGCTCATTTTCTTCCTGCTCAGCATCATCCCCAACGGCTTCGTGGTGGTGTTCCTGGCCGCATCTCCTGAACACTGTTGCCTGGTGCCGGCCACCGCTAACCTGGTGGACGGGGTGGCGGTGGACAGCATGTGCTGGCGGTACCGGCTAGACCGGGTGCTCAATTTCTCTGCCCAGGGGCTACTGCCAGGGCTGGACATGAGAAATGCCTGGACGGATGGACGTACAGCACGGACGTGTATCACTCCACCATTGTAACAGAGGTATGTGCTGGGACAGTAGGTGATTGTGTTTGTGTTGAACGCTGCACGGTGATATAATAGAAACAGCGACAACATGATGCACCAGGAAACACACACGTACATCAGATTGCCCATTACCACATTATAGCTTTGCATGTAGTTGAAATGATTGCAGTGCTGTGGGTAAAGGGCTATGTCTGAGGCTGTATATCAATCTTGGAGCTCTTTTACTAAGCTATAGTAAGCAGCTAGTGCAGGGTTTATTTCGTGGTAGACAGTGTGGATCCATGCTAATATCTCCTGCGCTAAAAAGGCAGCCATCGTAGTAAAAATATTGCTAGCTGTCATGAGTGTTGTTAGTAGTATGTGCACCTGCCCTACTGGTAGTCTGATGTATTGATTATTTACCACTGGAGCTAGAAACTCAATTACAGAAACTTTCAAACAGTGTTTCTAGAGACTGTCATGTAGCTTTCCTTCAGTGGATACTCAATCACTCAAAACAGTGGAGAAAAAAAAAACACCTCAGTAAGTCAATAACTGCTTCTTAACTAGCAGTGCAGACATACCAGCCATGGGAGGTCAGAAAAAAACTCCACTAATGGTGCAACTGTATGGGAAGAAGAAATGCCAATAACAATTCAGAACAGTAATGTCAGCTATGCAGATGACTTCAGTTTCTCAATATTTTCAAATTATATTTTTTCAAACACTACTTATCCAGATCCTTCCAATGCGTAGCTGTTACACATCCCAAGGAATCCTCATTTCACATCTACTGCTTTAGGGGATT
Source organism: Microcaecilia unicolor (assembly GCF_901765095.1). Classification (NCBI taxonomy): domain Eukaryota; kingdom Metazoa; phylum Chordata; class Amphibia; order Gymnophiona; family Siphonopidae; genus Microcaecilia; species Microcaecilia unicolor. Next base: position 213,528,111 of record NC_044035.1, read on the forward strand.
GATTAATTTCCCTTGACCACAGCGATCTTCAATAGGGCAGTGTATGGGAGGTGGGGATAGTGCTGGGCAGACTTATACGGTCTGTGCCAGAGCTGGTGGTTGGGAGGCGGGGATAGTGCTGGGCAGACTTTTATATAGTGCCCACCCATATTAGCTCTGGCCCACCCAAAATGTCAGGTCTGGCTACGCCACTGATTCAGATACAAAGAGAAACTCAGTGAAGAAAGTGTATACTGTTTTAGTTCCTCTACTCTTCATTACTCTGTGCTTGATTCACCCAATCTTGAGTGTGTGGAAGGAAAATACCATTTCAGAAGAAAAATAAATAGAAACTGTTGTAAAAACAGATATTTCTACTAAAAAAATAAAAGAGCAACAGATAGGCCCCTATTTTAGATGCCTTATGCGAACTCTTACGGAGTTGGTCTTCAGACCAGACTCTGACAAGTGCAGAAGGTATTCAAGCAGGGTCTGTGTAGGACAAGAGCGAGGATCTAGGGCCTTGCTGTCACACCAGACAGCAAACCTCCTCCACTTAAAAGAATAATACCTCTTCGTGGAATCTTTCCTGGAAGCAAGACTCGGGAGACACCCTCAGAAAGACCTAAGGAGGCGAAGTCTACACTCAACATCCTGGCCGTGAGAGCCAGCGACTGGAGGTTGGGATGCAGAAGCGCCCCTTCGTTCTGAGTGATGAGGGTTGGAAAACACTCCAATCTCCACGGTTCTTCGGAGTACAACTCCAGAAAAAGAGGGAACCAAATCTGACATGGCAAAAAGGGCGCAATCAGAATCATGGTTCTGCAGTCTTGCAGTTTCAGCAAAGTCTTCCCCACCAGAGGTATGGGAGGATAAGCATACAGAAGGCCCTTCCCCCAATGTAGGAGAAACGCATCTGACGCTAGCCTGTCGTGGGCCTGAAGTCTGGAACAGAACTGAGGGACCTTGTGATTGATCTGAGTGGCAAAAAGATCCAACGAGGGGGTGCCCCACTCCCGGAAGATCTTGTGTACCACGTCCAGTTGAGCAATCACTCATGAGGTTGCATTATCCTGCTCAATCTGTCGGCCAGACTGTTGTTTACGCATGTCAGATACGTGGCCTTGAGAAACAAGCCGTGACAGAAAGCCCAAAGCCACATGTGGACGGCTTCCCGACACAGGGGGCGAGATCCGGTGCCCCCCTGCTTGTTGATGTAGTACATGGCAACCTGGTTGTCTGTGTGAATTTGAATAATTTGATTGGACAGCCGATCTCTGAAAGCCTTTAGAGCGTTCCAGATCGCTTGCAACTCCAGGAGATTGATCTGAAGACCTGATTCCTGGAAGAACCAAGCTCCCTGAGTGTGGAGCCCATCTACATGAGCCCCCCACCCCAGGAGAGATGCATCCGTGGTCAGCACTTTTTGAGGCTGAGGAATTTGGAAGGGACGTTCTAAGGCCAAATTGGATCGAATTGTCCACCACTGAATAGAACTGTGAAATTCGGTGGACAGTTGGATCACATCCTCTAGATTCCCCACAGCTTGATACCACTGGGAAGCTAGGGTCCATTGAGCAGATCTCATGTGAAGGCATGCCATGGGCGTCACATGAACTGTGGAGGACATATGGCCTAGCGGTCTCAACATCTGCCGAGCTGTAATCTGCTGAGACGCTCTGGCTATGGATACGAGAGACAGAAGGTTGTCTGTCCTCATCTCGGGAAGATAGGCCCGAGCTGTCTGAGAGTCCAGCAGAGCTCCTATGAATTCTAGTTGTTGAACTGGAAGAAGGTGGGACTTTGGGTAATTGATGACAAACCCTAGTAGCTGTCATGGTTGTGCCCATGTTTCGTGCTCTCCTTCCTCTCGCCACCTGGTGGCCAGACCTGGTGGCTGCAATGGACTGTCTGGTTATTGTCACCCGTTCCATATTTCAGCCCAGTCCAGTCCGGATCTTGCGGGCTGCCAGACTTGCTTGCTTGGATTGAACCTACACAGCACCTGTAGTTGCCTGGTGATTGCTGCAGTGAGCCTCAGCTGCTGCTGGGCTTATTAGTCAGTTGGAAATTCTCTGCCTTTGCATTGCCTTATGCCCTGGTTTGTTGGTGCTTGTTGCACTTCTGCTGTGTGTGGGTTCTTGCCTGATAGTCTTGTTTAAAAGTATTGTCAGTGAATTTGGGAGCTTGTGGATATATGGGGTTGGATTTTAAGATAATGTAAACACATTGTTTTGTTTAGAGCATGAGACCCCTGAAGACGCTGATTTATAGCGAAACAAGATCATGTCAGGTCCCAGTGTGGTGATTTGATTACCTTGAGAACAATGACCCTGAGAGGGAATTCATCTATTACAAGTTTAACAGTTGATTTGATCTGAAATTTGAACATTGGAGTTTGTATTATGGTGCTGTACAGAATATCTTGGCACCATTAAGGAACTGTGATTTTCATGTGAAGCAGTTCAGTTGAAGAGGTTTTTGATCTGGAATTCACAACCTAGACTATGAACCAGTTGATGTTTGAAAAACAGAGCTGAGAATATAATCGATTGAGGATCAATAAAGTGACATTGTAATGCTCTATATGGTGATGAGTATACAGATGGGAATGAATTCAGAAACAAATCCTGTTATATTAAGTTATATTAAGTTTATATTGTGTTGTGTTGTATGAGGAGTATGAATGTGAGCAAATGAGTGTGTAAGTGAATAATTATAGCATACAAACACTGTGTTAAGAAAGAATTGTATTGCATATTTTGTTAAAAAGAAATAAAGATATATGGATTGTGCATTAATAACAGTTGTGATGTTAATGATTATTCATGAGACAGATTTGAATGCTGTGGAGGGAGTGCATGCAAATATGTTTCATATATATTCATTGTGGATATCCTGAAAACTGATTGGCTGGGATGCCACTGGGACCAGGTTTGAGAAGCACTGCACTAGGGAACTCCTCCACTCCAAAACACAAACAAATATTTTCCAGAAAAAGGGAAGTGATAAAACTAGAGGACATGAACTGAGGTTCCAGGGTGGTAAACTTAGGAGTAATATCAGAAAATACTTTTTCATGGAGAGGGTGACAGATATCTGGAATGCCCTTCTGGTGAAGGTGCTGGAAAGAAAAATAGTGACAGAAGTTTTTTTTTAAAATGCATGAGAAACAGATGATGGTATCAAAACAAACCTGAAATGACCTCATGGCTGTTGACATGTTATGATGGACTGGAATGATGCTTAGATGGCAATTCCAGCGGTGGGAAGCTAATACCAATGCTAGACAGACTTCTACAATCTTTCATATATTGCAGCCTGGATGGACTGTACAGGTCTTTGTCTGCTCTCAATTATTATGTTACCTTTAAGACTCATTCAAGAATAGACAATTCAGTTAGTTTTCATTATTTTGTAAATACTGCACAGAGCTACATTTCTTACCTCAATACCTTCCTTATTAATTGTATATTCATCGAAGTTCAGAATAGCGGTTTTAATACTGTTCACTGTTGGAAGTACCGTTAGACCTATGTTTATTGCATTGCTTCTCTTTGAATCCAAAACAGTTATTTGCTTTTTACCATCAGCAGCTTTCTGCAGGACAAAGAATAAAAGAAAAATCAGATTAAATCACACAAATTCAAACACCAAAAGCAGATCACACAGAATGTCTTTCTCATCTTATCAAGCAGCCTGTGATCAGCCCTCTCACTTCTCGTCTGCTTTTATATGATTGTTTTAGCCTTAACTCAAAGGCCCAATATTTAAAATGATTTAAACGACCAAGAGAGGCTTTAGGCTGTTTAAATTGCCTGTTCGGGTCTAACCAAGCACATTGAACAGCACTTAACTGGATAGTGCCACTGAAACCCCAAACCTGTTATTTTGGTGACAATCCAAGGGTGAAGTCAGAACTAGACAGCTAAGCATTGTTAGACAGTTAAGCACTGAGGCCCCGATGACCAATTCCCCATGCTATTCCGAAACAGCGCCCTCAAAATAGAGCCGGAACAGTGTGGCAAATTAACTCTCCAATGATCAACGCTAACAACATGCAAATTTAGGTGTGTTAATGATCGATTTTCATCTATTTAATTTTTTATATATTGCCTGCAAGTCCGAAAGCTATAAAAATAGCATACATGCTGGTACAGTAGGAATTTTTCTGTCACTGGAGGGCTCACATTTTAAGTTTTTACCTGAGGCAATGGAGGATTAATATCAAAAGTAGCCACAGTAGAATTGGGTTACCCTGGATCTCAGCCCATTGCATCATTAGGCTGTTCATCCACTCATTTTCAAGCTGTTACACCAGTCCTCTGTCTTAAATCCCCTTCAAGAAAGGGATCTGGGCGGCGGCAGCGATAATACACTGAAACCTTCTGCTCAGTGTGCTGCTGCGGCTAGGAAAGCGAATAGAATGTTGGGTATTATTAGGAAAGGTATGGAAAACAGGTGTGAGGATGTTATAATGCCGTTGTATCGCTCCATGGTGCAACCGCACCTTGAGTATTGTGTTCAATTCTGATCGCCACATCTCAAGAAAGATATAGTAGAATTGGAAAAGGTGCAGAGAAGGGCGACTAAAATGATAGCGGGGATGGGACGACTTCCCTATGAAGAAAGACTAAGGAGGTTAGGGCTTTTCAGCTTGGAGAAGAGACAGCTGAAGGGAGACATGATAGAGGTATATAAAATAATGAGTGGAGTGGAACAGGTGGATGTGAAGCGTCTGTTAACGCTTTCCAAAAATACTAGGACTAGGGGGGCATGCGATGAAACTACAGTGTAGTAAATTTAAAACAAATCGGAGAAACGTTTTCTTCACCCAACGCATAATTAAACTCTGGAATTCGTTGCCGGAGAACGTGGTGAAGGCGGTTAGCTTGGCAGAGTTTAAAAAGGGGTTAGACGGTTTCCTAAAGGACAAGTCCATAAACCACTACTAAATGGACTCGGGAAAAAATCCATAATTCCAGGAATAACATGTATAGAGTGTTTGTACATTTGAGAAGCTCGCCAGGTGCCCTTGGCCTGGATTGGCCGCTGTCGTGGACAGGATGCTGGACTCGATGGACCCTTGGTCTTTTCCCAGTGTGGCATTACTTATGTACTTATGTACTAATAGTAGCAAGGCTACTCCACTCCTTTTCAACTGTTACACCAGTCCTCTGTCTTAAATCCCCTTCCATAGTAGCAACTCTGGTACTCATATTTTTTTTTTCCCCAAAGCAAACAACACAGTCCATATCTCGTGCTGTGTGACAGTAGCAGTCTTGGTCAAAACTGATATAAACTGACCTACAGAGGGCTGGGCATGAACTATTATCAGCACTTTCTAATATGGTTGTTACTGGACTTGCAGTAACCCAGGCAGACAACAGCTTCTGGGGACAAACTCTAGGAGAACAATCATCTGGTCTCAAGGGCAGTTCCCAAGACTGGATTTTCACTAGCAGTACTTCTTGCGGCAACAGCCACCTTAGAATATTTTCTCCTGGAGCCAGAAGAGGCTCCCAGTATTCAAGGCTCAAAGATGCTTTAACTAGGGGTGGAGTTCCCTCTCCATCCCTGACAAGGACCTTTCCCAACATTTTGGCTTGCTTCAAAAACACTACTATCTGTGATATAGTAGTCTGAGTTAAAGTAGGCAGTTCTAGGGTAAAGTTAGTTTTACCCTCTCTGTTGACCATAATAAAGAAAAAAGTAAATCCATAAAGGCTTAGATTAGCTCATGGTCAGGAGAGCAGAAGCAAAGCATCTTGCCTTGCAGGTGTCATCTTGGATCTCTCCCAGCTCCATAATTTTGTTATGAAGCCTGAGAATCATAGCCAAATATGTAAATGTCTGGCTAAGAAAAACAAAAACCTCTGCTTGAAGGAGGCATTCTAATGCATGGATATCTATGGAGTTCAATGTTATTTAGCATCCTCAAATTGGTTCCTCGAATAATGGATTGGACCCCCATCTCCCTAGCCATTGAAGATGATGATTAGCAGGAGGTTCACAACTTATTTTCCATCAGAATCGTTATACCCACACTAGCCCACTCCTCAAGTCACTTCACTGGCTCCCTGTCTGCTTCGGCCTCTGGAGCAAACGTGAGCCCTTGGGCTGCTGCCGAGGAGCGACAGCAGCAGGCAAAACCCACCAACCAACACTGGGCAAGCACACCGGCAGGGACTGCAGGCACTGCCCAGCGAACCGGAACAAATGGACTGGAATCCCCCGGACTGGAGGACACAGGACTGGAACACTGGACTGCAATTCCCCGGACTGGAGGACACAGGACTGGAACACACACCGGACCGGAACACACTGGACCGGAACACACTGGACTGGTCCATACAGCTTCACCTGCGCTTGGCCACTACCCCCCCAAGGGTTGAGCCCTTGGGTTCGAGTGGCCGGCAGGACTTACCGGATACCGGATGACACAAGGACCAGGACTGGAAACAGAAGTACTCCTAAACCTAAACTGATCTACGTGCTCCCAAGCCCTAAACCAGCAGGAGTGTTCCTAACAGTAAACTGACAAAAGGACTTCCTAAGCCCTATACTAAACAGGAGCTCCTAAGCCCTGCTCAACAAAGGGACTTCCTAAGCCCTAAACTAACAGAGCAGGGAACTAAACACAAAGCTAACACAGGTGCTACTAAGCACCGCTCTAGCAAGCTAGATACAAAACTAACAAGGAGTTTCCCAAGCCCTACCCTAGCAAGCGGGACACAAAACTAACAAGGTGCTTCCTAAGCACTAATCTGGCAAGCTAGACACCAAACTAACAAGGTGCTTCCTACAGCACCACAACCCAAACAGCAAAGACTGCAATGCTCTCAATAGCACAAACACCAGGAGTACTTCTAACAGCAAAATCTGTAGTGTTCCTAACACCACCAAACCCTGAAGTACTTCTAACAGTAACAGAGCTTCCAAAGCCCTACACACAGCAATGCTTCCAAAACCAAGAGGGAAAAGCAGGGGAACCAAAGGGAAAAGCAAGAAAGCTAAACACACAAACACCAGTGCACACTGCACTAACACTAACCTGGACCTTAGCAAAAGCAAGCAGGGAAACTAGACACAAAGTCAGAAGTGCACACTGCACCATCCTACCTAAAGCAAACACCACCGTTGCAAAGGCTCTGAAGGAAACAACACCACTTCCTTATCAAGGCTCTCCCTGATGATGTCACACTTCCTAGCCCCAGGCAACAGCACACTGACCCAGAGAGGCCCAACCCACACCAATGCAAAACCATGAAGCACTTGAAGCCAGTACAGCCAAAGAGAGGTACAGCTAACTCAGTCCACCCACACAGCTGTGGTAAAGTGAAACAATTAGAGTCATGCTGCTGGAAGCTGCCAGCACAGAGAGAGAGAGCCAGCTGCTCAGAAAGGACAGACAAAAGAAACAGAAGCCAGCTAAGCTGACCACCAGGAAAAAGGTAAGTTTGAGAGGGGTTATGACCACAATCATAACAAAACTTCTCGTACTGACTTTTAAATGCATCCTCTCTGCAGCCCCCCATTACCTCTCCATTCTCATCTCTCCCTACATTCCTCCCCGTGCACTCCTCTCACTGGACAAATCTCTCTTGTCATCCCCCTTCTCCTCCACTGCTAACTCCAGGCTTCATTCCTTTTCTCTCGCGGCACCTTATGTCTGGAATAGACTTCCTGGACCTATAAGTCTACCTTCATCTCTACGCTGAAAACCCACCTTTTCATTATTGCTTTTAGCTCCTAGCCACTACTCAATTGCTCTCCCCCTTCTCCCTTCCTTCCTTCTCACCTTTACTTTCCTCACCTGTAACTGTCTCGTCTGTCTGTATTATTTACATTGTAAGCTCTTTTGAGCAGGGACTGTCTCTCTTTATGTCAGGTGTTCAGCGCTGCATGCATCTGGTAGCACTATACAAATGCTAATAATAATAATAATAAAGTACATAAGTAATGCCACACTGGGAAAAGACCAAGGGGCCATCGAGCCCAGCATCCTGTCCACGACAGCGGCCAATCCAGGCCAAGGGCACCTGGCGAGCTTCCCAAATGTACAAACATTCTATACATGTTATTCCTGGAATTGCGGATTTTTCCCAAGTCCATTAAGTTGTGGGTTATGGACTTGTTCTTTAGGGAACCGTCTAACTCCTTTTTAAACTCTGCTAAGCTAACCGCCTTCACCACGTTCTCCGGCAACGAATTCCAGAGTTTAATTATGCGTTGGGTGAAGAAACTTTTCTCCGATTTGTTTTAAATTTACTACACTGTAGTTTCATCGCATGGCCCCTAGTCCTAGTATTTTTGGAAAGCGTGAACAGACGCTTTACAGTCACCTGTTCCACTCCACTCATTATGTTATATACCTCTATCATGTCTCCCCTCAGCCATCTCTTCTCCAAGCTGAAAAGCCCTAGCCTCCTTAGTCTTTCTTCATAGGGAAGTCGTCCCATCCCCGCTATCATTTTAGTCGCCCTTCGCTGCACCTTTTCTAATTCTACTATATCTTTCTTGAGATGTGGCGATCAGAATTGAACACAATACTCAAGGTGCGGTCGCACCATGGAGCGATACAACGGCATTATAGCATCCTCACACCTGTTTTCCATACCTTTCCTAATAATACCCAACATTCTATTCGCTTTCCGAGCCGCAGCAGCACACTGAGCAGAAGGTTTCAGTGTATTATCGACGACAACACCCAGATCCCTTTCTTGGTCTGTAACTCCTAACGCGGAACCTTGCATGACGTAGCTATAATTCGGGTTCTTTTTTCATACAAGCATCACCTTGCACTTGCTCACATTAACCGTCATTTGCCACTCAGCCGCCCAGTCTCCCAAGGTCCTTCTGTAATTTTTCACAATCCTGTCGCAAGTTAACGACTTTGAATAACTTTGTGTCATCAGCAAATTTAATTACCTCGCTAGTTACTCCCATCTCTAAATCAATTATAAATATATTAAAAAGCAGCGGTCCTAGCACAGACCCCTGAGGAACCCCACTAACTACCCTTCTCCATTGTGAATACTGCCCATTTAACCCCACTCTCTGTTTCCTATCCTTCAACCAGTTTTTAATCCACAATAGGACATTTCCTCCTATCCAATGACCCTCCAATTTCCTCTGTAGCCTTTCATGAGGTACCTTGTCAAACGCCTTTTGAAAATCCAGATACACGATATTAACCGGCTCCCCTTTGTCCACATGTTTGTTTACTCCTTCAAAGAATTGAAGTAAATTGGTCAGGCAAGATTTCCCCACACAAAAGCCGCGCTGACTTGGTCTCAGTAATCCATGTCCTTGGATGTGCTCTGTAATTTTGTTTTTAATAATAGCCTCTACCATTTTCCCCTGCACCGACGTCAGACTCACCGGTCTATAATTTCCCGGATCTCCCCTAGAACCTTTTTTAAAAATCAGCGTTACATTGGCTACCCTCCAATCTTCCGGTACCACACTTGATTTTAAGGATAAATTGCATATCACTAACAGTAGCTCCGCAAGCTCATTTTTCAGTTCTATCAGTACTCTAGGATGAATACCATCCGGTCCAGGAGATTTGCTACTCTTCAGTTTGCTGAACTGCCCCATTACGTCCTCCAGGTTTACCGTGAAGTCAGTAAGATTCTCCGACTTGTCCGCTTGAAATACCATTTCCGACACCGGTATCCCACCCAAATCTTCCTTGGTGAAGACCGAAGCAAAGAATTCATTCAATATCTCTGCTACGTCTTTATCTTCCTTGATCGCCCCTTTTACCCCTCTGTCATCCAGCGGCCCAACCGATGCTTTTGCCGGCTTCCTGCTTTTAATATACCGAAAAAATTTTTTGCTATGTTTTTTTGCCTTTAATGCTATCTTTTTTTCGTAATCCCTCTTGGCCTTCTTTATCTGCGCCTTGCATTTGCTTTGACACTCCTTATGATGCTTCTTGTTATTTTCAGACGGTTCCTTCTTCCATTTTCTGAAGGCGTTTCTTTTAGCCCTAATAGCTTCCTTCACCTCACTTTTCAACCACGCCGGCTGTCTTTTTGACTTCCGTCTTTCTTTTCTAATTCGTGGAATATGTTTGGCCTGGGCCTCCAGGATGGTATTTTTGAACAGCGTCCATGCCTGTTGTACAGTTTTTACCCTCTCAGTTGCCCCCCTAAGTTTTTTTTTCATCGTTCTTCTCATTTTATCATAGTCTCCTTTTTTAAAGTTAAACGCTAACGTATTTGACTTCCTGTGTATAGCTACTTCAAGGTTGATATCAAAACTGATCATATTATGATCACTGTTATCAAGCGGCCCCAGTACCATAACGTCCCTCACCAGATCATGCGCTCCACTAAGGACCAAGTCTAGAATTTTTCCTTCTCTTGTCAGCTCCTGCACCAGCTGCTCCATAAAGCTGTCCTTGATTTCATCAAGGAATTGTACCTCTCTAGCGTGACCCGATGTTACATTTACCCAGTCTATATTTGGATAATTGAAGTCACCCATTATTATCACATTGCCCATTTTGTTTGCGTCTCTGATTTCTTTTATCATTTCTGCGTCTACCTGCTCATCCTGGCGAGGCAGACGGTAGTACACTCCTATCCAGGGCCGGTCTTAAGGCGAGGCGACCGAGGCGGCTGCATAGGGCCCCGCGCGGCGCGCCTAAGGTCGCCCCGCCCCGACCGCCCGAGTTCCAGTCCTCCCTCCCTCGGATGGCGCGCGACGGCGGAGTGGTGGGGGCGGTCCGCCCCGGCTGTCAGCGGGTGGGGGGTGCCCTGCACCCGCTGCTCCCACCCTGTCCTACCTTTAAAAAAAGACTGTGGAAGCGCCAGAGGGACAGGCAGCGCCTCGTGTCTGCCCTCCCTGCTACTAAAAATGTCTTCGACGTCGTCATTGGGCCTTCTCACATTGAGTCCCGCCCTTCTTTGAGGTAACTTCCAATTACCGCGAGGGTGGGTGGGACTCAATGTGAGAAGGCCCAATGACGACGTCGAAGACATTTTTAGTAGCAGGGAGGGCAGACAGGAGGTGCTGCCTGTCCCTCTGGCGCTTCCAAATTCTTTTTTTAAAGCCAGTGAGGGTGGTGGGGACCGGAGAACAAAGCTAGTAGGTAGGTTGGGGGGGGGACTCAGATGGGAGAAGGGTGTATGGGGTGGGAGTTCTCAGGTGGGGGGAAGGGTGGGGAGGGGGTTCTCAAATGGGAAGGAGACTACTACTTAACATTTCTAAAGCTGAGGTGGGGAGGGGGTTCACGGATGGGAGAAGGGGGTGGGGAGGGGGTTCTTGGATGGTTAAAGGGGACAGGTGGGGAGGGGACTGGGGTTCTTGGATGGGAGAAGGGAACCGAGGTGGGGAGGGGGTTCACGGATGGGAGAAGGGGGTGGGGAGGGGGTTCTTGAATGGTTAAAGGGGACAGGTGGGGAGGGGACTGGGGTTCTTGGATGGGAGAAGGAGACAGAGGTGGGGAGGGGGTTCATGGATGGGAGAAGGGGGTGGGGAGGGGGTTCTTGGATGGTTAAAGGGGACGGGTGAGGAGGGGACTGGGGTTCTTGGATGGGAGAAGGGGACTAAGGAGGGAGTTCTCAGATGTGAGAAGGGGACGGGTGGGGAGGGGACTGGGGTTCTTGGATGGGAGAAGGGGACCGAGGTGGGGAGGGGGTTCACGGATGGGAGAAGGGGGTGGGGAGGGGCTTCTTGGATGGTTAAAGGGGACGGGTGGGGAGGGGACTGGGGTTCTTGGATGGGAGAAGGGGACTGGGGAGGGGCTTCTCGGATGGAAGAAGGGGGCAGGCACTGGGGTCTGAGAAGTGGCCATATGGGAAAATGGGGGCCATGCCTGGGGCTGGTGGGAAAATGGGGCATGAGTGGGTCAGGTAGGAGAATGGTTCTGAAAAGGGGGCCCTAATACAAGGCATGTGGATGAAGGGGCTGGAACTGGGGGCTGAAAAGGAGGGTAGGTGGGATAAGGGGGCTAGTACTGGGACTGGAGGCTGTAAACGGGATAGGGAGAAGTGGCTGGGGGGCTGAAGCTCGGGACTGGTGGGAGAAAAGGGCTGGGGCTGAAATGGGGGACTGGTGGGATAGTGGGGCTGGAACTGGGGACTGAAAAAGGGGCGGAGAGAGGGGCAGATCCTGGATGGGGTAGCGAGAGGGAGGGCAAACCCCGGATGGATGGGAGAGGGAGGTCAAATTGTGGATTGAAGGGGCAGAGAGAAAGGGCAGACAGTGGATGGCAGGGATAGAAAGGGCAGACAGTGAATGGATGGGGGAGAGAGAGAGGGCAGACAGGGGCAGATGGTGGATGGATCATGGAAGGGGCAGAGATAGAGGGCAGATGTGGATGGAAGGGGCAGGGAGAGAGGGCAGACATTGGATGGAGGGATCAGCAGAGAGGGCAGACACTGGATGACAGATGCTGGATGGAAGGAAGACAGTGAAAAGAAGATGAGGAAAGCAGAAACCAGAGACAACAAACTGTAAATAAAATATATATTTTTATTTTTTTGCTTTAGGATATAGTATTGTAGCTGTGTTAATAAATGTTTATAAATAGAACATGTAAATAAGGTAATCTTTTTATTGGACTAATTTTAATACATTTCGACTTAACTTTCAGAGAAGAAAACCCCCTTCCTCAGGTCAAGATAGGATACTGTAACAGTACTATACTGTATTGACCTGAGGAAGGAGATTTTGGCCTCTGGAAGCCAAATGTATTAGTCCAATAAAATGGTATTATTTTATTTTCTGTATTTGTTTTATTTCTATTTGTTAATTTGTAAAGTGGTGATTGGTATTTGTTAGTTTTTTCAAATTTACATCTGCTGTCTTTATATTTTGCACAGTACTAGGGGTCATTTTCTGTTTCTGTGGTGTTGAATTGTATGCAGAGTCTGGCATCTTGGGGGTTCAGTTTAATTTTTGTCTAAATAGAAAGTTTAAATATTACTACTTATTCTATAGTGGATTAGGGTGTATCTGTGTTTGTGAAAAAGACATGGCTTTCAGTTGGCATTGACTGTGCAGGATCGACGATCTGTACTATTCTGTCAGGTTTCATTTTACAATAGGTGAATTGATGTTCTAGTGCTGTAGTGTTTTAAGATGTTTTCCTTTTCTTTGTGTGATTCGTAGAAATGACTGCTTATGGTATGGTAGAATTGCTCTATAGGTCCTAGAGTGTTTTGTATTCTCGGCATACCTAGTACTGGATTTTGGAGGGGGTGTTAAAAAATGACCGGGAGGGAGGGGGGCCTTGGAGCTGGGAGCCCTAGGGGGGGAAGCCCTGGAGCTGGGGGCCTTGGAGCTCAGAGGGAGCAGCCCGGGAACTCAGAGGGAGGGGTAGCCGGCCCTGGAGCTAGGGTGGGGGCGGAGTTAGGTGGGGGCAGGGCTAGGGTGGGGCCCCATCAAATTGGTCTGCATAGGGCCCCGCACTTGCTAAGACCGGCCCTGCTCCTATCATCGTCCTTTTCCCTTTTATATATGGAATTTCAACCCACAATGATTCAAAGGTGTGATTTGTGTCCTGCTGAATTTGTAAGCTGAGTCAAGGCTCTCATTAATATACAATGCTATCCCTCCACCAGTCCGGTCCACCCTATCACTACAATATACTTTGTACCCTGGTATGACAGTGTCCCACTGGTTCTCCGAGGACAAGCAGGCTGCTTGTTCTCACGACTGGGTTGACGTCCGCGGCAGCCCCCACCAACCGGAAGAAGCTTCGCGGGACGGTCGGCACGCAGGCCACGCCCACCGCGCATGCGCGGCCGCCTTCCCGCCCGTGCGCGACCGCTCCCGCCAGTTACTTTTTTTTCCGCGACTGAGAGAGTTGTGCAATTGCCTCTCTCTCTGTTCAGCCGCCGGATTTTCGACCGCGTTTACGCGGATCGTCGCTTGGATTCCCGTTCGGTTTCCTCTCATCTTGTTTGTATTGTTTTAAAAAAAAAAAAAAAAAAAAAAAAAGAAATTTTTCGCGCGTGTGGAGCACGCGCTCCCCTTTTCCCTCGCTTACTAGCGGGGACGCCACGTTGCGGCCTAGTGGCCGCTCGGTCGGTTGATTTTTGCGTGGTGTGATTTTAGCCACCATTGCCGACTTTGACTTCGCCGACGCGATTTTTCCGTCGATGTCCTCGAAGGTCCCGAGTGGATTTAAAAAGTGTGGTCGCTGCGGCCGGCCGATCTCGCAGACCGACACCCACGCTTGGTGCCTCCAGTGCCTCGGGCCGGAGCACAATCTCAAGTCGTGCGCTTTGTGTCTCGGTCTCCGGAAACGGACTCAGGTTGCGAGGCAAGTTCTGCGGGACCGTCTTTTTGGAACTTGCGCCAGCCCCTCGACGTCGACCTCGACGGCATCGGTATCGAAGGCCGGTTCTTCGGTACCGGTATCGATGCCCGAGACATCGGCACCGATGGCAGCGACCCCAGGAGAACAGGTCCCGTCGGCCCGCCGGTCCGCCGGTGAGAGTGGGGTTGAGAGGCCGCGTGGGCAGTCGGCCCCGGTCACTCCCTCAGCTCGTGAGCCACGGGACCGAACCCTGTCGGACCCGGTACCTCGAGACCGAGGGGGATCGACCTCCTCCTCCTCCATGCCCTCCGGCGCCGGTGACGTGCACCGGAAAAAAGATAAGAAGCGCCGTCACCGGGAGCCCTCGGTGCACCCTGAAGAGGAGTCGACGCCGAAGCGTCATCGCAGAGAGGAGAGATCTCCGTCGGTGGTGGAGGTACTGACGCGTCAGGGTTCCGGCACCTCGGTGCCGTCTCCTGGCCCCCAGCAGCTTCTGGCACCGACACCCTTACCGGCCCCACCGCCTTTCCCGGCAGCGGGCCTGGACGAGTGCCTCAGAGCCATCCTTCCGGGGATCCTGGAAGGGCTGATGCGCCAGGCTGTGCCGGCGCCGGGGGTGCTTGCGCCCTCGGCGCCGATGACTGTGGCGCCGGCGAGCTCTAGCCCGGCGCCGGGGCTGTCGACACCGCCGCCGCTTGCGGTGCCGGTCTCGACCGCCACGCAGGTGGAGTCCCCGTCGACGTCGATGGAGGGAGCTCCGTCCCCGCCGGCGCGGGAGTCCACCGCTCGACGACACCGAGACCTCGGTGCCTCGACGTCGAGCCGGGCCCGGTACAGGACTCAGCTACATGAGCTAATGTCCGATACCGAGGATGAGGACTCGTGGGGGGAAGAGGAGGACCCTAGATATTTCTCCTCAGAGGAGTCTACGGGCCTTCCCTCGGACCCCACGCCTTCACCGGAGAGGAAGCTCTCACCTCCTGAGAGTCTCTCCTTTGCCTCTTTTGTGCGGGATATGTCTATAAGCATTCCCTTCCCCGTGGTCTCTGTGGAAGAGCCGAGGGCCGAGATGCTCGAGGTCCTCGACTATCCATCACCACCTAGAGAGTCCTCCACGGTACCGCTGCACAATGTCCTGAAGGAGACGCTGCTTCGGAACTGGGTGCGACCACTAACTAACCCCACCATTCCCAAGAAAGCAGAGTCCCAGTACAGGATCCACTCTGACCCAGAGCTCATGCGGCCCCAGTTGCCCCATGACTCAGCGGTCGTGGATTCTGCTCTCAAGAGGGCACGGAGTTCGAGGGATACCGCCTCGGCGCCCCCGGGGCGGGAGTCTCGCACTCTGGACTCATTTGGGAGGAAGGCCTACCAATCCTCCATGCTCGTGACCCGCATCCAATCTTACCTGCTCTATATGAGCATCCACATGCGGACCAATGTGCAACAGCTGGCGGACCTGGTCGATAAGCTCCCGCCGGAGCAGTCCAGGCCTTATCAGGAGGTGGTCAGGCAGCTGAAGGCGTGCAGAAAGTTCCTGTCCAGGGGGATTTTTGACACCTGTGACGTGGCATCTCGTGCTGCGGCCCAAGGTATAGTGATGCGCAGGCTCTCATGGCTGCGTGCCTCTGACCTGGACAACCGCACCCAGCAGAGACTGGCTGACGTCCCTTGCCGGGGGGATAATATTTTTGGCGAGAAGGTCGAGCAGATGGTTGACCAACTGCATCAGCGGGAAACCGCTCTCGACAAGCTCTCCCACCGGGCGCCTTCAGCACCCGCCCCCGCGGGCGGGCGTTTTTCCCGGGCTCGGCAGGCTGCACCCTATTCTTTTGCGAAGCGTAGGTACAACCAGCCGGCCCGAAGGCCTCGTCAGGCACAGGGACAGCCCCAGCGCGCTCGTTCCCGTCAACAGCGTGCGCCTAAGCAGCCCCCTGCGCCTCCACAGCAAAAGCCGGGGACGGGCTTTTGACTGGATCCATGGGAACATAGCCGCCCTACAAGTGTCCGTACCGGACGACCTGCCGGTCGGAGGGAGGTTAAAATTCTTTCACCAAAGGTGGCCTCTCATAACCTCCGACCAGTGGGTTCTCCAAATAGTGCGGTGCGGATACGCCCTGAATTTGGCCTCCCTGCCTCCAAATTGTCCTCCGGGAGCTCAGTCTTTCAGCTCCCATCACAAGCAGGTACTTGCAGAGGAACTCTCCGCCCTTCTCAGCGCCAATGCGGTCGAGCCCGTACCACCCGGGCAGGAAGGGCAGGGATTCTATTCCAGGTACTTCCTTGTGGAAAAGAAAACAGGGGGGATGCGTCCCATCCTAGACCTGAGAGGCCTGAACAAATTCCTGGTCAAAGAAAAGTTCAGGATGCTTTCCTTGGGCACCCTTCTGCCAATGATTCAGAAAAACGATTGGCTATGTTCCCTGGATTTAAAGGACGCATACACTCACATCCCGATACTGCCAGCTCACAGACAGTATCTCAGATTCCGCCTGGGCGCACGGCACTTTCAGTATTGTGTGCTGCCCTTTGGGCTCGCCTCTGCCCCACGAGTGTTTACAAAGTGCCTCGTGGTGGTAGCGGCCTACCTACGCAAGCTGGGAGTGCACGTGTTCCCATATCTCGACGATTGGCTGGTCAAGAACACCTCGGAGGCAGGAGCCCTCCGGTCCATGCAGTGCACTATTCAACTTCTGGAGCTGCTGGGGTTTGTGATAAATTACCCAAAGTCCCATCTCCAGCCAACTCAGTCTCTGGAATTCATAGGAGCGCTGCTGAATTCCCAGACGGCTCAGGCCTACCTTCCCGAAGCGAGGGCCACCAATCTCTTGGCCCTGGCTTCGCAGACCAGAGCGTCTCAGCAGATCACAGCTCGGCAGATGTTGAGACTTCTGGGTCATATGGCCTCCACAGTTCATGTGACTCCCATGGCTCGTCTTCACATGAGATCTGCTCAATGGACCCTAGCTTCCCAGTGGTTCCAAGCCACCGGGAATCTAGAGGATGTCATCCGCCTCTCCACCAGTTGCCGCACTTCACTGCTCTGGTGGACCATACGGACCAATTTGACCCTGGGACGTCCATTCCAAATTCCGCAGCCCACGAAAGTGCTGACGACGGATGCATCTCGCCTGGGGTGGGGAGCCCATGTCGATGGGCTTCACACCCAGGGTCTGTGGTCCCTCCAGGAAAAGGATCTGCAGATCAACCTCCTGGAGCTCCGAGCGATCTGGAACGCACTGAAGGCTTTCAGAGATCGGCTGTCCTGCCAAATTATCCAAATTCGGACAGACAATCAGGTTGCAATGTATTACGTCAACAAGCAGGGGGGCACCGGATCTCGCCCCCTGTGTCAGGAAGCCGTCGGTATGTGGCGTTGGGCGTGTCGGTTCGGCATGCTTCTCCAAGCCACGTACCTGGCAGGCGTAAACAACAGTCTGGCCGACAGACTGAGCAGAGTCATGCAACCGCACGAGTGGTCGCTCCATTCCAGAGTGGTACGCAAGATCTTCCGAGAGTGGGGCACCCCCTCGGTGGATCTTTTCGCCTCTCAGACCAACCACAAGCTGCCTCTGTTCTGTTCCAGACTTCAGACACACGGCAGGCTAGCGTCAGATGCCTTTCTCCTTCATTGGGGGACCGGCCTCCTGTATGCTTATCCTCCCATACCTTTGGTGGGGAAGACCTTACTGAAGCTCAAGCAAGACCGCGGCACCATGATTCTGATAGCGCCCTTTTGGCCCCGTCAGATCTGGTTCCCTCTTCTTCTGGAGTTGTCCTCCGAAGAACCGTGGAGATTGGAGTGTTTTCCGACTCTCATTTCGCAGAACGACGGAGCGTTGCTGCACCCCAACCTTCAATCCCTGGCTCTCACGGCCTGGATGTTGAGGGCGTAGACTTCGCTGCGTTGGGTCTGTCTGAGGGTGTCTCCCGGGTCTTGCTTGCCTCTAGGAAGGATTCCACTAAAAAGAGTTACTTTTTCAAGTGGAGGAGGTTTGTCGTTTGGTGTGAGAGCAAGGCCCTAGAACCTCGTTCTTGCCCTGCACAGAACCTGCTTGAATACCTTCTGCACTTATCAGAGTCTGGCCTCAAGACCAACTCAGTAAGGAATCACCTTAGTGCGATTAGTGCTTACCATTATCGTGTGGAAGGTAAAGCCATCTCTGGAGAGCCTTTAGTCGTTCGATTCATGAGAGGCTTGCTTTTGTCAAAGCCCCCTATCAAGCCTCCTACTGTGTCATGGGATCTCAACGTCGTCCTCACCCAGCTGATGAAACCTCCTTTTGAGCCACTGAATACCTGCCATCTGAAGTACTTGACCTGGAAGGTCATTTTCTTGGTGGCAGTTACTTCAGCTCGTAGGGTCAGTGAGCTTCAAGCCCTAGTAGCTCATGCTCCATATACTAAATTTCATCACAACAGAGTAGTGCTCCGCACTCACCCAAAGTTCCTGCCGAAGGTGGTGTCGGAGTTCCATCTTAACCAGTCAATTGTCTTGCCAACATTCTTCCCCAGGCCGCATACCCGCCCTGCTGAACGTCAGTTGCACACATTGGACTGCAAGAGAGCATTGGCCTTCTACTTGGAGCGGACACAGCCCAACAGACAGTCCGCCCAATTGTTTATTTCTTTCGACCCTAACAGGCTAGGGGTCGCTGTCGGGAAACGCACCATCTCCAATTGGCTAGCAGATTGCATTTCCTTCACTTACGCCCAGGCTGGGCTGGCTCTTGAGGGTCATGTCACGGCTCATAGTGTCAGAGCCATGGCAGCGTCGGTGGCCCACTTGAAGTCAGCCACTATTGAAGAGATCTGCAAGGCTGCGACGTGGTCATCTGTCCACACATTCACATCTCATTACTGCCTCCAGCAGGATACCCGACGCGACAGTCGGTTCGGGCAGTCGGTGTTGCAGAATCTGTTTGGGGTGTAAATCCAACTCCACCCTCCAGGACCCGAATTTATTCTGGTCAGGCTGCACTCTCAGTTAGTTGTTCTTCGTAGGTCAATTTCTGTTGTACCCTCGCCGTTGCGAGGTTCAATTGACCTGGGTTCTTGTTTTGAGTGAGCCTGAGAGCTAGGGATACCCCAGTCGTGAGAACAAGCAGCCTGCTTGTCCTCGGAGAAAGGGTATGATACATACCTGTAGCAGTTGTTCTCCGAGGACAGCAGGCTGATTGTTCTCACCTACCCTCCCTCCTCCCCTTTGGAGTTGTGTGTTTCATATTTTATTGCTTGTCATTCAACTGGCGGGAGCGGTCGTGCACGGGCGGGAAGGCGGCCGCGCATGCGCGGTGGGCGTGGCCTGCGTGCCGACCGTCCCGCGAAGCTTCTTCCGGTTGGTGGGGGCTGCCGCGGACGTCAACCCAGTCGTGAGAACAATCAGCCTGCTGTCCTCGGAGAACAACTGCTACAGGTATGTATCATACCCTTTATCCTCCTTCCACCAGGTCTCAGTAATACCTATTATATCCAATTTTTCATTTAGTGCAATATATTCCAACTCTCCCATCTTATTGTTATAGATGTCTGCTTCCAGCTATAACTAAACATAAAACAAAATTGTATGTAAATTATATAACACTCCAACTGCACAGAATGGGGAAACTGAATTCTTCAGTGAGCTGGAGAGGATGTGAAGGGAAGGGGACCTTTGAATTATATGGTGAACTTGCCCAAAGATATAGAGATTTTAGAAAATGATTCGGTTTCAGACCTAAGTTTTTGCTGGGGTTTTCTACACATTCAGATTGATCAGTGGATTACTTCAATTAATATTGCATCTCTTGCTGGCAGCCAAATTAATGGACGTGCAGAGATGGAAGGATGAAGTGGGTCTTTTGACTACTGAATAGTGGAACAATGAAGGGAAGTTAATGGGTTATTTATTTGGATTTAGCTTCCAGTAAGTTACTATATATTTTATTGTCCCTGGAAGGCTTACAATCTAAGTCTGTACTTGAGGCAATGGAGGTTAATTGACTTGCCCAAGGTCATAAGGATCTGCAGTGGGAATTGAACCAGGCTTCCCTGGTTGTCAGGTTAGTGCTCTAACCACTAGGGAAACTGACCAAATTTTGTCAATATGGGAGCCTACTGATATATGCCTACCATAGATTAAATGAGTCTTTTTTACTGTCCAGCTGGGCTGTTTGCTGGATAATATCTGCTTGACCTGATTACATGTTGATGTTAACATGAAGATTGAGCCTATATATATTAATGTCCTCTTGGGATTTGAATTGTTGGTGTATAAGCTGTGTTCTATGATGGATGCTCATTTACAGGATTAATAAAAATATGACATTGTCAACACTATTGTTTCTCCGTTCTGAGATGCATTTCTTTGATATGGGCCAAAAGATATGTTTTGTTTTTTAATATATTTTTTAGAAACACCTTGTAAAAACAATCAAAACTACAATATCATCTCCATCAAACATTCCAAAATTACCTTAGAACAGTGACTCCCCCCCCCCCCCCCCCGCCACCAGGTAACCCATACAACAACATAGGTATCCCAGACAGGAGCCGTGACTAACAGTTGTCTAGAACTTAACATTCTTCCAAGTACCCTAAGGAACCCTGCTCATGAAAGGTCACCATATTTTTTCCATTTAGACAACATACCCATCCACCTGTTTTGCCCTCAAACATTCCATTTCACCAAGAAAACACAATTGAGTGAGCCACTTCAAGACTTGGGGGGGGGGGGGGGGGGGGGGGTCAAAGGAGATTTCTACTACAATGCCATCAGGAGTCTCACTCAGGGCTATTAGACATTCAGGGGCCTACGGCAGAAACCAGGGAGGGGACCAAAAGCTGCCCATACCTCCTTTAGCTTGAGGCACATTTAGGGGCCCCCTATGGTATGGGGGCCCAGACCAATTGCCCTGTTTCCCCACCCTCTAATGCCAACACTGGTCTTGCTGCACCAAGAGCATATGTAAGAAAAGAGTTTTGTATAGAAGTAAGGGCTATCACTCGCCAACGAAACAAAAAGACTGCCAAATCCAAGGGGATAGGTTGTCCCAGCCAATAAGAAAGCCAAGCTTGAATTGTTTTCTAGAACACTGTTGGTTTCCAGCAGCTTCATCAAAGATGTCCCCATTGTTCCTCGCTCCCTACCATGATACCAACAGACCAATGGAATTGCTGGAAACACATGATGGTGTCTTACCAAGGTCAAGCACCAGTGATATATCACTTTTACCACATTCTCCTTCAAATTCACTGCAGTTGGTCCCTAGGCCAAAATGGACTCCATAACTTTCTATATATCATTATCATATAGGACCCCCGGCACTGACTCCCATCTCTGCCTATGCATCAAAGTAACCAGCATATGGTCTCTGAAGTATCTATACACCGCTGTAATTAGCCATCTAATACCCACAGAGTCTTCACACAATTCCTCTAAAAAGGCCTCTTCCCAAAACAGCAGAGATTTAATAGACTGAGGTGATAACATATGAATCACCATACTGTATGCCAAGGAATCTGTCACCGGTAGACCATATGTACAAGATAGACTCTCATAAGAATAAAACTTGTCATCCACCAACTGCTCCAAAGTTTTCAGGCCCTTCCTAGCCCACTGACTAAACATCAAAGCATTTATGTTAGGTGCAATTAACAAACAAGCCAAGATAGATGTATGTCTTGAAGGCAAAATATCAGCGCCTTGGTACATTATGTACCAACAATAAAAAGTTGAATGTATGGTAGGACAGGTGTCTACCTGTAACTGATTATAACAATCAGGAAGCCATAAAAGATGTGCCAAGAGTACCGAATCCTGTCAGCACTTGATCGAAAGCAACCCACTGTTTATGAGGTTAAGCCTGAAAACATTCCACTGCTGTATGAAGGTGCACTGCCTTGTAATAAGCAACCATATTCGGCACCCCTAAACCACCCCATTTCCAGTCCTAATATAATATACTCTTCGGTAGTCTGTTTTGTTTTTTTGTTTTTTAATGCCAGAAAACTATTATCCTATCCTGTAAGGAAGTCTGGCTCAATATGTCATGATAGGCAATACCTGGAACAAGTACATCAATCTTGGCAATACATTTATCTTTATTGTGGCAATCCTACCAAATCACGAACGCTCCAAGACATCCCAACACTACAAATCCAACTTAAGCTCCTTTAATAAAAGAAGACTAGTTTGTTTGAAACAGATCTTTGTAAGCCAGAGTAATATTCACATCCAAGTATCTAATACTAGATTGAACCCAAGCAAAGGAGACACACAAATTCTGTATCATCACAAGAGATATCCCTACAGCAAAGGCCTCTGTTTTGGTAACATTAATTAATTAATTAATCTCAAATCCTGATAATGCTGCATACTGCTGAATATTCTTAAACAAACTGGGTAAGAGGGGCTTGGTCAGGGTAAGGAACAAGTCATCCATGAATAAAGCAATGTCACCCCCACCCCACCCTCTAATGCCAACACTGGTCTTGCTGCACCAAGAGCATATGTAAGAAAAGAGTTTTGTATAGAAGTAAGGGCTATTCAACCCCTGAAATATCAGGATTGTCTTGAACAGTTACCAAAAGAGGCTCCATCACCAAGGCAAGCAGGGGCAAGAGGGAGAATTTCCTCTGTTTACTCGTACGCAAGCCCTAGGACTAGTATATAACACTGCAACCCATCTACAAAAGAAGGGGCCAAAACTATAGCTCCCCAACACCCTAAGCATACAACTCCAATCATGTGGTCAAAAGCTTTTATTGCATCTATAGCCAACATTCAAGTCAGTATTGCCTTAATATGAACCACACACACATCATCTGCCTTTCTCCAGCCCCCCCCCCCCCCCCCCCATGAAACACACACACAGTATCCTGCCTTTCTCCAGTCCCTCCCCATGACACATACTCACTCTCCGCACTATCATCTCTTTGTTGCAGCTGGTCATCCCTCTCCTTTTGCATCCAAGCATCCTTCTGTCTATGACCGTCACTTTTTCTACCTGTTTGGAAACTTTAAGGTCATTAGACACAATCACCCCCAAGTCCTGTTCTTCCTTCGTACACAGAAGCGCTTCACCCCCTATATTGCACTGTTCCCTCGGATTCTTGTGACCCAAGTACATAACCCTGCATTTTTTAGAATTAAATCTTAATTGCAAATATTGGACCATTCCTCAAGTTCGCTAGGTCCTTCCTCATCTCATCCATACCCTCCGGGGTGTCCACCCTGTAGCACAGTTTGGTATCGTCTGCAAAGAGACAAATCTTACCTTACAGCTCTTCCGCATTATCACTCACAAAGAAATTTAAAAAGAGCCAATCCCAGGACCGATCCCTGCGGCACTCCACTGATAACATTCCTATCTCCAGAGCAAGCTCCATTTACCACCACCCTCTGTCTCCTGTTCAACCAATTTTTAACCCAATCAGTTACTCTAGGTCCCATACAGAGGGTACTCAGTTTATTTATGAGTCACCTGTGCGGAACCATGTCAAAGGCTTTGCTAAAATCTAAGTACACCACATCTAGTGACCCCACCCACATCCAACTGTTTGGACACCCAGTCAAAGAAATCAATCAGATTTGTCTGACACGACCTGCCTCTAGTGAAGCCATTCTGCCTAGGGTCCTGAATTCCATTCAATTCGAGAAACCTCACAATCCTCCTCTTTAGAGTTGTTTCCATTAGTTTACTGACCACCAAAGTCAGACTAACAGGTCTGTAATTCCCAACCTCCTCCTTATTTCTTTTACAAAAGGACCACATCCACCCTTCTCTAGTCCTCCAGGACCACTCCGGACTCTAAGGAAGCATTGAAGAGGTAACTCAGCAGAGCCGCTAGAACTTCTCCAAGTTGCTTGAGCACCATCGCATGTATCCCATCAGGCACCATCGTTTGTTTACTTTTAGTTTAGCTAGCTCCTCACAAACATAGTCCTCTGAGAACGGGTCTTGGTCTACCATACATCCATCCCCATTTACATTTGTTTTCTGCAGTCTTTCCCCCAGTCTTTCATCTGTGAACACAGAACAGAAATAGTTGTTAAGCAGTTCAGCATTATCCTTGTCAGCTTCCACATATTCCTCCCCCTCATCTTTGAGCCTCACAATGCTGTTATGGCACTTCCTCCTGTCACTTATATATCCATCTTTCTGCAGCCCATCATGGCACACACACATTTCCTCCATCTTTTTCCAGCCCCCCACCCCAACACACACACACCATCCCGCCTTTCTCCTGGCACAAACACCAGACTGTATTTTTTGCAAGATGGCTCTCAAGAAAATCAAGCTGTATTCATTTAGGACTGGGAAGAATTCTTGGGGAAATTCCCTATACAAAGCCATCAGGAGTAGGGCTCTTGCCCAGAGGTAAGGTCCTAATCACAATGTTGAATTCCTCTCCTAAAATTGGAGCTTTCAGAGCTGCTGCTGCTGCCCTAGCATCCACCTGTGGGGGCAAATGTCTTGGTCAAAGACATTTGCCAAGAGTATAATACACACGCTTTAAACACTGTATATATACTACTACTACTATATATTTCTATACTACTACTAGACATATGCAGCTCTGTTCATTGAACATGTAAGAGACAGTACCTGCTTGACAGAGCCTACAATCTAATCAAGACAGACAAATAGGACAAATAAGAGATAAGAGAATTACTTAAGGTGGGAATGATAAAACAGATATATGTACTGAACAAGTGAGTAGGCGTTAGGAGTTAAAAGCAATCTCAAAAAGGTGGACTTAGTCTAGATTTGAAGACAGCCAAAGCCGGAGCTTGATGTACCGATTCAGTAAATCTATTCCAGGCGTATGGTGCAGCAAGATAAAAGGAATGGAGCAGAAGGGTACAGATAAGAGAGATTTACCCAATGAACAGAGTTCCCTGGGAGGAGTGTAGGGAAAGATAACAGTGGAGAGGTACTGAGGAAGTGCAGAGTGAATGTACTTGTAAGTCAATAAGAGAAGTTTGAACTGTATACAGAAACAGATAGGGAGCCAATGAAGAGACTTTAGGAAAGGGCTAATAGCATAGTGACACTGGCAAAATGTAAGTTGTACAGCAGAATTTTGAACAGAATGAAGGGGACAGAGATGACTTAGTGGGAGACCTGTGAGAAGCAAGTTGCAGCAGTCTAAGTGTGAGATAAGAATGTGGATAAGAGTTTTGGTAGTGTGCTCAGAAAGGAAGGGATGAATTTTCATGATGTTATAAAAAGAAATGACAGGTTTTAGAAGTCTGTTGGAAATGTGCAGAGAAGGAAAGAGGAATCAAAGATGACACCAAAGCTAATGAGACAGGGAGAATGATTCACAGAGACAGAGAATGGGGGAAGAAGAGAGGTGGGTTTAGGGGGAAGATAAGAAGCTCAGTCTTGGCCACGTTTAGTTTCAGATGGCAGTGAAGACATTCAGGCAGCAATGTCAGACAACCAGGTTGAGTCTTGGGTCAGGATTTCTGCTGAAATTTCTAGTGTGGAGAGAGAAATCTGGGAGTCATCAGCATAAAGGCGATACTGAAAACCATGGGAGGAAATCAGAGCACCAAGGAAAGAAGTGAAGAAGATGTCCCAAGACAGAGCCCTGAGGTATACCAACTGATAGTGGGATAGAAGTGGAGGAGGATCCACCAGAGCATCAGCTGTGCAAAACTCCTCTACTATCTCTTTACTACCAATCATAGAATGCACTTAAGAACATCTTACTTACTCCACTGCCAAAAGATGCTAAGAAAAGCACAATGGACCTAACCAACTATCGCCCAGTAGCATCCATTCCACTCATAACCAAACTCATGGAGGGCATAGTGACGAAACAACTCTCTGATTACCTAAATAAACACTCAATTCTGCACGAGTCTCAATCAAGATTTCGGTCAAATCACAGCACCGAAACAGTACTAGTATCTGCAATGAACTCATTCAAACAAGCAATTGCAACTGGTAACAACATACTCCTCCTACAATTCGACATGTCCAGCGCCTTCGACATGGTTAATCATGGAATACTACTACATATACTAGAATACTTCAGAGTAGGAGGTACAGTTCTCAAATGGTTCAAAGGATTCCTGACCACAAGATCATAGAAAAGTAACAACGAATGCAGATATATCACCCCCATGGATACCTGAATGTGGAGTTCCCCAAGGTTCCCCCCTATCACCAACTCTCTTCAACCTAATGATGATACCTCTAGCCAAACTTTTAGCCAATCAAAACCTTAATCCCTACATATATGCTGACGATGTCACGATTTACATCCCATTCAAACATTATCTAAATGAAATCACCAAAGAGATCAACCAAAGCATCCAAATCATGCACTCCTGGGCAGAGAAAACACAATGTCTAGTACTCACCTCACAATACAACAAAAACAACTACTCCACCATAACCACACCATACTGTTCTCTCCCCGTCGCAGAAAATCTAAAACTTCTTGGAGTTACCATTGACCGAAACCTCACACTCGATGCTCACGTGAAGAACACAACGAAAAAGATGTTCCACTCTATGTGGAAACTCAAAAGAGTAAAACCTTTCTTCCCGAGATATATCTTCCATACCCTGGTACAATGGTAATAAGTCACCTGGACTACTGTAACGCATTGTACGCTGGCTGTAAAGAACAGACTATTAAAAAACTCCAAACAGCCCAGAATACCGCCGCCAGACTCATATTTGGAAAAACTAAATATGAAAGTGCAAAACCCCAAAGAGAGAAACTTCACTGGCTCCCACTCAAGGAACACGTTGCGTTCAAAATATGCACGATTGTACACAAAATCATCCACGCAGACGCCCCAATCTACATGCTAAACCTTGTGGACCTGCCTCCCAGAAACGCCATAAGATCATCCCGCAAATTTCTCAATCTGCACTTCCCTAGCTGTAAAGGACTAAAATACAAGCTGATACATGCCACCACCTTCTCTTACATGAGCACGCAGTTGTGGAATGCATTACCTACAGCCCTGAAAGCTATTGACAAAATAACCAACTTCCGCAAATCTTTGAAGACACATCTCTTCAACAAGGCCTACAAAGAGAACCCATAGCCTTACAAAATTACATCACCAATTCACCCAGTTATTAAAGTCCACCTTCTATCCTGCCTAACACCTTTCTTCTTTCTTCCCTCACTTAATCTTTGTGCATTACTAATTGTATCTGATATCATGGAATGATTATGTCATAACCAAACTCTGTAAGCCACATTGAGCCTGCAAATAGGTGGGAAAATGTGGGATACAAATGCAATAAATAATAATAAGTATTGTCATACTGAGACAGACCGAACCATCCATCAAGCTCAGCATCCTGTTTCCAACAGTGGCCAATCCAGGTTACAAGTACCTGGCAAGATCCCACAACAATACAATACATTTTATGCTGCTTATCCTAGAACTAAGAAGTGGATTTTCCCCAAGTCCATTTTTTTTGTTCAATTATTTTTATTGAATTTTAACAAAGTGATAACAAAAGTATTCAATTATGACAAACTTAACAGTTGACACGTTAAGACATTATAAACCAGCTTATAGAGTGCACAGTAAGCTTATGGACTTTTCTTTTAGGAAACTATCTAAACCTTTTTTAGAAACCCACTAAGCTAACAGAGTTTACTACATTCTCTGGCTACTAATTCCACAGTTTAATTATACGTTGAGTGAAGAATTATTTTCTCCAATTCATTTTAAATTTACTACTTTGTAGCTTCACTACCTGCCCTCTAGTCCTAGTATTTTTGGAAAGAGTAAACAAGTAATTCTCGTCTACCTGTTCCACTCCACTCATTACTTTATAGACCTCTATCATCTCCACTCAGCTGTCTTTTCTCCATGCTGTAGAACCCTGGCCTACCTCTGACAGCTTATGCCAGTAGTGCGCAGGTTTGTCACCATGTTCATAGTAGTTCTGTTTAGTTTAACGCCAAGCTTGTTGTATATGGGAAACCTTCAAGGCTTTAAGTTCATCTCAAGTGATTCAGTTTAGCATAAGTATGTCAAATACAGTCCATCTTATGCTGCCTGTATTTGTGTGATGAGAAGTGCTTGCTGATAAGAACATAAGAGTAGCCATATTGGGTCAGACCAAAGGTTCATCTAGCCCAGTATCCCGTTTCCAACAGTGACCAAGCCAGATTGCAAGTACCTGGCAGAAACCGAAACCGTGGCAACATTCCATGCTACCAATCCCAGGGCAAGCAGTTGCTTCCCATGTCTGTCTCAATAGCAGACTATGGACTTTTCCTCCAGGAATTTGTCCAATCCTTTTTTAAACCCAGATATGCTAACCGCTGTTACCACATCCTCTGGCAAAAAGTTCCAAATCTTAACTATTCGCTGAGTGAAAAAATAATTCCTCCTATTTGTTTTAAAAGTATTTCCATGTAACTTCCTTGAGTGTCCCCCAGTCTTTTTACTTTTGGAATGAGTAAAAAATGGATTTACTTCTACTCATTCTACACCACTCAGGATTTTGTAGACCTCAATCATATCTCCGCGCATCAGTCTTTTCCAAGCTGAACAGCCCTAACCTCTTCAGCCTTTCCTCATATGAGAGGAGTTCCATCTCTTTATCATTTATCTCTCTTCTCTGAGCTATTTCTAATTCCGCTACATCTTTTTTGAGATACGGCGACCAGAACGGAACGCAATACTCAAGGTGAGGTCGCATCATGTAGTGATACAGAGGCATAATAATATTTTCAGTCTTATTCACCATCCTTTTCTTAATAATTCCTAGCATCCTGTTTGCTATATACTCTAACTCTCCCATGTTATTTTTTAGGCTTCTAGCATTTGTATACAGGCACTTCAAATTGTGTTTATTCTTTGGATCTAGAAGCTGCTTAGAAGTTGACAGGGATAATGTGCATCCTTTATCCTGCTCTCTCATTTAAGCACACCCGGTTTACTTTAAAGCATTGCTGAAACCTCTCTATTGGGATTCCCTACATGTCCTTTTTCAATAGTATCCTTCAAGGATATTCCACACTGAACCATGCACTCCTGGCCAACAGTTGACTCCTCCCCCACCCCCATTCTAGTTTAAAAGCTGCTCTATCTCCTTTTTGAAAGTTAGCGCCAGCAGCCTGGTTCCATCCCAGTTAAGGTGGAGCCCATCCTTTTGGAACTGCTTCCACCTTTCCCAGAATGTTGCCCAGTTCCTAACAAATCTAAATCCATCATCCTTGCATCATCGTTTAAACCACGTATTGAGACTTCGGAGCTCTGCTTGATTTTGGGTGCTGTGTGTGGAACAGGAAGCATTTCTGAAAATGCTACCCTGGAGAATCTGGACTTCAGCTTTCTACTAAGAGCCTAAATTTGGCTTCCAAAACCTGCCTCTTTAAGCAGCCTTAAAGGTATCCTATTGCAGTGATGGGGTGCATGCATCTGAGGGATAATGGTCTGAAATTTTGATAAAGATTAGCTGTCAAAAATCTTTCTTCTTGATCATTGTACTATTGAGTTTCCTGGGTCTCTAAGCCCCTACTCCAGACCCCAGAGGTTCAAAGTGGTTCCAATCATGTGATGATCTGAGTGAACACAAGAAAAAATACCCATAGAAACATGACTCGTCAGGAGCTTTGGGCTATAAATTTACTCTGATTCCCAAAATCCAAGCAACCTTCAAGAGCTGCTTCTACTATCTGCGACAACTATGCTGCCTCTTTCCTTGCATGAGAAAGAAAATCTTATCCCCCAGTTGCGCATGCCATCATATCATCAAGACTAGATTACTGTAATGTACTTTACAACAGAGGCGTAGCCAGGTTTTGATCTCAGGGGGAGCAGACTTTTATAAAGGTGCCGGTTGGTGTCAGCTAGACAGCAGTGTCTGTGTTGTTGCTCAGGGGCTGTGGCGGGCAACAATTAATACAGACTGTCTCGGTTACGTCCTGCCTACAAGGAAACAGTAAGTTACATCAGGAGGCAGGACACAGAACAGGTCCCTGGACTGGCCAGAGCAGGCAACCTAACCTGTCTTCTTAACTTCAAATAAAAATATTCAAATTGTGACCACCACCATCACCTCAGGAATAGCACACCCAGTCCTTCCACTGCTAGACACCTTGTTTAAATCAAGATGGACTTTTGTTTGTGTGGTGACTCTACAGGATGTGAAGAACACTAGTCTTGAGCATTTTTATTTTGGGTGACAAGGGCCTACTTTCAAATAGGGCTAGACAATTTGTGAAATAACACAAACCCCTGCAAAAGACACCCAAAACCTATACTGAAAACTTACCACACCATAACAGCCCTAACCGATCTATGAAAAGACAGTGCTAGAAATATTACAGTGGTACCTAGAGAAGTGTTTCCCTAGGTGGTCCTGGAGTACCCCCTTGCCATTCTGCATGAAAAAGATTTGAATGTAATGGAGGCAGTATATGCAAATCAATGTCATGCATATTTATTGTGGATATCCTGAAAACCTGACTGGCAAGGGGGTACTCCAGAACTGCCCTAGAACACAAAACTTACCACACCATAACAGCCCTAACCCACCTATCAGAAGACAGTGATTATATATATATATATATATTTTTTTTTTTTTTTTTTTTTACATTACACTGGGCTCTGGAGCACCAATATACCTACTATTGGGAAACTGGAACAAGCTGCACTGTTACACATTCCTACACAGATACTACATGCTAGCAGAATCCTTCACCTCAGTCACACATGCAGAACATGGACAGACCCTCATCTATATAACATAAGAGTGGCCATATTGGGTCAGACCAATGGTCCATCTAGCCTAGTATCCTGTTTCCAATGTGGCCAACCCAGGTCACAAGCACCTGGCAGAAACCCAAATTGTGACAACATTCCATGCTAACAATCTAATGCAGAATAGGGAGCCACAAAAAAAACCCCCCAACAACAACAACAAAAATTGAAATAGAGACCCCCCCCCCACAAGGAAGCCAGACTAAACAGTGCAATACTGGTAAAAAAAAAAAAAAAGAGAGAGAGACAGAAATGCATTTTCTCATGTACATTTTACAAAGCAGGTACATCTCAGTCCTTACAAAGTATTACATAAAAATAATTTTTTTCTACCTTTGTTGTCTGGGAATTTGGCTGGTCCCAGTCTTTTTTTTCCATGTTCCATGAGTCAGCCTTACAAATTCTTTTCCAGGTTGCCTTTCCATTTCTTCTCTCACCTCATCTTCTTCCTTTCCTTCTCTACATCTGTCTCCAAGTGCACCATCCCTTTTGCCTCTGCACCACTATTTTTCCTGTCCAGCATCTCCTTTCTGTGTCCCTTGTCCCTATCCTGCCCCCAAGTTTAGCATCTGCCCTTTCTGTGTCCCAATCTCCCCCCCTTTTCAGCACAAGCCTACCTGGTCTCCTCATCTCCCCCTTTCCAGCATCTGCCATCCCGGTGTCCCCACCTCTCCCTTTTTCTAACATTGTCCTGTGTCCCCATCTTCCCAGCATTACCCTGTTACCATCTTCCCCCTTTTCCAGCATTACCTCTTTGTCCCCATCTCACCCCTTTTTCACCATTGTCCCCATATCCCCCTTCCACTGGTGCCCCTCTGTGTCCCTATCTCCTCCTCCCCTTTTCAGTAGTGTCCCTATCTCCTCACCTTTCCAGTAGTGCCCCTCTGTGTCCCTATCTCCTCCCCCTTTCCAGTAGTGCCTTCTCTTTGTCCCTATCTACTCCCCCATTTCCAGTAGTGCCCCTGTGTCCCTATCTCCTCCTCCCCCTTTCCAGTAGTGCCCCTCTGAGTCCCTATCTCCTCCTCCCCTTTGTGTCCCTATCTACTCCCCCCTTTCCAGTAGTGCCCCTGTGTCCCTATCTCCTCCTCCCCCTTTCCAGTAGTGCCCCTCTGTGTTCCTATCGTGCCCGTGTCCCTATCTCCTCCTCCCCCTTTCCAGTAGTGCCCCTCTGTGTCCCTATCTCCTCCTCCCTCTTTCCAGTAGTGCCCTCTTTGTGTCCCTATCTCCTCCTTGCTTGTTTTGAACTGAACGGTGCACGGGGGGGGGGGGGGGGGGGGGGGGGGAATAGATTACTCAAATTGGCTTCACCCTCTCTTCTGCCCGTCTCTCCTGTCTGTATGGTCACTTTTTACTTCCCGAAGCATTCTCCCTCCGGCACCGGCGATTCACAGTCATCCTGCCAGCATCGGGGCTTCTCCTCCTCAGGCGCATCCCGCCTACCCTAACCAGCTTCCTGTTTTCCACAGAGGTGGGACGCGCCTGAATAGGAGAAGCCCCGACGCTGGCAGGCTGGCTGTGAATCGCCGGTCCCGGAGGGAGAACGCTTCGGGAAGTAAAAGTGACCTCGCGGACGGGAGAGCGCGGGCAGAAGAGATAGCAAAAAATGAACGACTCGGGAGGGAGCAGAAAAAAAATGTTTATTGGTTTGAGGCGCATAGGCGCCATTTTTTAAAAGTAGGGGAGCGACCGCTCCCCCTGCGCCCCACCTGACTACGCTTCTGCTTTACAATGGTCTCACTACAAAGAGTCTGCACCAGCTCTAATTAATTCAGAATGCTGCAGTAAGACTCAGAGAAGGCTGCAAGCAACGTGATCACATCAAACCATTTTTGCAAAGTCTACCAGTACAATACAGGGCTAAATTTAAAACTCTATGTCTGATCTTCAAGGCCATTAAAGGAATTGGCCCCGAATACTTGAAGATCAGGACAACCCTCTACACACCTCCAAGGACACTAAGGTCCTCCCAAGGGGTATCCCTAACCACACCCTCTCCAAAAGACATTACACAATATGATATCCGCAAGCAAACCTTCTGTGGAGTAGCTCCCACGCTCTGGAAAGCACACCCTGAAAGGCTCCACGTAACACAAGCCTATCTCTACTTCAGGAAGCAGGTGAAAGCTTGGCTCTTCAAACAGGCCTTTAATGGAAGAAGTAACTAACTTCTTAGTCTCACACAAACACAAGGAGTGACACAGGCTGCAGCAGGACATGCTTAACAACTCCAACCCTAGCTGAGATAACATTTAATCATCTAACGTCAAGTGCAACTTTCTTCACCTTATTTTCTAAATCCTCTTACTCTCTTACCTATCTATATATTTCTTCTTTGCTTATTCCCTACGCTGTCTATTAAAACGTTCTATTACATATTGTGTTGACACTGTAAGTAGTATACTATGCCATACTTTGTTATTTGAATATTTTTACTGCTTTTGCTCGATTTATTCTTACTGTACACTGACTTAAGTGAATTCTTTCAAGAAGGCGGTAAATAAAGCCTAATAAATAAATAAAAATAAACGAAAAGATTAATCCAGCTGTAGTTACATTGATCTGAATAACAGGGTAGATATTTAGCATGGTTGAAGCAGGCAGCAGAGGCTCCTGCCCTCTTCAACTACGCCAAGTGAGCTGGCTGCCAATATTCAGCAGCACTTAGAAGTGCTGCTGAATATTGGCACTAACCAGCCATGTAAAAGTTAGCTAGAAAATGGGAGTGGAGTATGTGGGAACTGGCTTTATTCAGTGCTGGTGTCCGCATAGCTAAGTAGGCAGATAGGAGTCACAAAAAGCAGTCCTAACTTTGGCAGCTTAGCTATGCGGGTGCTGGCACTGAATATCAGCCGGCATCCACATAATTTCCAGGTACTGGTTTTCAGCTGATTTTCCTTCCTTCTCGCCCTCCTTTCCACCCCTCCCCACCCCCCCCCCCCCTCGTGACCCCCCTAAAATGAGAAGCCGCTCTTAAATGCTCAAACCCCCATCGCAAGTAGACTCCCATCCCAAACTCCTCACCCTGGGAAAGGGTTCCCTCTGCCACCTGTATATGGTTCACTCCTGCCCCGATGCCCATTAGACTACCAGGGTCCACCATACGATCCGGTGGCAAACTCTTGGCTGGTCATGCTCAGATATTCAATGCTGGTGCCTGGCATGGCCTAGCATTGAATATTTGGGTCTAATTTGGCCAGCGATGGTCAGCACATGAAAAAACGCTGACTGATACCAGCTGAGTATTGACCCGAACAAGTATAATCCCTACTAAAGTATCATGCCATATATCTCTAAGCATGTGGAGGGTAATTTTTTTTTTTTTAAGGGAGCATGTCATTTAAGCAGTAAAGTACACACTCACTTTGGTAGACATATGTTCACATAAATGGTCTCTTATAAAATACCAACCAATAAAAAAGTATGCTCTTTGAAATGACAGTGCACACTTTATCAGTGGGTGTGCACTGGGGTGAAGTTTAGGCGGAGCATGCAAGTATGAGCGTAGATTATAAAATACTATAATTTAGGCGCATACTTGAAAAATATTGGTAAAAATATTTACACTAGTTCTATAGCAGGTATAAGCTAGCATTTTATAAAGAAAGGTAGGCATCTACTTGTTTTTATAAAATACCCTGAACATAGGCACCTTAAAAAGTGCTTTAAATAGGCACCCCCTTATAAAATTAGGTAAGGAATCCCTGCTGGTACAGATATTCTATGCAGAGCACAAGTAGATCACCCATCAGTATAAAGGGTAAAGGATCATGGATTTGATATACCACCTTTCTGTGGTACAACATTTATTACATGCAGGTACTCTTTGTACCTAGTGAGTTCACAATCTCAGTTTTTGTACCTGGAGCAATGGAGGGATAAGTGGCTTGCTCAGATTCACAAGGAGCTACAGTGATAACTGAACCCAGTTCCCTGGCTTGACTTGGCCACTGCTGAAAACAGGATACTGGCCTGAAGGGACCTTTTCTCTGACACAGTATGGCAGTTCTTATGTCCTTAAGTACTCTGTATGATTTGAACCCTGCCCCCCCCCCCTCCAGTTGAGGAGTAGCCTAATGGTTAGTGCAGTGGGCTGTGAACTAATCATTAGGCTACTCCTCAACTGGAGGGGGGGGGCAGGGTTCAAATCATACAGAGTACTTAAGGACATAAGAACTGCCATACTGTGTCAGACAAAAGGTCCCTTCAGGCCAGTATCCTGTTTTCAACAGTGGCCAAGTCAAGCCAGGTCACAAATACCTGGCAGGATCTCAAAAAAAGAAGCTAAGGGGAGGAAAATGTTAACAAGAAGAGTGATTATTTGTAATACTCTTTTTTTCTCTCCAGACAAATGGAATGGCACAATTTATTTTAACACTTGCTGAGCAGTTATCTGTTTTCAAAATTCTAATATATCTCTGGTTTTACACTATCCAGATTGTATTTACCATTGACCAAAGAAATTGAATTATATCCTGCTGTGCAAACAGAATAATTAAGGATATAGCAGAAAATTAAACGTACAAGTTAGGAAGCTCATATATCCATCTGAAAAGATGGACAGCTACACAACAGTACAAGATCTCCCATTATTAAATATTACTATAAAGCCTTTACTTGTCAGAATCTTTAAGCTATTTTCATCCAGTACCTTTAAATCTACTCACAGTCAGTGTTCTGAACAGTATCACAAACGAACAGGTGTGGCTCCTGTACTGAAGCACACAAAACTGCAGCCTTAGGGCCCGTTTACTAAGCTGCACTACAGGTAAACTAGCGGTTTTAGCGTGAAAAATTAGCATGCGCTAAAGCTAGAGACACCTAGGGAATATATGGGTGTCACTAGTGTTTAGCGCACGCTAATTTTAGTGCATGCCAAAAACACTAGTGCACCTTAGTAAACAGGGCCCTCAGTCATAGCACCAGCCTCATGTTAATCACCTGCTTAGCACGGCTATGATCACAGGCATAAGGGTTCTGCAAGGCAGTCGACTGCATAGTTTTGTTACATTAAGATCAACCTTTCACTGATAAAACACAAGTACTACTATTTGTCAAGTATACTATAGAAACGCTACAATATGCATAAGTGTGCAGTTTTGTTATAAATAAATGAGAATCTAGAATTACATAATACAAATAGGAAAACCTGTTATAAAATGACAAGCTGCAATAGCAGTGTGGCTATTCATGTTTTCCTTGACATCATCCCCCTTTATCCCAGAAATGTGTACCTCGACCCATGACAATAGCATGCCCCACTCCTACATTTTCATATGTTATTTCCATGTCACTCACCTAACCCCTCCTTAATCTGGCAAAGGCAAGATCTGGAGGAGTAGTAGTAGAGCCCAGTCACCCATGTCCCTGGTCACGATGAACGCTGACATGCGACACACACACACAGAGATAAAGAGAGATAGGAGAGAGTACCTTGGTGCTAGGAAGTTCTTTAGCTTTGGATTCAAAAAGATGTCCCATTTTATCAGCATCCACAGCAATTTTTTCCAGGGAAGTCCACACTGTATTTTGACCAAATTTGCCACATCTAGAGCTAACAGGCTGTTTCAGTTCTTTCCAAAAGAGTTTCAGTGTCTTTCTTTTCTTATCAGGAAGTGAATTTTGGACCTGGGAGGATGATAAAAATCCAGGAGGAAGGGGTGGAGGAAGAGGTAAAGAAATACCCTTCTGTGTGGGTGGTGGAAGAGAGCCAGGTGGTGGCAGAGGTGGTGGTGGGGGGCAACCCGGTGGTGGTGGAGCAGGTGGAGGTAATATGGATGGGGAAAGCATGTCAGAAAGTGATGATGCAGTGAAGTTAGGAAGTGGAGGGGGGAAACTTAAACTTGTTTCCATGGGTAACACATCCAAAACATCAAAATCATCTTCTTCACCCAAGTCTGTAAAATCCAAGTCATTAATCTTTAATTCTTGTTGGCTTGATGCCTTCTGATCCCAGACAAATTCAGACTCCCTTTTAAATGGAGTCATTTGTGCTTTTTCTAAATTTCTGGAATTTATTTCTGCATCTATGCTGTACTGAGCCCTCAGAGCTTTAGGCTCAGTTTCTGAATACAGTTCTGTTTCACTGCTCTCCTCCCTAGCTTTGGTTTGGAGGCTAGAGCTCAATCTGTTTTCCCTGGACTGTAATAAAGTTTTGTTGTGCATATGACTGGGTAAATCATCATCTTGGTTCACTTCAAAAGAACTGGTTTTGTTTTTGGCAAACAGCATGTCCAGCATAAATTTCTTGTCAGTTGAGATGGTACTACAGTGTTCAACATTAGACTGATGAAGGCAACTCAGACCTGCAGAAAACATTAACACAATTAGTTGCTTGCTTCACAGAGATTTCTACATAGGCATTGTTATCAAATGTACAATATGTTTTACTAAAATCTTTATAAACATTTAAAAAATGCTAAAAATAATGTATTAAAGACCATCAGAGGTGAAACAATTCACATGAGCTATATAACTTAATCACTCATGGCTCACCACAGTCTTCATTGGTCCTTTATTTTAGTAAATGCTTGCATTAAGATATTTTCAGTGACATCAAAAGGATTCTCCCTGATCATTTTCGTTAGCCTTTATAATCTTTACAAAAACTGTGAAACACTTATGTTAATAACCTGAGGACCAGCTACTACTCTGTACCCCAAAGCATCCAATCCCCTTAAACCTCTTTCCTCCACCCCCAAGTGCAGCTCCCTAGAAAGAAGACTGACAAAGAATCTCACTGCTGTGACATTCTCCAGTTAGTGCCCGAGTAAATCGAGGGGTGGAGTCGAGGCAGAGCCAGGAATTATCCAATGCTGCTACTTGGATAGCTACTCAATCATGTCAGACTGTGTATAATGCCATACTAATTACAGTGGGGGAAATAAGTATTTGATCCCTTGCTGATTTTGTAAGTTTGCCCACTGACAAAGACATGAGCAGCCCATAATTGAAGGGTAGGTTATTGGTAACAGTGAGAGATAGCACATCACAAATTAAATCCGGAAAATCACATTGTGGAAAGTATATGAATTTATTTGCATTCTGCAGAGGGAAATAAGTATTTGATCCCCCACCAACCAGTAAGAGATCTGGCCCCTACAGACCAGGTAGATGCTCCAAATCAACTCGTTACCTGCATGACAGACAGCTGTCGGCAATGGTCACCTGTATGAAAGACACCTGTCCACAGACTCAGTGAATCAGTCAGACTCTAACCTCTACAAAATGGCCAAGAGCAAGGAGCTGTCTAAGGATGTCAGGGACAAGATCATACACCTGCACAAGGCTGGAATGGGCTACAAAACCATCAGTAAGACGCTGGGCGAGAAGGAGACAACTGTTGGTGCCATAGTAAGAAAATGGAAGAAGTACAAAATGACTGTCAATCGACAAAGATCTGGGGCTCCACGCAAAATCTCACCTCGTGGGGTATCCTTGATCATGAGGAAGGTTAGAAATCAGCCTACAACTACAAGGGGGGAACTTGTCAATGATCTCAAGGCAGCTGGGACCACTGTCACCACGAAAACCATTGGTAACACATTACGACATAACGGATTGCAATCCTGCAGTGCCCGCAAGGTCCCCCTGCTCCGGAAGGCACATATGACGGCCCGTCTGAAGTTTGCCAGTGAACACCTGGATGATGCCGAGAGTGATTGGGAGAAGGTGCTGTGGTCAGATGAGACAAAAATTGAGCTCTTTGGCATGAACTCAACTCGCCGTGTTTGGAGGAAGAGAAATGCTGCCTATGACCCAAAGAACACCGTCCCCACTGTCAAGCATGGAGGTGGAAATGTTATGTTTTGGGGGTGTTTCTCTGCTAAGGGCACAGGACTACTTCACCGCATCAATGGGAGAATGGATGGGGCCATGTACCGTACAATTCTGAGTGACAACCTCCTTCCCTCCGCCAGGGCCTTAAAAATGGGTCGTGGCTGGGTCTTCCAGCACGACAATGACCCAAAACATACAGCCAAGGCAACAAAGGAGTGGCTCAGGAAGAAGCACATTAGGGTCATGGAGTGGCCTAGCCAGTCACCAGACCTTAATCCCATTGAAAACTTATGGAGGGAGCTGAAGCTGCGAGTTGCCAAGCGACAGCCCAGAACTCTTAATGATTTAGAGATGATCTGCAAAGAGGAGTGGACCAAAATTCCTCCTGACATGTGTGCAAACCTCATCATCAACTACAGAAGACGTCTGACCGCTGTGCTTGCCAACAAGGGTTTTGCCACCAAGTATTAGGTCTTGTTTGCCAGAGGGATTAAATACTTATTTCCCTCTGCAGAATGCAAATAAATTCATATACTTTCCACAATG
Source organism: Microcaecilia unicolor (assembly GCF_901765095.1). Taxonomy (NCBI): domain Eukaryota; kingdom Metazoa; phylum Chordata; class Amphibia; order Gymnophiona; family Siphonopidae; genus Microcaecilia; species Microcaecilia unicolor. The sequence continues at coordinate 213,567,437 of NC_044035.1, forward strand.
TGATTTTCCGGATTTAATTTGTGATGTGCTATCTCTCACTGTTACCAATAACCTACCCTTCAATTATGGGCTGCTCATGTCTTTGTCAGTGGGCAAACTTACAAAATCAGCAAGGGATCAAATACTTATTTCCCCCACTGTATGTCCTCTCAGCTATGCAGATACAGCACTGAATATTGGCCGCACCCAGATAACTTCCAGGTGCGGCCAAACACCCTGATAATCAGTGTCGGTATTCAAATTCAATTCAAATCAATTCTTGTATACCACTAATATCCCCTTTCCAGGGTTGAGTGTGATTTACATTCTAGGTGAGACAAAAGAAAATAGTATTAGTGTGAGGTTTGAGAAACAGATACCATTGGATTAATGCAGAAGACTAAAAACATTAAGGAAAGAATAATGGATGATACTAGGAGGTAGCTGAACAGGGGCAGGTACTAAGTACCTGGGTCTAATTTAGTCACTGTTTGCCAGCACTTAAAGAGACACTGACCACTGCCGGCTGAATACTGCCCTCTTTACTGATAATTTAGGCCCGCCATTCATTTTTCTAGCATTTTGAGTCTAGTGCTAATCAGAACTAAGCTCCTAATTTTTTTCCCCACCTTAAACCCACCCTTGCTGCCAGCCTCATTTTATGCCCCTAGATTAGTGAAAAAGTTTTAACATAAATGTAGGAACTCAGCCTTAATAAATTTTCAAAGAGTCGTGGGTGTGTGTTTTCTAAGGGAATAGCCAGGAACACAGTTCTGCTACTTCTTTTCAGTCTGCAGGCAAGAGGGGAGTTCTGCTCTAACCCCTACCCTCCAACCAGCCTGTAGGGAAGAGGAAGAAGGGAAGGGTGAGCCCCCCTGCCCCCCCTTGATGAATATATATATATATATATATATATATATATATATATATATGTGTGTGTGTGTGTGTGTATGATATTCATGGGAATAGTTTATTGCACTTTTGCCGCATTTCATTATAGCATAACACATATCAAACATATAAACGGCAACCGACTCACCTCGCGTCAAGACATGATGACGTCAGAGGGCGGAACAGAGAGGGAAATGGAGTTGGAGTCACAGTCGGACGCTGCCGCCTGGAAACGAACATCGCGCGCATCAACCTCCCCCCTTCCCCCCATCCCCGCTGCCGCTCCCGCCCTCCTACTTATCGGGCCCCCTGCACTGACCTGACAGCGCCTCTTACCTCCGTGTGGAAGCGCTGTCAGGTCAGTGCAGGGGGCCCGGCACGGAGGGGGGAGGGAGCGGCAGCGAGGAGGGTAGCTGGAAATCTCGCCCGTTTTAACCTAGTACATATATAAAATTGTGTTTGATTAGTACAATTGCATGTTCATAGCCCAGCACACACACAAAAAATCAATACAACAAACATATACATGACAGCCACTCAAAGCAGTAAATAAGGGCAACTTTTACTAAAGCTTAGCATGAGCAAATGGATATTAGCATATGTTAAGTGTCACATGGCCCATGGGCATAAAATAGAATGTGCAACATTTAGTGCGTGCTAAGGTCCATTAGCAGGCACTAAGCTTTAGTAATACGGCCCCTAAGTTCTCAGCTTCTGCCAGTATCTAGTATGTATTCATGTAGGCTTGTAACTCACACTAGAACTACTATAAGCAATTGCAGATCCACTGCCTCCAACGGATCTGCAATGTACTCCGCAATCTCAACGCTTTGTCCATGCTCTCAAGCAGAGACCAGAGCAATGTCATCCTTCCTGCTGCATGTAAGGGTTTAATTAACACAAGATGATGCTTAACCAACTGAAGCAAGAATTTTTTCTACATGAGTATTTCAAGCCTTGAATACCCTTTACTTTTAAGTTCTACTATCCAATTCCTTAATTTGGAACACCCCTCCCCCCCCCCCACACACACACTTCCTCCTCCCAACAGAAATTAGGGCTTTTGAACAAGGTAGATGTGCTTTTACACATTAAGTGGGTGTGGCTTGAACTCAAACTCTCTTGTCCAAGAATGGTAAACTACAGTCATTTTTAGGCTTACAGGATTTTATTATTATTAGCATTTGTATAGCGCTACCAAACACACGCAGCGCTGAACACCTGATACAAAGAGACAGTCCCTGCTCAAAAGAGCTTACAATCTAAATAATACAGACAGACGAGACAGTTACGAGTGAGGGAATTAATGGGAGCTAAAAAGCAGCACAACAAATATTTATAAGATTGTGTTACAACTATTAGATCCAAGAAATAGGTTAATTTGAATAATTTGGCTAATCAGAAAAGATCTGTTTTTAGCATTTGAAGACTGAAGTTTACCAGCCTTGGTCTACAGCAATTTAGGGAACATATAACCCAATTTTACAGAGACAAGGGTAGAAAGGAAACAAGTTTTATAAAATGTACCTGAACTTGTTACATTTGCCGAAAGCATCCCTTCATTGTCTTTGTCGGGTATGTTAGCAGATTTACACCCACTTTGCATAGCTTCTGTCAATGTATCTTGTCTTCCTCTAGACAATGCTGATCGTTTCTCTAATTCTGTTGCAGCAAGGTTTTCCAGAAAACGTTGTCTACACAAGTAAAGGGAAACAGAATAATTTTCAGTGTGCATGACAGACAAATATGACATGTGTCTCTAATGTATGTCATTAGGTAAAGGCTTACCTGTCCCTACTTAGAAGGAAAGTTATGATGTAACCGTTATGTGGCAGTGCCACCATGGAAACCCCCTTTCTTTAGGGCTCAGTGTTAACAGTACACCCTCTATCTAAATATCAACCATCATGTATTTTATTTGACGTATATGAATGCAACTTTATTTAAGATATGGCATTTAATTTCCAAAGAAGTTATTTCAGTTTATTTTTGGTGGTAGAAATCTTTTGTCAAGGCTCATTCATTAAAGAACTGTGTTCCATTTTTAAAGGCCCGTGGTGCTGTTTTTTTTGTTTTAACTGGCAAGTTAAACATGTGCTGTCTGGTACTACATTAAAGGTTAAAGACTTGTGCAGCCCTATTCTACACAGAATGGAGAGAGAAGAATTGAAGTGGCCAGAATGAGAAATGCTCAATTCCAACTTCTATGTGTAGCTGACCCATTTTACAAACATATAATTTTAGCTTGGTTTCATTATGGAGAAGGAAATAAATTACATAGGTTTAAGGAGAATGACTCATAAGAACACAAACATAAAAATTTCCATGCTGGGTAAGATCAAAAGTTCATGTAGCCCAACATCCTGTTTCTAATAGTGGCCAATCCAGGTTACAAGTATCTAAAAGAATCCCCCAAATAAGAAGATTTATTGCTCCTTACTCTCAAAAATAAACAGTGAATTTCTCTGGATCTACCTTAAAATTTTCTGGACTTATCTCCAGGATTTTGTTCAAACCTTTTTTTAAACACAGCTACATTAACTGCTTTTACCATATCTTCTGGCAACGAGTTCCAGAGCTTAGCTATGCATTGAGTGAAAAAACATTTTCTCTCATTTCTTGTAAATTATTAATATTAACGTTATATAGTGTACCCTAGTCTTTGTACTTTTTGAAAGAGTAAACAAAAGGTTCACTTATGCTTTAATTCATGCCTGTGATAATTCTCTCTGTTCATGCTTGTTGAATGTTTATTTTCATATTTGATCTATTTAGTCACCATTTTTAAATTTTACTTTTACAAACAGTGGAACCCTGATATAATGCACCCTGCAATAACACAAATCCGCATATAACACAATCATTTCTTGGCTAACCCCTTTTTTATTTTTAAAATTTTTTTGCATACAGTTCCTTTTGCAACAGATCAACTTTTGGTTCATGATCTATTGATCCCGCTATAACACAACCCTGCATTAAGTTTCCTTTTACCAAACCACACTAAAAAGTAGCCGGCACTGGTGTCAGCGTATAGGTTTTCCATGTGGTGTGGCTACTTTTAGCGCAGTGGTGAAATGGCTGTCTTGGCATATTTTTCTGTAACGGCCATGCACTAATTTCCCAATTAGTGAGTGGCCATTACCAGGTGAGCTCTTACTGCCACCTATTTAGGAAGTGGTAAGGGCTCCAGCACTACTCCTGTGCTAATTGGGTAGCATACAGTAATGTGCCCTCACTACCTGATTAGTGCAGACACACCTACTCTCCCCCCATGGGCATGCCTCCCACGCTGAAAAATTAAAAAAAAATTTCCAGTGGGGTCTTAGCACACACTGAGCGGGAAACCTTAGCGTATCCCATGGTAATGCCCTTTTGCACGCATGGTAGGCCTGCATTAGGCTTACCGTGCCTTAGTAAAAGGGCCACTTAATGCAATATTTCATGTATTAGAATCATAGCGTTATATCGGGGTTCCACTGTATTTATCAGTTCTTCTTGCTACCATTGAGGGTTTCCATGGTGCATTAGTTTCAACACTTTATTGATCAGGTATGCTTCCTTTAAATTTCCCTTTAAAGTTCTTGTGTGAATTACATGGATATGCCTGTTCAGTTTTAGTTTGATTTATGATATATCAGTTTAATATTGTCTGCTTTTTAAATCAAGTAACTTTGTAAAGTTGACACTATGGGCTAGATTCTATATATGATGCCTGAAAAATCCACGCAGAAAAAAAAATACATCTAGGGGTAATCTCTAAAGTATGCTTAAATTTCATAAAATAGGTTAAATTTCCATGTGGTATATAGAATACACCGAGTGCCTAGCCACGTGACTGAATTTGGTCACGTCCATATAGGCCATGTTTTACTTGGCGTAAATCCAGACACCTAAATTCGGCACAGGGTGGGTATATTCTATAATACTGCAAATAGATTTAAGCAAGCCCATGCCCCACCCATGGCCATGCCCCCTCTATGTGACTTAGGATTTACATGCACCACGTTACAGAAAACACTGAGTTGTGCGCGTAAATCTTAATGTCAATTACTGATGATAATTGCCAACTGACAGTGCTGATTAGCTAGTTAACCAATTAAATTACACACATTGTTACTTAATAAGCTTTGAATTCCATGTGGAAATCTCAGCGTGATATATAGAATCCCAGGGTATATGCATTCTTTTTATATCATTATGTTTGTATTTCTTATGTTTTTTAAAATATACTAATACATAAACCTGCTTATAATCGAACGAGAAAAACGCCCAAGTTCCGACCTAAATCGGGAGATGGACGTTTATCTCACAAAAACGAATAACGCGGTATAATCGAAAGCCGAACTTGGACGTTTTCAACTGCACTCCATCGTGGAAGCGTAGAAAGTTGACGGGGGCGTGTCGGAGGCGTGGTGAAGGCGGAACTGGGGCATGGTTATCACCCCTGACTCCCCCAGTGGTCACTAACCCCCTCCCACCACAAAAAATGATGTTTCACAACTTTTTATTTTCACCCTGAAATGTCATACCCACCTCCATGGCAGCAGTATGCAGGTCACTGGAGCAGTTGTTAGGGGGTGCAGTGGACTTCAGGCAGGTGGACCCAGGCCCATCCCCCCCTACCTGTTACAATTGTGCTGCTTAATGCTTAGTCGTCCAACCCCCCCAAATCCACTGTACCCACATGTAGGTGCCCCCCTTCACCCCTTAGGGCTATAGTAATGGTGTAGACTTGAGGGCAGTGGGTTTTGAGGGGGATTTGGGGGGCTCAACACACAAGAGATGGGTGCTATGCACCTGGGAGCTGTTTTACCTTTTTTTTTGTTTTTGTAAAAGTGCCCCCTAGGGTGCCCGGTTGGTGTCCTGGCATGTGAGGGGGACCAGTGCACTACGAATCCTGGCCCCTCCCACGAACAAATGCCTTGGATTTATTCGTTTTTGAGCTGGGCGCTTTCATTTTCCATTATCGCTGAAAAACAAAATCGCCCAGCTCACAAATTGTCGAATAAAACATGGACGTCTATTTTTTTCGAAAATACGGTTCAGTCCGCCCCTTCACGGACCCGTTCTCGGAGATAAACGCCCATGGAGATAGACGTTTTCGTTCGATTATGCCCCTCAAAGTGTGTTTCATTTTCAATATGTTATCCAGTTTATTCCCATTGTATTACTTATATACATTTCAATATTATTTATTTTAAATATCATTGTGCTCATCTGTTTATTAATTTATCTTATTTCATATCTGTGGGCTTTAACAGTATCAGCTATTTATCTATTTATCCATTTATTTATTTATGCATCCTATTTGTAAGTGCCACCTATTTATTTAATTGGCTACAGTGCATATATTTTACATAATGTTTCATGGGATTTGTTTGGTTTACCTATTCATTCATTTATATTGATTTTACATTTGATTGCTGCTCTAATTAGTCATTTATTTATTCATGTATTCATTTTGTTTGCCATTTTTAGATTTTGTGACTCCTGAGACAGGCCTTCTTTGATGAATATCCTTGGTCCATCCCTACTCCTTGTGTACTTGCTTGATCTTCTTTGTAGGTTTTTTTTCCCCCCTTTGGCTTTGTCACTTTTACTCTTTCCACTCCATTCAGATTTTGCAGACCTTTATCATATCCTCCTTCATCTCCAAGTTGAAGAACTCTAACTTCCTTAGCCTTTCTTCTTATGAGAGAAGTTCTATCCTCTTTATAATTTTGGTCACCTTTCTCCGTATCTTCTCTAATTACAAGATGTAAGTAACAGAGGCGTAGCCAGGTTTTCACATCAGGGGGAGCAGACTTTTGTAAAATAGGCACCAGTGCAAGGCTGAAGGGCCGGGAGAGAAAAAAGGTTTAAAATCCTCATAGGCATATATGTGTGGTCAGTGACTCAGTTGTTTGAGGAGGCTAAGATGGAGTGAGGTGGACCTAGAGTGGAGGTTGGGGGCAGGGCAGGGCTAGGTAAAATCCTTAGGGTGAAGGCAGCACCTATGTCAGCAGCAAAGGGACAGTGAGGGCACTTTTGAACACAGCAGTAAAGGACCTCTTCACTGTGTCTCTGGTGCACCTGCACTAGTCATTTCCCCCTAGTATCTCTATTACTGAAGGTATTTACACAGAATACACTCCAGGGAATTATGTGCCAAAAACATCCATATACTGTACCACAATAATACTAATTATTAAACAGAATAGTATTTACAGTATTCTGTAAATATATGCAGGTACTTTTAAAACTTGGCTCCCAGTCAGTCCAAGCTCTCTAGTCCAGCATCTTCCTGTTGGCCATGTGAACAGTGATGTTCAGCAGCACTGTAACACAAAATCCTGTGGTTACTGGCAACTATAAGATGATTTGGCTATCACATTTTTGTAAGTTGCCAAATGGCCACCAGGTTTACTGCAGAGTTACAAAACATGTTTGGAATAGGCATTATCTATATTAGATGAATCCAATAGTTAGAGAAGTGAGAGGAGAACCAGAGAAGCCAGGGTTCAAATTCTACTGCTGCTCCATTACCTCCTGTACAAACTTAGAGTGTAAGCCTCCAGAGGCAAGAAAATACCTGTTGTAGCTAAATGTAACTCACCTCCAGCTCAACATACATGTAGAAAATCTACCATAGAACAGTAGCACTGATTCCTATGATTTAAACAACAAGAACCCTAGGTAAGAACAGGCAGCACAACAAACAATACACAGGACGCTAGAATACCAATACACCTACCACTGGTACAACAGAACAAGTGGGACTGCTACAGAATTCTACACAGAAACTATTTGCCAACAGAATACTACACCTCGGTCACACACCAAATACAGAACAAATTAGAAATATAAAGACAAAAACTGAACTGGGAAACCGAAGAAGTCAAACTCGGTATGTACCACAACATAGGAAAAATAAAAACAGAAATGAATTCCTCTTGTACTGAAAAAAAAAATACAAAGACATCCATGATACACATTTCCCAAAGCTAACGTATTCCACCAAATAAATTCAGATAAAACACTTTCTACCTTTGTTGCCTGGGTACTTTATTTTTCCAAGCATACTGTTTCCAGTTTCTTCTTTTCTGTTTTCCTGTATGTCTTCTGCTCTATTTCCAGTAAGTGCAGTCCATTTGTCCTTTCTGCATGTTACTCTTATCGTTTCCTATTCCCTCACTATACCTCTCTGATATATTTCCTCTCTCTCTCTCTGTTTTCTGTCTCTCCCCTCAAATTTCACCTTCTTGCTCTTCAGTCCTCCACCTATATTTCACTTGCCAGTACTTTCCATGTCCTCCTCTCCCCCCTACGTCTCCTGTGTCACTCCATCCCTGGCCTCAATCCCTTCTCTTTTACCTACTCCTCATTAGTACAATGCTTCCCATTACTAAATGGACTTGGGAAAAATCCACAATTCCAGGAATAACATGTATAAAATGTTTGTACGTTTGGGAAGCTTGCCAGGTGCCCTTGGCTTGGATTGGCCGCTGTCGTGAACAGGATGCTGGGCTCGATGGACCTTTGGTCTTTTCCCTGAGTGGCATTACTTATGTACTTATGTATACTTACTATCCTCCTCTCACACTCCTCTCCTTGAGATCTCCCCATGGTCTCTCCCACATGGTTCCACCATGCCAAGTATCTCCCCCTCCCTCCCCCTTCTTTCACCCTTGTGGCTCAGCATCTCTCTGTCCCTCCCCTCTCCTCCACCAATATGGTCCAGAATTTCCCTGTCCCCGCTCCCTTCTCTTCCACCCCTATGGTCCAGCAATTCCCTTTCTCCTCCCCCTTCCTCCCTATGGTCCAGCAACTCCCTATCCCTTCTTCCTTTCCCTCCACCCCTATGGTCCAGTAACTCCCTATCCCCTTTACACCTATGGTCAAGCAACTTTCTGTCCTCTCTCTCTGTCCCTCCACCTTTATGGTCCAGCAATTCTCTGTCCTCTCTTCCTTTCCCTCCACCCCTATGCTACAGCAACTCCATGTTCTCTCTCTTTCTTCCCCCCCCCCTTTATGGTCCAGCAGCTCCCTCTCCCCCCTCTCTCTCTCTCTCTCCCTTTCCCACACCTCAAAATGAAGCTTCAGTGTTCAGCAGGGTAGTAGCACGGAGAGGAGAGCCTACTCAGGAAATCCAGCCTGGTGCCAAGAGAAGTGGCAATACATATCCCCAGTGCCATGCACCTTTCCAGGTTGAATAAGCGGCAAACTGCACAGTAAAAATAAAAGCCTGCTAAGCATGGTTTAGTCTCTGCTCCTTATCTCTTTGATCGCTGTCCAGGACCTCCTGTCTATTTTGTATGTTTTTCTCTCCTTCTCTCTTCTTAATTTCTTCCACTCTGATTTTTTTTCATGATCAGCTTCCTCTGATACTTTTTTTTTGCCTCTCAAAGTCTATCCCTCTTTCTCATCCTCCAGTCTTCCAGCTCTCTCTTTTTACTGCTTCTATCTACCTTTCATCCATCAATTTCTAACATCTCTCCTGTCTTCCCTTCCCTCCTGTTGAGCGTCTCCCCCTGGTCTCCAGTTCCACCTTCCTTCCTCTACAGCACCACCCCCTGATCTTTCCTTCTACCTTCACTCCTCTGCTTCCAGCATGTCAATCTCCCTTTCCACTCTCCTCCATGCCTAGCATTACCCCCCACCATTTCTCCTCCCACAATTCTCCATGTACAGCATGTTCACTGATATCCCCTTCCACCACGTCCCCCAATCTCCCTTTCCACCCTCCATACCCAGAATGCTCCCCAACTCTCTTCATTCCTCTGTGCCCAGCATGCCCCCCAATCTCCACTTCCACCATATCCAGCATGCTCCCCAATCTTCCCTTCCACCCTTCCTCTATGTCCAGAATGTCACCTTGATCTTCCTTCCCCACTCCTTCCTTCTTGCCCAGTGTGTCCCTCTGATCTTCATTTTCCACCTTCCCTTATGCCCAGAATGTCCTATGATCTCCCTTTCTACACCCAGTGCGTCCCTCCAATCTCCCTTTCCCACCTTCCTTGCTACTGCTGAGCTGCAATGTGTGTTGAGCGCACCAGTGATCCTCAAACGCTACCTATGGCAGCTCCACATTTTAAAATGATGACTGTGACCTCTCGCTGTAGTCTTCAGAGAGTTTGATGCCACAATTTTAAACCATGGGGCCGGCACAGGAAGCAGCAATTAGGGGATTGCTGCTGCCTGACCGGATGCCAAAGTCACCTCAATGCATGAGGGTAGAGGACTTTGGCATGTGAACTGGAGTGGGAGACCCAATGAGTGTGTCACAAGCAAAATGCGTGTGACTACGTATGTTTGCAGAATAAGTGATTCACATTCCACTCTACTCATTATTTTAATACTAGTAAAAAAAGGCCCGTTTCTGACACAAATGAAACAGCCGCTAGCAAGGTTTTCCTCGGAGTGTGTATGTTTGAGAGAGTGTGTGTGAGAGTGACTGTGTGGCAGAGAGAGAGAGTGAGACTGGGTGCGAGTGTGTGTGTGTGTGACAGAGAAAGAGTGAGACTGGGTGCGAGTGTGTCTGTGAGAGAGAGAGAGTGAGACTGGGTGCGAGTGTGTCTGTGAGAAAGAGAGAGAGTGTGTGTGTGTGTGAGAATGAGAGTGTGTGCCAGGGGCCCCCCTCCCCCTTCCTGCCCCCTCCCTCCCCCTCCCTCTCCCTTCCCTCCCCTCCCTGTTCCAGGGTCATTCCCTCCCTCCCTTCCTCCGACTTTCAGGGTCGTTCTCTTCCTTCCTCCCTCCCTCCGACTTTCAGGGTCATCCCCTCCCTCCCTCTCTCCCTCCCTGCCTCTGACTTTCAGGGTCCCCCCTCTCACCCTCCGACTGTCAGGGTCCCCTCCCTCAGGGTCCCACCCCCCCCCCTGAGTTTCAGGGTCCCTCCCCCCTCCCTCTTTCAGGCTCCCTCCCTCCCGAGGAGTTGTTGCGGCTGCCCACACACCCTCCCATGGGGCCCAGAGGGGCAGCCGCGGCCGTCGCCTGGTTTCCTCCTCTTTCACAACGCTCCGACTCCTGAGATCCCCCCTCCCAGCGCAGGAATGTGCACCCGCGTACCAGCTCGGCACAACAGCACACTCTCTGTGGCTCTTCCAACTGCGAAGAAAGCCACGGACACAGGCAGCAAGATAGAACGTTGGAGGTGAGAATTATTATATAGGACTAGTAAAAAAGGTCTGTTTCTCAAAAAGTTGAAACAGGCGCAAGCAAGTTTTTCCTCGGAGTGTGTAAGTTTGAGAGTGTGTGTGTGAGAGTGACTCTGTGAGAGAGAGAGTGAATGTGCGAGTGTGTGTGTGACAGAGAGAGAGTGAGACTGGGTGCGAAGTAACCTGTTCCAGGGCAGAGGGAGCTGCAGCGAACGAGCGAAGTTAGCGAACTCGGAGCCGACAGGCGCACGCCACGGCACCCCCCAGCGGCGGCACCCGGGGCAGGGCGGACCGCCCCCACCTTGGTATGCCACTGTATCCACTGATGGTATGGTCTATGGCTTGGGCTTCTGATTTTAGGTCTTAACAAATAAACACTGATAAAACATCCAAGGCTGGATTAACAGTGTATTAGGCCATAGGCAAACATATATATGTGGACCCCCTACCATGGACTCTCCCTACAATCTCCAGATGGTATGGTCTATGGTTTGGGCTTCTGATTTTAGCTCTTAACAGATAAAGACTGATAAGACATCCAAGGTTGGATTAACAGTGTATTGGGCCACAGGCAAACATATATATGTGTGCATCCTATTTATTTATTTAGATTTTGCTCACACCTTTTTCAGTAGTAGCTCGTGAGTTACATTCAGGTACACTGGATATTTCTCTGTCCCAGGAGGGCTCACAATCTAAGTTTGTACCTGAGGCAATGGAGGGTTAAGTGACTTGCCCAAGATCACAGGGAGCAGCAGCAGCGGGATTTGAACCGCCCACCTCTGGATTGCAAGACCGGTGCTCTAACCACTAGGCCACTCCTACACTCCTACCATGGACTCCTATCACCACCACTGGCCTCTCCCCCCATTGTATTTGTAACATTTGTCCTTTCTTATCTATTTACACCCTGCTCCTCTCTTTGGTAATTTCTAAAAATCGACTACTGTAACTCTCTCTATGCTGGTTGACCCTTGCACTCCTTGAAGTGCCTTCAACTTATCCAATCAACAGCAGTTAAAATCATTCATCGTGCACACCATTTCGACCACATCACTCCCCTCCTCTGCCTCGAGCACTGGTTACCTGTCTCTTTCCATATCTGCTTCAAGCTTCTTTTGCTAGTTTTCAAAGGACATTTTCCCTCTGCACCTGCCTACTTACATCAGCTGCTGATTCCTTCCTCCTCATCCTGTCTCCTGTGCTCCGCATCTGATCACCTGCTGTGTGTTCCTTCACCAACCACTCTTTACCTTACAATTTCTCATGACACTGCTTGCAGCTAAGCCGTAAGCTTTGGAACTCTCTTCCCCCTCTCTTTGGTCCACCCCATCCCTTCCTTCAAAGTCCTTCTTAAGACTTTTTTTTCCCCAAGCTTTCCAATCCTCCCCCTCTTAGGGCCTCTCTTGGCCTTCCTTTTTACTCTGGCTGGCATCTTCATCATACTTTAAAGTTTTCCTGTAAACTATTCAGTTGCCTGTTTGGATCTATTTTGCAGTATATCAAGCCCAAATAAATAAGTGCTGAATATCAGCACTTAACTGGCCAAGTGCCAACTCTGCACTCAGAATGCTTCCGAAATAGCCAGTTTTCAGTTTGGCGCTAAGCAGTTATTTTCAGTGACAGTAATCAGTTAAGTGCTGCTGAAAATTTGTCAATAGTTCCAAACAGGTGATTTAACCAGCCAGCTTAAATCGCTTTGAGTATCAACCCACAATTTTAAGAAACCCCTAAATTAGCTGGAAAATAAAACAACAGAAGCTCTATATTTTCAGGTTTAGTTCAGATTAAAATGTTGGGGTCGGTATTCTAAGAGATTTAATAAGCAAGAAAGGCTCCTGCACAGTTAAATGTTGCTCAGCTAACTATCCCCTAACTGCTTAGGTGAGGAGTGGGCCATGGGTAGAGTTAGGGGAGAACACCAACTTAGTAAGTTAGCAGCAATATTCAGTCCGCTAACTGACCAAGTAAGCACATAAAGTTAGGACAACAAAATAACTGTCCTAACTTTATATACTGAGTTAACTGGGTAGCTGTCAGAATACTGGCCGATGCCTGGTTAACTTCTGGGTCAGTGTTGAATATCCGGGTTTAGGTCAGCCAATGTCTAGAAGTGGCTTGTAAGCCACTTACTGCTGTGGGCTGACTATTAGGCCCGTTATTTCTCTGAATTTATTATTAGCAATTCACAAAAAGCCCAATGCCTGTATGTTTACGTAAGAAAAATAAATCTACTCACTTGAAAATACTAGTTTCTCCAAAGCCATTCATCCTGCTTATCTGCTGTGTGGATGTAGTGAGAAGATTATGTGATTCACTGTGGTAAGGATATGTACTTTCAACACAGGATCTGATGAAAAGAATGAAGACAATGACATAAGAAAGTATAGTGAATAATCCTAATAGATAAGTGTTTTTAACCTATAAAATAAACTGAAATTTTAGGCATACTGGTTTTCACCAGGACAATTTTGTTAAAAGAGTTCTAAACATACTAGCCCCACTGGTTTTAACCTAATCAAACTTAAAAGCTCTGGTTTTCAGGATATCCATATCAAATACACATGAGATAGATTTGCAAATACCGGACACCTAAGAGGCAATATTCAAAAGCATTTAAAGTAGCCAGCACCCAATGTTTACTGAATAAGTGCCTTTGTTGGAAAAGAAGTACCAGCAAACATACACATTTTGGAAATATAAGGTGATATATCTTGGAGGGGCCAGGGGTGCTCTGAGAGATGGGAAAAAGTTACAAAGAAATTCAGCTTCTGTCCACTTATCTTATCCATTTAAATCTGAATGCAGAAATAGAAGTCCTAACCTTAAATGGATACTTTATATGTTTAAAATTATGACTACATAATCAGCGGTCCAGGTTACAAGGACAGGCTGACTGAAAATCCGCATAAAGATACAGATAACATATCTGTATATTTTAAAATGTTGACCACCCCATTGAATACTGACTTCCTAGAAGCCAATTTTCCATAGAGCTCATAAATGAACACATAGGTTGGGGTCACATTAAAGTTGTTTCAGATTCTTTGAGAACAGAGACAAAAATTACATTGCACTGAAAATATTAATTGCTAATATACTGGCTCAGAGCAAAAGAGTCATCAGACCCATTATCCTGCTTCCAACAGTGGCCAATCCAGATCACAAGTATCTGGCAGCATCCCACAAAGCGGACAGATTCTATACTGCTTGCCCCAAATGGTTTATGGACATTTCCTCTAGTAGCATGAAAAAGAAAAATAATTTTCTTCAATTACTTTTAAATTTACTACTGTGTAACTTCACACCCTCTAGTCTCTATATTTTTTGAGAGAGTAAACAACTGATTAACATTTACTTGTTCAACTCTACTCATGATTTTAAATTTGTATCATATCTCCCCTCAGTCATCTCTGCTGACTGGAACACCGAGGCAGCACCCGTGAGCACTTCACCGTGATCCGTCTCTTACCACTCTCACCAGACTGCAATCAATCAAGGGAGCCGCTCGATCGCCATTTTACAACTCAGTGAACGAGGGAACAGCTCCACCCCTAATCCCAATGCAGACACCGTGGGAACTTCATACCCAAGATCTCCTGCACCCACTATTGCTGACTGGAATACTGAGGCAGCACCCACGAGTACCTTGCCATGCTCCATCATCTCTTCCCACTGTCACCAGACCACAATCAGATCAAGGGAGTTGCTCCGTTCGCCATGTTACAACTCAGTGAACGTGGGAGCAGCTCCTCCCCTAATCCCGATGCAGATGCTGCAGCAACTTAACTGTGGTGCGCTGATGCTCGGCGCACTGCATAGTATGCACCTTGAGTGGCGCAGAGCCCAGCCTTCTTTCTCTTTCATGGACAGAGGTCCAGAACCCGACTCCCCCAGCTTCACTTGCAGACATTCTGTCTCTAAATTCACTTGCTTCCAAGCTTTACCTCGCTCTGCTCATTACCAACAAGATGTGGACAACTTACCTAATAATACTATTGGCAGGGCTAGTGGGCCTGGGTGCCGGCCAAACAGACCCTAATATCCAAACCATCCTTGTCTTACACTCATCAAAACACAAACACCTGTGCAAGAAAAAAGCAAAGAGCCCTGGTACCTGCAACTCTGAACACATCGAATCATCCCCAAATTGTACCGAACAGACCGCGAGAAGCAGACTTAGAAGGCCAAGACCACGAACAAACCAGAGGAACTTATACAATTTAATCTTAATTCCCTGCCACAAATCGTACCAGAACACGCCATCCCTTGTTACCGTTCCCATGCATGTACTCCAACGCTAGATTGGTCAGGAATAAGCTACTACTGTTCAATGACCTGATTGTATCAAGTGATTTTGGCCTTGTCTTCCTGGCCGAGACCTGGCTACATGAGAAGAAGCCCTGAACTATCTCACCTATGCCCACCAAGATTTACCGTTCTACATTCCCCAAGACTCCCCAAAAGGAGCTGACCATACTTTACAAAAGCTTTCTTCACCTGGCCCTGATAGACTCAGACATTGCACCTGGCCTTGAGTTCATGCTATGCAGACTAAAGGATGATACCAATATGTCTCTCAATGGGGTAGGAGTCCTGCTGTTATACAGACCTCCAGGGCCATGGCAAAGCATTCAAGAAAAATTGTGCAAACTACTAGGCTTCTGCTTCTCCAGATTTGCGAGACTGGTAATCATAGGTGACCTGAACTTTCCATTCGGGGTGGATTGGGACTTGATATACTGCCTTTCTATGGTTTTTCCAACTACATTCAAAGTGGTTTACATATTATATACAGGCACTTATTTGTACCTGGGGCAATGGAGGGTTAAGTGACTTGCCCAGAGTCACAAGGAGCTGCAGTGGGAATCAAACCCAGTTCCCCATGATCAAAGGCTGCTGCACTAACCACTAGACTACTACTACTACTACTACTTAACATTTCTAGAGCGCTACTAGGGTTACGCAGCGCTGTACAATTTAATAAAGAGAGACAGTCCCTGCTCAAAGATCTTACAATCTAATAGACTGTCAATACTCTTTCACCCCAGGGTAGTTAGTCTCAAATCATCTCTAACATCCTGCAACCTAACACCTGACTGTTTGACCATCACATCACATGTTGAATGGTCTTAAACACCTTAGTCAGACCACTTCTTAGCCCACTTCAACCTTCACCTCTGCATGTCCCCAACCGACAAAGGTAGAAGAGCTGGACCTACCATAAAAACAAGGGGACGAATCGACATGGACAGATTCTGGAAGCTAGTCTCTGACACGCTTGGCTCAAACAAGAGCGATTTACAGCGAGAAGATGCCCAAACAATGAAAGCTGAACGTGACCTAATCACTAAAGAGTCCCTAGATACCACTGACCGGAGAAAAGCCGGAGGGTCAAGTCCCTAAACCATAATCCATAGTACACTGACCATTTCAGAGACTTGAAAAGCTCCTGCAGACACCTAGAAAGACCGTGATGGAGAAATCAGGACTCACAGACAAAACACAGATGGAAAGCAGCTGCAAGATACTACAAATTTCACTGTGCAGAAGCCAGAAAAGTCCATTATTCCACTCTAATCAGCATCAAAGACCTCAATCCTAAAAAAAAAAACTCTTTTCCCTGAACAACCTCATCTCTCCTCCCAAACCAGCCTTTCAAACAATAAACTCTCAACCCAATGCACAGGACCTAGCTGACTACTTCCACAACAAGGTGCAAAAGATCCATGACGACCTCATAGCAAATGCTACATACCTGTAGAAGGTATTCTCCGAGGACAGCAGGCTGATTGTTCTCACTGATGGGTGACGTCCACGGCAGCCCCCTCCAACCGGAAACTTCACTAGCAAAGGCCTTTGCAAGTCCTCGCACGCCCATGCGCACCGCGCATGCGCGGCCATCTTCCCGCCCGAACCGGCTCGTGTTCGTCAGTCCCGTATGTAGCAAGACAAAGACAAGGGAAGACACAACTCCAAAGGGGAGGCGGGCGGGTTTGTGAGAACAATCAGCCTGCTGTCCTCGGAGAATACCTTCTACAGGTATGTAGCATTCGCTTTCTCCGAGGACAAGCAGGCTGCTTGTTCTCACTGATGGGGTATCCCTAGCCCCCAGGCTCACTCAAAACAACAAACATGGTCAATTGGGCCTCGCAACGGCGAGGACATAACTGAGATTGACCTAACAACTTATCCAACTAACTGAGAGTGTAGCCTGGAACAGAATAAACATGGGCCTACGGGGGTGGAGTTGGATTCTAAACCCCAAACAGATTCTGAAGCACTGACTGCCCGAACCGACTGTCGCGTCAGGTATCCTGCTGCAGGCAGTAATGAGATGTGAATGTATGAACAGATGACTACGTCGCAGCTTTGCAAATCTCTTCAATAGTGGCTGACTTCAAGTGGGCCACTGACGCTGCCATGGCTCTAACACTATGAGCCGTGACATGACCCTCAAGAGCCAGCCCAGCCTGGGCGTAAGTGAAGGAAATGCAATCTGCTAGCCAATTTGAAATGGTGCGTTTCCCCACAGCCACTCCCCTCCTGTTGGGATCAAAAGAAACAAACAATTGGGCGGACTGTCTGTTGGGCTGTGTCCGTTCCAGATAGAAGGCCAATGCTCTTTTGTAGTCCAATGTGTGCAGCTGACGTTCAGCAGGGCAGGAATGCGGACGGGGAAAGAATGTTGGCAAGACAATTGACTGGTTCAGATGGAACTCAGACACTACCTTCGGCAAGAACTTAGGGTGAGTGCGGAGGACTAATCTATTATGATGAAATCTAGTGTAAGGGGCCTGTGCTACCAGGGCCTGAAGCTCACTGACTCTACGAGCTGAAGTAACTGCCACCAAGAAAATTACCTTCCAGGTCAAGTACTTCAGATGGCAGGAGTTCAGTGGCTCAAAAGGAGGTTTCATCAGCTGGGTGAGAACGACGTTGAGATCCCATGACACTGTAGGAGGTTTGACAGGGGGCTTTGACAAAAGCAAACCTCTCATGAAGCGAACAACTAAAGGCTGTCCTGAGATCGGCTTACCTTCCACATGGTAATCGTATGCACTGATTGCGCTAAGGTGAACCCTTACAGAGTTGGTCTTGAGACCAGACTCAGACAAGTGCAGAAGGTATTCAAGCAGGGTCTGTGTAGGACAGGAGCGAGGATCTAAGGCCTTGCTGTCACACCAGACGGTAAACCTCCTCCATAAAAAGAAGTATCTCCTCTTAGTGGAATCTTTTCTGGAAGCAAGCAAGACACGGGAGACACCCTCCGACAGTCCCAAACAGGCAAAGTCTACGCTCTCAACATCCAGGCCGTGAGAGCCAGAGACTGGAGGATGGGATGCAGAAGCGCCCCTTCGTTCTGTGTGATGAGGGTTGGAAAACACTCCAATCTCCATGGTTCTTCAGAGGATAACTCCAGAAGGAGAGGGAACCAGATCTGACATGGCCAAAAAGGAGCGATCAGAATCATGGTGCCTCGGTCTTGCTTGAGTTTCAACAAAGTCTTCCCCACCAGAGGTATGGGAGGATAAGCATACAGCAGGCCTTCCCCCCAATCCAGGAGGAAGGCATCCGATGCCAGTCTGCCGTGGGCCTGAAGCCTGGAACAGAACTGAGGGACTTTGTGGTTGGCTCGAGATGCAAAGAGATCTACCAAGGGGGTGCCCCACACCTGGAAGATCTGGCGCACTACTCTGGAGTTGAGCGACCACTCGTGAGGTTGCATAATCCTGCTCAACCTGTCGGCCAGACTGTTTACACCTGCCAGGTATGTGGCTTGGAGCAACATGCCGTAATAGTGAGCCCACAGCCACATGCTGACGGCTTCCTGACACAGGGGCGAGATCCCATGCCCCCCTGCTTGTTGATGTAATACATGGCAACCTGGTTGTCTGTCTGAATTTGGATAATTTGGTGGGACAGCCGATCTCTGAAAGCCTTCAGAGCGTTCCAGACCGCTCGTAACTCCAGGAGATTGATCTGCAGATCGCGTTCCTGGAGGGACCAGCTTCCCTGGGTGTGAAGCCCATCGACATGAGCTCCCCACCCCAGGAGAGACGCATCCGTAGTCAGCACTTTTTGTGGCTGAGGAATTTGGAAAGGGCGTCCCAGAGTCAACCCCAGTAGCTCCAGGAGTCGAATAGTCATCTGCATGGACTGCGGAGCTCCCGCCTTGGATGTGTTCTTCACCAGCCAATCGTCAAGATAAGGGAACACGTTTACTCCCAGCCTGCGAAGCGCTGCTGCTACCACAGCCAGGCACTTCGTAAACACCCTGGGCGCAGAGGCGAGCCCAAAGGGTAGCATACAGTACTGGAAGAGACGTGTGCCCAGCTGAAATCGCAGATACTGCCTGTGAGCTGGCAGTATCGGGATGTGCTTGTAGTCGTCCTTCAAGTCCAGAGAGCATAGCCAATCGTTTTCCTGAGTCATGGGAAGAAGGGTGCCCAGGGAAAGCATCCTGAACTTTTCCTTGACCAGATATTTGTTCAGGGCCCTTAGGTCTAGGATGGGATGCATCCCCCCTGTTTTCTTTTCCACAAGGAAGTACCTGGAATAGAATCCCAGCCCTTCTTGCCCGGATGGCACGGGCTCGACCGCATTGGCGCTGAGAAGGGCGGAGAGTTCCTCTGCAAGTACCTGCTTGTGCTGGAAGCTGTAGGACTGAGCTCCCAGTGGGCAATTTGGAGGCTTCGAGGCCAAATTGAGGGTGTATCCTTGCCGGACTATTTGAAGAACCCAACGGTCGGAGGTTATAAGAGGCCACCTTTGGTGAAAAACTTTCAACCTCCCCCCGACCGGTAGATCGCCCGGCACGGATACGTTGATGTCGGCTATGCTCTTGCTGGAGCCAGTCAAAAGCTTGTCCCCTGCTTTTGCTGGGGAGCTGTGGGGCCTTGCTGAGGCGCACGCTGCTGACGAGAGCGAGCGCGCTGGGGCTTAGCCTGGACCGCAGGCTGGCGAGAGGGAGGATTGTACCTATGCTTAGCAGAAGAATAGGGAACAGCCCTCCTTCCCCCATAAAAACGTCTACCTGAGGAGGTAGATGCTGAAGGCTGCTGGCGGGAGAATTTGTCGAAAGCGTTATCCCGCTGGTGGAGCTGTTCTACCACCTGTTCGACTTTCTTTCCAAAAATGTTGTCAGCTCGGCAAGGGGAGTCTGCAATCCACTGCTGGATCCTATTCTCCAGGTCGGAGGCACGCAGCCATGAGAGTCTGCGCATCACTACACCTTAAGCAGCGGCCCTGGACGCAACATCAAAGGTATCATATACCCCTCTGGCCAGGAATTTTCTGCACGCCTTCAGCTGCCTGACCACCTCCTGAAACGGCTTGGCTTGCTCAGGAGGGAGCTTGTCCACCAAGCCCGCCAACTGTCGCACATTGTTCCGCATGTGGATGCTCGTGTAGAGCTGGTAGGACTGAATCTTGGCCACGAGCATAGAGGAATGATAGGCCTTCCTCCCAAAGGAGTCTAAGGTTCTGGAGTCTTTGCCCGGGGGCGCCTAAGCATGCTCTCTAGAACTCTTAGCCTTCTTTAGGGCCAGATCCACCACACCAGAGTCGTGAGGCAACTGAGTGCGCATCAGCTCTGGGTCCCCATGGATCCGATACTGGGATTCGATCTTCTTGGGAATGTGGGGATTAGTTAATGGCTTGGTCCAGTTCACCAGCAATGTCTTTTTTAGGACATGATGCATGGGTACTGTGGACGCTTCCTTAGATGGAGAAGGATAGTCCAAGCGGTACCGATACCGGAGACCTCACCTCGGGCAAGGGGCCAGCCGTCGCCTCACTCGACGGCACCGGTGGCGCAAGCACCCCCGGTACCGGAGAAGGGCGCAACAGCTCTCCCAGAATCTCTGGAAGAACGGCCCGGAGACTCTCGTGCAGAGCGGCTGTGGAGAAAGACTGGGAAGCCGATGCAGGCTTCGAGGTCAGAGTCTGTTCCGGGCGTGGAGGCGGTTCCGGGCTGTCCAAGGGGGAGCGCATCGACACCTCCTGAACAGAGGGTGAGTGGTCCTCCCGGTGCCGATGCCTTCTGGGTGCCGACTGCCTCGGCGACCCAGAGCTCTCGGTACCGAGACGGGAAGGAGACCGGTGACGATGCTTCTTTGACTTCTTCAAGCGAAGCATGTCACCGGAGCTTCCCGGTACCGACGAGCACGTAGAATCCAACCGTCGCTTCCTCGGGGTCGAGGCCGAAGAAGGTCGATCTCGGGGGGCTGTACCGCAGGAGGCCTCAGGGCAGGGGAGACCCCACCCTTAGGCTCACCGCCACCAGCAGGGGAATGGACAGCCCTCACATGCACTCCAGACGAAGCACCACCGTCCGACATCAGCAATAGCGGAGGTCCCGGTACCACCGGCGTCGACGCAGCCTTTCAATGTCTCGGTACCGATGATGCAGGAGGTAGAAGCCTCGATGCAGTCGATGCCGATGCTGAGGTCAAAGACTTCGATGCTGTCGACGTCGATGCACTCGATGCCCGTGCTGTTGTCATCGAAGAGCCCGAGAACAACGCGTTCCACTGGGCCAATCTCGCTACCTGTGTCCTCTTTTTCAAAAGAACACAAAGACTGCAGGCCTGCGGGCGGTGCCCAGCCCCCAGACACTGAAGACACGAAGCGTGCCAATCAGTGAGCGAGATTACCCGGGCGCACTGGGTGCACTTCTTGAAGCCGCTGGAAGACTTCGATGACATGGGCGGAAAAATCACGCCGGCGAAATCGAAATTCGCGATGATGACGAAAGGCACCAAAAAGAAGGGAGAAAAAAACCCGTACCGAGGCCAAATAGGCCGGTCCCGAAAGCGAAAGGAAACTTACGCGGGGAAAAGCTGGAAACACGGGAAAGGGGTAAAGACCGGAGCGGTCTCTTTTTTTTTTTTTTTTTAGCGAAAATCACGAAGACGCGCGAGGTCAACTTGAGGGGCACGAAACGGCGGCAAAACACGACCGTCCCAAGCGCGGACAAAAGAAGACTGACGAACACGAGCCGGTTCGGGCGGGAAGACGGCCGCGCATGCACGGTGCGCATGGGCGCGCGAGGACTAGCAAAGGCCTTTGCTAGTGAAGTTTCCGGTTGGAGGGGGCTGCCGTGGACGTCACCCATCAGTGAGAACAAGCAGCCCGCTTGTCCTCGGAGAATAATAATCATAGAACATAACTCAGCTTCCCTAGCGATTGCGTCAGCTTCAGATGACAATGCTCCGACAGACAGACTGTGGGATGTCTTTGAATCAGTCACTAAAGACAACATGCTAAAGCTTCTCCTGAGGCTATTAACCTGCTGCTGTGCTTTAGACCTATATCTCCCCCCGCACTATTCGCTTGCCCACCAAGGTTGATATTCTCTTGGATCGCCCAGTTCATAAACAGATTAGTAGCACATGAGATTTTCCGAACATAAATGAGCCATATTGCCCTCACTCCCATCCCCCAAGGCTCAGAACCTCTCTTGCATCCAGCTTTAGACCTATAGTGAGTATACTGCTGCTCACTAAACTCCTAGAAACAATCATAGCCCAACAACTATCCAAGTACATAAAGTTCTTCTGCTACCAGCCCACACAATTCAGATTCAGACCACAACACAGCACATAGTCTCTCTCCTCCTAGTCCTCACCAGTCAGAAAGCAAACAGATCATCCTACTACAGTATGACATATCCGCAGCCTTCGATCGACCACAGCATACTACTGAATAGACTCAATGACCTGGGTATATCCGGCCTAGTGTTGGGCTGGTTCAGTGACTTCCTAAGAAATGGATCCTACTCAGTCTGGAAGGGGGGCACACTATCAAAAAGCTGGGCACCCACATGTGGTGTCCCCCGGGCTCACCATTATCTCCCATGCTATTTAATCTATTCAAGACCACTCACTCCAACCAGGGCCGTGCCTAGGGTCTCTGGCGCCCCCCTGCAGACTATCAGTTGGCGCCCCCCCCCCCCCGGTGAAAATGATCACGCCCCCCCCCCCCCCCCCCGGTGAAAATGATCGCTCACCACTTGCCACACTGACAGGAACTGTCAGCAATATTCTTAGAAACAAATTGCTATACATTGCAAAATAAGATAGCAGATGTAAATTCTCAAAGTGGACATATTCCAAACGCTAAAATGAAAATAAAATGATTTTTTTTTACCTTTGTTGTCTGGTGACTTTCTTTTTCCGATCATGCTGGCCCAGTATCTGAGTCTGCTGCTATCTGTCCTCTTAACTCCATTTCCAGGGCTTCCTTTCCATTTATTTCTTTACTTTCCTCCTTTCTTCTTCATTTCTTGCTCTATATCCATTCCAGCAATTTCTTCTCTCTCCCTGGGTCCTGCCCTCCCATCCATGTCCATTCTTGTCCCTCTCTGCCCTTCCCTCCTCCATCCATAGCCAGCAATCCTCCTCTCTCCCCTCCCCTCCATTTCCAGCAATTTGTCCTCTCCTGGGCCCCCATGTCCATCCTTGTCCCTCTCTGCCCTTCCCTCCTCCATCCATAGCCAGCAATCCTCCTCTCTCCCCTCCCCTCCATTTCCAGCAAATTGTCCTCTCCCTGGGCCCCCATGTCCATCCTTGTCCCTCTCTGCGCTTCCCTCCTCCTCCATCCATAGCCAGCAATCCTCCTCCCCTCCATTTCCAGCAATTTGTCCTCTCCCTGGGCCCCCATGTCCATCCTTGTCCCTCTCTGCCCTTCCCTCCTCCATCCATTGCCAGCAATCCTCCTCTCTCCTCTCCCCTCCCCTCCATTTCCAGCAAATTGTACTCTCCCTGGGCCCCATGTCCATCCTTGTCCCTCTCTGCCCTTCCCTGCTGCATCCATAGCTAGCAATCCTCCTCTCTCCCCTCCCCTTTCAGCAATTTGTCCTCTCCCTGGGCCCCCATGTCCATCCTTGTCCCTCTCTGCCCTTCCCTCCTCCATCGATTGCCAGCAATCCTCCTCTCTCCCCTCCCCTCCATTTCCAGCAAATTGTACTCTCCCTGGGCCCCATGTCCATCCTTGTCCCTCTCTGCCCTTCCCTGCTGCATCCATAGCTAGCAATCCTCCTCTCTCCCCTCCCCTTTCAGCAATTTGTCCTCTCCCTGGGCCCCCATGTCCATCCTTGTCCCTCTCTGCCCTTCCCTCCTCCATCTATTGCCAGCAATCCTCCTCTCTCCCCTCCCCTCCATTTCCAGCAAATTGTACTCTCCCTGGGCCCCATGTCCATCCTTGTCCCTCTCTGCCCTTCCCTGCTGCATCCATAGCTAGCAATCCTCCTCTCTCCCCTCCCCTTTCAGCAATTTGTCCTCTCCCTGGGCCCCCATGTCCATCCTTGTCCCTCTCTGCCCTTCCCTCCTCCATCCATTGCCAGCAATCCTCCTCTCTCCCCTCCCCTCCATTTCCAGCAAATTGTCCTCTCCCTGGGCCCCCATGTCCATCCTTGTCCCTCTCTGCGCTTCCCTCCTCCTCCATCCATAGCCAGCAATCCTCCTCCCCTCCATTTCCAGCAATTTGTCCTCTCCCTGGGCCCCCATGTCCATCCTTGTCCCTCTCTGCCCTTCCCTCCTCCATCCATTGCCAGCAATCCTCCTCTCTCCCCTCCCCTCCATTTCCAGCAAATTGTACTCTCCCTGGGCCCCATGTCCATCCTTGTCCCTCTCTGCCCTTCCCTGCTGCATCCATAGCTAGCAATCCTCCTCTCTCCCCTCCCCTTTCAGCAATTTGTCCTCTCCCTGGGCCCCCATGTCCATCCTTGTCCCTCTCTGCCCTTCCCTCCTCCATCCATTGCCAGCAATCCTCCTCTCTCCCCTCCCCTCCATTTCCAGCAAATTGTACTCTCCCTGGGCCCCATGTCCATCCTTGTCCCTCTCTGCCCTTCCCTGCTGCATCCATAGCCAGCAATCCTCCTCTCTCCCCTCCCCTCCATTTCCAGCAAATTGTCCTCTCCCTGGGCCCCCATGTCCATCCTTGTCCCTCTCTGCCCTTCCCTCCTCCATCCATAGCCAGCAATCCTCCTCTCTCCCCTCCCGTCCATTTCCAGCAAATTGTCCTCTCCCTGGGCCCCCATGTCCATCCTTGTCCCTCTCTGCCCTTCCCTGCTGCATCCATAGCTAGCAATCCTCCTCTCTCCCCTCCCCTTTCAGCAATTTGTCCTCTCCCTGGGCCCTGCTGCTGCCCTCCCATCCATGCCTGTCAGCAATTCTCTCCCCTGCTCTGCCCTCTCCCCTCCTGTCCAATGATTTCTTCTCTCTCCCTGCCCTGCATCCATACATCGCCAACAATGCTCCTCTCCCCTACATGTGGCAGGCTGCAGCGTTTTTGCGATGCAGCTCTGGCTCTCCCTCCTGCCTTCCTTGGTTCCCTCTCTGGCTCCCCGATCAGCCCCCCCCCCCCCCCCCGCGTGTTTTAACCTTTACGCGATGTCAATCAATGAAGAACGCACACCAGACTCGTTTCCAGCTTCTCTCTTCACACAGTATCCCGCCCTCGCGGGAACAGGAAATGCATCATCGCTGACGCTGAAGGCGGGATACTGTGTGAAGAGAGAAGCTGGAAACGAGTCTGGTGTGCGTTCTTCATTGATTGACATCGCGTAAAGGTTAAAACACGCGGGGGGGGGGGGCTGCTGATCGGGGAGCCAGAGCGGGAACTAAGGAAGGAAGGAGGGAGAGCCCGAGCTGCCTCGCAAAAGCGCTACGCTTGTGAGGGCAGCAGGGACGTCCGAAGTCCACGATTGGGCTGGGACGCCGGGGCGAGGGTAAGCACCGCGGCGGCGCCCTCCAGAGGTGGGCACCCCCCTGCGGCGCTTACCTCGCTTACCGCATCGGCACGGCCCTGACTCCAACATCGTTCTGAAGATGAACGCATACTAACATATGCCAGCGATATCCTGATGCTAATTCCTGTGAAACCAGCTCTCTAAAGTACTTCTGAAAGAGTAGGTTGTGCATGGGCAAGACCAACAAGTGGGCCACAGACCACATGCTCCAGCTAAACCAATCAAAAACCAAACTGATATGTTTTGCCAGCACTCCTAACGATATGCCTACTAACCTAACAATATCCAACGGATTAAACCTACAGGTAGCCAAAGAATCAAAGGTCCTAGGAATCACCCTAGACTCTTCTCTAAACTTGGAGGATCATGTAGGTCAACTCTTGAAAAAGTCCTTCCTGCAACTGAGCCAACTTCAGCTGTTAAGATCATTCTTCAACGAATCTCACTTCACACTAATGGTACAGATGCTATTCATCTCCAACTTAGACTATTGCAACTCCCTATACACTGGCAAACAGCTCGCCAAATTACAGATCATACAGAATGCAGCAGTAAGATTAATTTTCCGCTTAAGGAAATTTGAAAGTCTCTGACCACCAGAGAAATCTGCACTGGTTGAGGTATCAGAGCCTGCATTACCTTCAAATCTATCTGCTTAGTTTTCCAAACTCTACATGGGAACTCCCCAGAGCTCCTAAACCAAATCTTCTCAGGCTGTTATTATAACTCAACCAGAGTGCAAGACAGTTTACTCCTGAAATTTCCTGTATTAAAAGGGGCAAGACTCAAGCACCAGTTCAATGCCATGTGCACTCATCTGCCATTACAGACTGGAACTCCCTACCAACCATCATTATAACTAAATCAAACTACATGAAGCTCCAAAGGAAACTGAAGACTTAACTTTTTGACAAATTTTAAATGTTCCCTTCCACAGAAGTGGGGTAACTCTGTGCCATCGTGTGAAAGAAACATTCGTCCCATTTACTGCATAGGATCTCTCTATTCTCCCCATGTCCTTCTGCCTCTGAGCACTCTAGGATGTAAACCGCCTCAAACATCCAACTGGGATGCGCGCAGTATATAAGCCACTGATTAGATTCTCCAAACTGAACAGTCCCAGCCTCCCTAACTTTCCTCAAATGAGTCATTCCACCCCCTTAAATCTGCCCCTCTCTGCGTTGTTAGAAAGTCAGTGCATGTATTTTACTCACTTTCAATTTACACACAACAATTATGTCACCGCCACATGCCTGAAGCAATGTTTCATTTATAGGAAACCTGTTGCTTTAAGAGGAGCTCCACATACCCAGTCTAGCAGCAGTATCCTGTAAAGTTTGTAGTCACTTTGATAATAGTTCAGAGCAGCTAATCTTAATGAGACAATATTACTGCCTCTCGCACTGAGGATATGTCTCCAAGTGCTGCCCGGGAGGGAAAGGTTAGGACAGCTGTTGTAGTTGGTGATTCTATCATTAGGCATATAGATAGCTGGGTGGCTGGTGGACGTGAGGATCGCCTGGTGACTTGCCTGCCTGGTGCGAAGGTAGCGGACCTCACGCGTCACCTAGATAGGATTTTAGATAGTGCTGGGGAGGAGTCCGCTGTCTTGGTACATGTGGGTACCAATGACATAGGAAAATGTGGGAGAGAGGTTCTGGAAGCCAAATTTAGGCTCTTAGGTAGAAAGCTCAAATCCAGATCCTCTAGGGTAGCATTTTCTGAAATGCTACCTGTTCCACGTGCAGGGCCCAAGAGACAGGCAGAGCTCCAGAGTCTCAATGCGTGGATGAGACGATGGTGCAGGGAGGAGGGTTTTAGATTTGTTAGGAACTGGGCAACATTCTGGGGAAGGGGGAGCCTATTCCGAAAGGATGGGCTCCACCTTAACCAGGGTGGGACCAGGCTGCTGGCGTTGGCATTTAAAAAAGAGATAGAGCAGCTTTTAAACTAGAAATGGGGGGAAGGCCGACAGTCGCTCAAAAGCGCATGGTTCGGGAAAAGGTATCTTGCAAAGATACCTCACAAACAGGGAAGATAGGGTTTCTGGATAGTGAGGTTGCACAACAGACCGTGGTAGGCCAGGTGCCCTTAAATACAACTAAAGATCAGACAAAAGATGTCAAATCAATAGTGTCAGGTACTAAGCATCATGCAAATAAGAACAACAAACATACTCTGAAATGTCTATATGCAAATGCTAGGAGTCTAAGAAATAAGATGGGAGAGTTGGAATATATTGCACTAAATGAAAAATTGGATATAATAGGCATTACTGAGACCTGGTGGAAGGAGGATAACCAGTGGGACACTGTCATACCGGGGTACAAAGTATATCGTAATGATAGGGTGGACCGGACTAGTGGAGGGGTAGCATTGTATATTAACGAGAGCCTTGACTCAGATAGATTACAAATTCAGCAGGACACAAATCACACCTTTGAATCACTGTGGGTTGAAATTCCATGTATAAAAGGGAAAAAAATGGTGATAGGAGTGTACTACCGTCCGCCTCGCCAGGATGAGCAGGTAGACACAGAAATGATAAAAGAAATCAGAGACGCGAACAAAATGGGCAATGTGATAATAATGGGTGACTTCAATTATCCAAATATAGACTGGGTAAATGTAACATCGGGACACGCTACAGAGATACAATTCCTTGATGAAATCAAGGACAGCTTTATGGAGCAACTGGTGCAGGAGCCAACGAGAGAAGGAAAAATTCTAGACTTGGTCCTTAGTGGAGCGCATGATCTGGTGAGGGACGTTATGGTACTGGGGCCGCTTGATAACAGTGACCATAATATGATCAGTTTTGACATCGACCTTGAAGTAACTGTACACAGAAAGTCAAATACGTTAGCGTTTAACTTTAAAAAAGGAGACTATGATAAAATGAGAAGAACGGTAAAAAAAAAAACTTAGGGTGGGCAACTGAGAGAGTAAAAACTGTACAACAGGCGTGGACGCTGTTCAAAAATACCATCCTGGAGGCCCAGGCCATACATATTCCGCGAATTAGAAAAGAAAGACGGAAGTCCAAAAGACACCCGGCCTGGTTGAAAAGTGAGGTGAAGGAAGCTATTAGGGCTAAAAGAAACGCCTTCAGAAAATGGAAGAAGGAACCGTCTGAAAATAACAAGAAACAGCATAAGGAGTGTCAGAGCAAATGCAAGGCGCAGATTAAGAAGGCCAAGAGGGAGTATGAAAAAAAGATAGCATTAGAGGCAAAAAAACATAGTAAAAATTTTTTTCGGTATATTAAAAGCAGGAAGCCGGCAAAAGAATCGGTTGGGCCGCTGGATGACCGAGGGGTAAAAGGGGCGATCAAGGAAGACAAAGACGTAGCGGAGAGACTGAATGAATTCTTTGCTTCGGTCTTCACCGAGGAAGATTTGGGTGGGATACCGGTGTCGGAAATGGTATTTCAAGCGGACGAGTCGGAGAAACTTACTGACTTCACGGTAAACCTGGAGGACGTAATGGGGCAGTTCGGCAAACTGAAGAGTAGCAAATCTCCTGGACCGGATGGTATTCATCCTAGAGTACTGATAGAACTGAAAAACGAGCTTGCGGAGCTACTGCTAGTGATATGCAACTTATCCTTAAAATCGAGCGTGGTACCGGAAGATTGGAAGGTGGCCAATGTAACGCCCATTTTTAAAAAAGGCTCCAGGGGAGATCCGGGAAATTATAGACCGGTGAGTCTGACGTCGGTGCCGGGGAAAATGGTAGAGGCTATTATTAAAAACAAAATTACAGAGCACATCCGAGGACATGGATTACTGAGACCGAGTCAGCATGGCTTTTGTGTGGGGAAATCTTGCCTGACCAATTTACTTCATTCTTTGAAGGAGTGAACAAACATGTGGACAAAGGGGAGTCGGTTGATATTGTGTATCTGGATTTTCAAAAGGCGTTTGACAAGGTACCTCATGAAAGGCTACAGAGGAAATTGGAGGGTCATGGGATAGGAGGAAATGTCCTATTGTGGATTAAAAACTGGTTGAAGGATAGGAAACAGAGAGTGGGGTTAAATGGGCAGTATTCACAATGGAGAAGGGTAGTTAGTGGGGTTCCTCAGGGGTCCGTGCTAGGACCGCTGCTTTTTAATATATTATAAATGATTTAGAGATGGGAGTAACTAGCGAGGTAATTAAATTTGCTGATGACACAAAGTTATTCAAAGTCGTTAAATCGCGACAGGATTGTGAAAAATTACAAGAGGACCTTACGAGACTGGGAGACTGGGCAGCTAAATGGCAGATGATGTTTAATGTGAGCAAGTGCAAGGTGATGCATGTGGGAAAAAAGAACCCGAATTATAGCTACGTCATGCAAGGTTCCACGTTAGGAGTTACGGACCAAGAAAGGGATCTGGGTGTCGTCGTCGATAACACACTGAAACCTTCTGCTCAGTGTGCTGCTGCGGCTAAGAAAGCGAATAGAATGTTGGGTATTATTAGGAAAGGTATGGAAAACAGGTGTGAGGATGTTATAATGCCGTTGTATCGCTCCATGGTGCGACCGCACCTTGAGTATTGTGTTCAATTCTGGTCGCCGCATCTCAAGAAAGATATAGTAGAATTGGAAAAGGTGCAGCGAAGGGCGACTAAAATGATATCGGGGATGGGACGACTTCCCTATGAAGAAAGACTAAGGAGGCTAGGGCTATACAGCTTGGAGAAGAGACGGCTGAGGGGAGACATGATAGAGGTATATAAAATAATGAGTGGAGTGGAACAGGTGGATGTGAAGCGTCTGTTCACGCTTTCCAAAAATACTAGGACTAGGGGGCATGCGATGAAACTACAGTATAGTAAATTTAAAACAAATCGGAGAAAATTTTTCTTCACCCAACGTGTAATTAAACTCTGGAATTCGTTGCCGGAGAAAGTGGTGAAGGCGGTTAACTTAGCAGAGTTTAAAAAGGGGTTGGACGGATTCCTAAAGGACAAGTCCATAAACCGCTACTAAACGGACTTGGAAAAATCCAAAATTCCAGGAATAACATGTATAGAATGTATGTTTGGGAAGCTTGCCAGGTGCCCTTGGCCTGGATTGGCCGCTGTCGTGGACAGGATGCTGGGCTCGATGGACCCTTGGTCTTTTCCCAGTATGGCATTACTTATGTACTTATGCCTGAGTAAGAATCAAATGAAAATTTCTCGATATATCACAATTGTCTCAGTTTATAAAATATCTTCTTAGTCAACATGCTAATTTGATTCTCCAGTGTCAGGTTAGAGTCCAAAATAATGTCTCGGGCCTTCACAGTTTTATTCTCTAGTACCATAATTCGAAGGCATCAATGTTCTTCCTGATTTGCTTTTTCACTATCTAACACTTAGTGCACACTTTATAGAATTATCCTTCACATGCATATTTTTTACAAAATACCTGCCCAGGTAGAAGTCCATTTCTGGAGGTAAAGTACTATTTTATCCATGCAAATGGCTTTACAAGTTCTTCTATAATTTTACTACCTGTACATGGATCAATTTGAAAAGCAATTTGTGTACACTTCTCAATATTTTCATGGGGTTATTAGGTGGCTTAGGTATATTGATGACATGCTACTTATATGGGGTGGTACTGATGAACATCTTCAACATTTTATACAATATCTCAATTCCGTCAGTATACATATTAAATTTGTCCATCATGTTGGTCAATATCAGGTAAATTTTTTAGATGTTAATATAACATGGATAATTGATGTATTCAGTACCAAGTTGTTCCGCAAAGAGACGGATCGCAACACAGTGTTGCACTACTGCAGCCACCATACCAATTTGTTGAAAAACAGCATTCCGGCCAGCCAGCTACTTCGCATTCGTCGATTGTGTAGCTCCAAAGATGAATACTATGTGCAAGCTATGATAACCAGATTCCAACAGAGGGGTTATCCGTTTACTATATTAAAGAGGGCTGCTAAACGAGCCTTTAATTTCCATTGTGGTTGGCAACAAGGTGAAAGAGATAACAAGAACATTGATCAACCTCTTACCTGTGTGTTACCCTATACACGATCATCTCACAATATTATACAGATATTACAGCGGCATTGGCCGATACTTACCATACACGACACATTTAAACTTACACCCCGTTTTGCCTTTACGCGTGGTATCAATCTAGGTGAACAGTTGGCCAGTAGGTCCAGTGTACGTAATGAATTGGCCAGTGAGTCTGGCCATCATAGATGCAATCACTGCGTTTACTGTCAATATTTGTTAGAAGTTTACGAAGTTTCTATTCCTCTTACAGATAAGAAGTACCGTTTAAAAACACACACTGATTGTGATACCATGGGTTGTGTATATGGGATGATATGCCCGTGTGGACTGTGGTATATTGGGTTAACTACACATAAAACTAAATGTCGGATAGCCCAACATTTAAGTAATATTCGTACAGAACGCACAGAAGCCCCCCTTGTTTCCCACTGGCTTGCAGCTGTTCAATCAGTACAAGATCTGAGATTTGTTGTATTAAATCAAGTACAGTTAGAAAGAGGCGGTAACCTTCCTTTGATATTATTAAGGAAGGAACAACGGTTGATTTTTCTATGGAAAACAGTCACCCCAGCTGGGCTTAATAAAGAGATCGATTGGCTGAGCATCTAGGAGGTATTTAAACCTCTGAGCCGCCTGACCAGTTAGTGCACATGTGTGTGCGTCCTTTTTGACGGTTCCACCGGCTGCTTGCTGGTGTGAGTTCCTGACTACTGTTAGTAGTTAGTAAATAATTTTAAAGGCATGTTTGGTTATAGTTTGTTTAGTATGTAAATTTAGGATAGATATGTTGGTTATTTATACACTGTGTCTCTATGTAGAGTGAAAGACCCTTGAAGACGCTTCAGTTAGCGAAACATGATCATGTCGGGTTCTTCCAAGACAACATGAACAGTTGATTCAAGTTGAACCTATACTGGAGACTACAATTTAAGAAGAGTGCTTTCAAGCTTATTTGGCACTACTATAAAAGTTTGCAGCCATCCCATTGACTGATCTTGGCCGGCTCCGTGATTGCCCTTTATTAGAGACTGATGATTTTGCGGCATTGGGTAAAGACTGATGAGTGGTTGAGTACCGGACACTTTGACATTTTGAATGATTAAGACCACTGAATCGAATTTAAGTGACTATGCAGTGGCAAGCTCATAACATATTTGACACGCTGAGCAGAAGGCTTTACACAGTATGAAGAAAGTGCTGTACAAGTTTATATAGTAGTTTCTATACAGTGTTTATATATATTGTTTATGTGGAGTTATTTCATGTAGTGTATATGAGGGATGAATGTGAGTGTGAGTATGCGGTAGGATGATAGAGTGTATTGTAATATGATTATTCAAGATAGTTAATAAAGATTTAATATGTTTGATAATATTTTAACGGTTGTTTAATAATTCACACTATAATTTTACTAGGTATAATCAATGCTTGCACTGGGGCTAGCACAATTTAACCTGTGCACCAGTGACTTAGAGAAGGGTATGGCAAGCTAAGCAGGAAAGTCTTCAGAAGGTACCATAATGGAAAAAAAAAGGCACATACCCTAGGAAAATGCTTCTATTCAATAAGACCTTAAACAAATTAAGCCGGCTAAAAAATGATAGGAAAGACTCAATGTTGGAGAAGCATGGAGCAATGCAGCTGGAAATAACTTTGAAATAGATTATACTCTGACTGGAAGATCACTTTTGGAAAGTTCATAGTATGTCTGAAGGTTATAATTCCTACTTTTGGACTGGATCAGGATAAATTATGAATGCTCCAATGCAGCTCTGGCTGCCTTATTGGGCAGACTGGATGGACCATGCAGGTCTTTATCTGCCATCATGTACTATGTTACTATGGGCTCCTTTTACTAAGCTGCAGTAAGCTCAGGGTCTAGCAGCCAAAAATTTGGAACTCCGTTCTACACAATGCTGTCGAGTGTAGAATAGAGTTCCAAATTTTTGGCCGCTAGACCCTGAAACAGCTAGACGAAATACTGGCTACTGTTGGTCTCGGTCCATTTTTTTTGGAGAAAGAAATGACTACACAGTTAAGTAGATCATAAAGATTTAAGATTTGTTTAATGTATCACTGAAGATAATTTCGCAGAGGCTGTTATTTTTTATATGCTGTCACTCTGTAAGGAGGTTTTTTTTGCCAATGATGAAGCAGTCCTGCTCCTGTTGCTTTTTTTTTTTTTTTTAGCCGGGAGTTTCTTGAGGCTTTTTCCTCCTTACTTGCCAACACTGCTCATAATCTATTCTACAAGAGAATCCTTTTGTTTCCGTTTGTACTTATGATATATTTGTTGGGTTCTCGCCCTCATTTTTTTGTATAGCATTATCACATGGCCATTAATTTGGAAAATTGGCTATTTTCTAGGCAACTTTTTACCATAGCTTTGTAAAAGGACCCCTAACTAATTAAAACTATCAGATAAATAATTCAGTTTATTCCAGGAGTGATATGGCCATTACCACCAGACTTCAGAAGGATTATGTGCTTAGCTTCAAAGAATGCAAATATTTTTTTGTTTTTAAATATCATGAAACTGGAAAGCCAACAGGATCTTAGAATGTATCTGAAAGGTATTTGAATTTGGAACTTGGAAAACAACAGTTGAAAATGTGGTCTGTAGAGAGTCAGTATGCTACTATAAACAGAATGGTCAAATCAGCAACAAATTGTTGGTGATGAGTAAAAGCATCCTTCCAATTATCTACATTTTATTTATAGACTATTTGGTACTTACTCTCCTAGCGCTTCTTCCCTTTCTGTTTCTGAAGCAAGCACAGTGCTGCTACTGCCACCCTGATCATCAGTGGATGAAAAGGCTTGAGAAGTAGCATGGGATGGAAAGTGAGATTCTATATTCTGACCCAATCTGGATCGTGGATCTTCAGACTCTATCTGCAGATCTGGTTGACTGGAGTTATCCTGTGCAAAAGTGTCCAATACTGAAAGAGGTGTGCCACTGCTCATCATGATTTCAGCAGCATTTCCAAATGATCGCCTTGTTCGTCTACACTCTTGCATAGCAGGTGACAATTTTCTTCTGTCTTTTTGAGTACCTGATACAGTTTCATCCTGTTCTTCATCTTCATACTTTAAAGCACTCTGTGAAGAGAAAAAGATTTTAATGCTATATCCTGAGAAAATTCACTCCCATCACCAGCCAAAATCTTATTTCTTCACTGAACAATTACTGCTCCTTTTGTATTACCAAACATTACCACGCTGCAGAAAAAGGGGGCCTGTGCTGGTGTCGGCACGTGGTTTTCACTCGCAACAAGCCCCCTTTTACCACAGCTGGTAAAAGGGAAGTCTTTCTTTCCTGTAGAAAATGGCCATGTGGTAAGTAAAGCACTTGCCCATGCAGCCATTTAAGGGGGGGGCCCTTTCTGCCACCCACTGAGGTGTGGGTAAGGGCTCCCATGCTAACCTGGCAGTAACTGGGCAGCACGCGGCACTGCCTGATTACTGCTGGGTAGCACCAGATATGATGGGCGCTAGGGGTGGGAAGTACTGCCGAACTGCTGCGGTAGCCCGGTGATACTTCCTGTTTAGCGAGCAGTAAGCCCGCGTTGGGCTTACCGCCGCTTAGTATAAGAGGCCCATAGCTAACATATAAATTATTAACTCATTTATTTATTTATTGGTATTTATTTACTGCCTTCATAAACAGAGCCACTCAAAGATGATTAATAAATCCCAATAAATACATAAATAAACAAGTTGATTGTATTATCAAATGTAGCTTTAACATATAAACTAAGGGAGCAGTGATTGTTCAGTGAAGAAACAAGATTTTTGCTGGTGATAGGAGTAGAATACAAAGGAATGGAGGAGTAGTGGTTACAGCAAAAAGCTACAAGCCAAGACAGCCAAGGTTCAAATCCTACTGATGCTCGTTGTGCCCTTGGGCAAATCACTTAACCCTCCATTGCCTCAGGTACAAACTTAAAAGCATGAGCCCTCTGGGGACAAGGAAATACCTACTGTACCTGAATGTAACTTACCTTGGCCTACTACTGAATAGGCCTGAGCTAAAGTGAGATATGATAGCATTTTGTATAACAAAAAATAGAAACAGCAAATAAACAACCAGGTTTACCAAAGGCTAGCACTATTCCAGTATCTTTGCAATATAAAGGAACTGCTTTTGCAATGAAGCAAATTCAAGGACCCTTTACTACGCCACACTCAAAAGTGGCAGGCACTATTTGTAGCATGTGGGTTTTCCATGCACTGTAGCCACTTTGAGTGTGGCAGTAAAATGGTCACACTTGCTTAATTTCCTGTAATGGCCAAGTGCTAATTTCCCAATTTGCATGTGGCCATTACCGTTGGAGCCCTTACCACCACCTATTTACTAGGTGGTATTGGTCCGGCACTCCACCTGCGCGTCAACCTATCCGCACTACCTGAGTAGCGCTGGCCAAACCTACTCTCCACCCATAGCCACACCTCCCGAGCCAAAAAATAAAAACTGTTTTTCAGCACAGGATTAGCACATGCTCATCGGCACACTACCATGGGACGCGCCTCAGTTCATCCTGCAGACGTGCTTTTTGGCCTGTGGTAGGCACATACTAGTGACTACTGCAGCTTAGTAAAAGAGTCCCTCAGTCTGTAATGTCTAAAAGCCCATTTGTGTGAAACTTATAGCAAATGTAAATGCATCAGGGAAGAGATTTCTCCTAACTACATATCAGGACAGCTTACCAATAAAAACTATAAAAGATAATCTGTATTACCAGGCTACATTTCTGCCATCATTATTCTCACTTTCATAAAGAAAATATCATTAAAAAGTCCAGAAGATTAAGAAATTTTACCTTTAGCCTTAAATGTTAAGAAAAAAAAACTCCAGGAACTGTTGCTGCATCCTATGCTACCTTTGTAGTTGTTAAGTACGTCTAGTAGTGCTATAGAAATGATTAGTAGTAGTAAAGGAACTTCTCACAGAGCAACTCTGCATTGTGTAAATGCCACAAAACAACTTGCATGAATCAGATTCAGTAAAATGGGCTTAAATGTGCAATTTGTTAAATTTTGCAATTATTGCAGTTTCATTTGCTTGCCAAAGTCTAGGCTGTATATTGTTGTACTTGTTGTAGATAGGACAACAAAATGCAAACAGAGCCCACAGGCTGAGTACATAGCTAGCTAATAAACATAACGATTTATATAGCATTTCTCATTGAAATACAATCTCCAAAGCTTTTTACAGGTAAGCTGTTCCGTTGTTCTATTTAAAACAAATATATTGAAGGACAATTTTCAGTAAAACATCTTGGGAACTGGAAGCATCTAATTGTAACATTTCAAGTTATTTCTGTGTTCAGCAGCACTAGCTATACAAGTTATACATATATAAATATACATTTATGTCAAGATATACATGTAAGACCCCAAATATTGGCACCATACAGATTGGTTCAGATGTAGCCTCATCTCTGAACGCCCTTCGTTTGCCCCATCTTCTCTCTCTTTATAGCCATAAAGTAGGAAAGGGATAGAAAATAAGACAAAAAATACTATAATGCCTCTGTTTTGTTCCATGATTTGATCACATCTTGAGTATTATGTGCAACTCTAGTCGCCATATCTTAAAAAAGATATTAGTATAATTAGAAAAGGTTTAAAGAAGGGTGACCACAATGATAAAGGGGATAGAACTCTTCTCATCTGATGAAAGGCTTAAGAGGTGAGGACTCTCTAGTTTGGAAGACAGATGGCAGAGGGAGGGGTATGATAGAGGTCTACAAAATACTGAGTGTTATAGAATGGGTAAACGTAAATCAATTTTTTACTCTTTGAAAAAGTACAAAGTCTAGGGGACACTTGATGAAATTACATGGAAATACTTTAAAAACAAAATATTTTTTCACTCCATGAATAGTTACACTCTGGAACTCTGCCAGAGGATGTGATACCAGCAGTTAATTTTTCTGGGTTTAAAAAAGGTTCTTGGAGGAAAAGTGCATAGTCTGCTATTCAGACAGATATGGAGAAGCTACTGTTTGCCCTGGGATTGGTAGCACGGAATGTTGCTACTATTTCGGGTTTCTGCTAGGTGCTTGTGAAGCAGGATACTAGGGTTGATGGACCAATGGTCTGACCCAGTATGGCTATTATGTTGTTCTTATGAGCGAACAGTTACGCATCGATTCCACGTGTGTCATTAGAATGACATGAGTATATTTGAACATATATGCATATATGCCACAATTCCACCTAAGCACAATTATGTAAATACTAGCCGTTAAGCCCGTTAAAACGGGCGCGTATTGGAATGTTTTTTTTTCCCAAGGCCCCCCTCCCGTTGCAGCTGCAAGGCCCCCTGCCATCCTCCTTCCCTGCCAGCTCCAAGGCCCCCTCTGTCCCTCCCTCCCAGCTCCAAGGCTCCAGTCCTCCCCCCTTCCCAGCTGCAAGGCCCCAGGCCCTCCCGCCCAGCTCCCAAGGCCCCCTTCCCTCCCTTCCAGTTCCAAGGCCCCCTGCTCTCCCTCACAACTGTAAGGGCCCCATTCCCTCACAACTGTAAGGGCCCCCCTGCCCTCCCTCCCAGTTCCAAGGCCCCCCGCCCCCCCGTGCCTTCTTCCCAGCCAGCTGGAAGGCCCCCTTCAGTCCAGCCCTCCCAGCTCCAAGGCCCCCCCTCCTTCTGAGACCTCCCATGTCCCCTCCCCCCCCAAGGTAGCCGCTACCGCCCCCCCACCCCGGAGTCGCCCCCGCCCCCCTTCACCCGGCCCGGGCCTTCTCTTCGTTATTCAACTTACAGCAGCGCCAAAACAGCAGCTCCCGTTGGCCTTCCTTCACTGCCTGTGCCTCGCCCTTGTGTGACGTCACGTCGGCGAGGGCGGGGCACAGGCAGGGAAGGAAGGCCGACGGGAGCTGAAGCTGAGCTGCTTGCTGCTGTTTCGGCGCTGCTGTAAGTTGAATAATGAAGAGAGGGCCCGGGCCGGGTGAAGGGGGGGGTGGTGGCGACTCCGGGGGGGGGGGGGGGCGGTAGCGGCTACCTTGTGGGGGGGGAGCGGTAGCGACGTCAGCGGTTCCCTCCCTCCCCTTCCGTGCAGTTTCCCTCTCTGTCCCGCCCCCCTCCCCCGTCATCACGTCTTGATGCGGGGGCGGGACAGAGAGGGAAGTCTCTACTGCGCATTTGCAGGTGAGTCGGTCACTTGCCATTTATAGGTTTGATGCACACACCTTACACAGGGTACACATGGACAGAGTCCGAGTGAGACTCATACTTATGCTCGAAATTTATAGAACACTACTTTGCGTATACCGCTGGCACTTACGTGCACACACTTACACTAGCTCTATGACTAGTGTAAGTGCTTGTGCCTAAATTCTAGGTACATATTTTAACAAACAATTAAAATAAATCATCATCGAAACCAATACTTACATAATATACAAAAATATAATAAAATAGACAGATATACAAATGTTGTATTTTGAGTATTATATATGCCAGTTGTCACTTGAAAAGATTTTTACAGTCTTTTAATGTAAATTTGTATCTTTTTATTTTGTATTCAATTTGATATTTATTTTCATTTTTAGAATGGTTTGCACTGTTCTATTTGATGTAATACACATTGTTTATTTTATGACTGTATATCAGGTACAGTATTTATTTGTACATACCAGTGACTTTCCATAACCTTTGTTTTAAAATTGGTGTTTATTTATCCAGGCTCATTTTGGCCACTAAAATGTTAACCGGCTATGCCAATATTAAGCACTAATCAGTTAACATTTTAGCAGTCAAAGCCTGCTACTTAAGCGGCTTATTTTGACTGCTCAATATAGCTGATTTGGCACTGAATATCTGTGCATAACCGGCTATGTTGCGGCTAGCCGCTAACAGGGATATTCAGCATGAGATACCTAATCATCTCCCACTGAATATCTGCGGTTAGGCGCTTAAACACTAATTTAACTGGCCAGGATATCGGGGGGAGTAACTTTAATAGGGAACTCACATGGTGCCTTCATCTAGGAACCAAAAACCAAGGAGAAAACAATCCACAAAATACTGAATTACAAACACACAATGAAGTGAGTGATGGATGGCAGAAGATCTTTAATAAATATTCATAGCAGAAAAAGACACAACACAGAATGTTTCAGCTCGTGGGCCTGCATCAGGGGTCAGATAACATCTAAAACATACAATTAAAATAAAACATGCTGTCTGCTGCTGGCTGAACATCAGGCCCACTGTCCCTGGTACACAGATTGCACTGGTATATTCCAAGCTCCAAAACCACCCCTTTGAGTGAGCAGTCAATGGAGTCATCTCAAAGAGTAACAGAGACCCCTAGTGAGCGAAAGGATGAGTGGAGGAGAGTGTCCCAGTGAGAAGATGAGAGCAGATGCTCTCCTTCCTATAGGGAGGACACAGGACAATGCAGTATTGGTCTTTGGCAGTTTTTTTTTTTTGGGGGGGGGGGTGGGCATCTGTGGCTCTTCCTGGCTTTAGCAGCACTTCAGGTTCTAATCAGCAATGGCATCCCTACCATTAGGCCAATTCAGGCTGCATCTCCTCCCGCCCTTCCTTTCCCAACCCCCTTCCCCAAATTTACCTTTTCTTGTTTTTTTTAAGGCGGCAGTGATTCCTATAGGCTGCCTTGCCACTGGTCCCAGCCCCTTCTCTCTACTGCGGCCTGCCTCCAAAGAAACAGGAAATTATGTCAGAAAGGTGGGCAGCCCGCAGTTAAGAGAAGGGGTTGGGACCGGCTGCAGGAAAGCCTATGGGAATCGCTGCTGCTGCTGTTTGAAAAAAAAACAAAAACTAAATTCGGGGAAGAGGGTTGGGAAAGGAAGGGGGGAGATATTAGATCGTGGCCGGGAGTGGGTTGGCATTGGAAGAGAAGGGGTGGCAGCTCATGCCTTGCCTCAGGCGGCAGATTGTCTTGGGCTACCCCTGCTAATCAGTAAATATTTTCAAGGCTAAGATCAAACACAGAAACCAGTGGCATAGCTAGAAGTGAATGGGCCCCTATAACACCATCTCTCCCAAGGTACTGGGGATGTGGTGGTGGTGGGGGGGGGGGGGGGAACCCCTTTCAGACTTCCAGTAATAAAGCCTTACCAAAAACAAACACATCCTAGACCTCTATAGAGAACCTGTGACAGTAAAGCAGCACAAATATCCAGGGCTCAAACAGCAACAACCATACCTAAAAAAAAAAAAGGCAGAAACCTAGAATACCAATATACTTTCTGCTAGAAAAACAGAACAAGTCAGACTGTTATGGATCCCTATACAGAAACGAAACACTGACAGAATACCTCACATGAACTACATGCTAGCTGAAAATCACATCTTGATCATGTGCAAAACATGATAGACCCTAAATAAGTAACACACAAGGGACCACAGATCAGTAATATAACTGGAAACTTCAAGAAGTCAGACTCCATATGTACAGCAGTACTAGAGAAATAGAAACTGAGATGCAAGGTATCAGAGATGTACATTTCACAAAACCAACATATTCCAATTAATAAATTCTGAACAAAATTTTATGTATACCATTGTCTAAGCATTTTATTTTTCCTTTGGTCCAAGCATCTCTTTTCTGGTTCTCTCTTTTTCCTAGCTCTGACATTTCTTCATTCTCCATGTCCACCATCCATCTTCCCTCTGTGTCGCTTATCCATCCTGCCCAATATCTCTTCTCAGTGTCCCTATCCCTCCCCTGGGTCCAGCAACAAACCCCAGGGGTCTGGCATTTCTCACTCCCCCACCCATGATCTTGGCACCTCTCACTCACTCCCCCCCCACCCCACCCATGAGCTTGGCATCTCTCACTCCTCCTCCCCTCTCCTTTGTGGCTTTATAATCTCTCACTCCCCTCCTCCCCTCTCCTTTGTGGCTTTATAATCTCTCACTCCCTCTTCCCCTACCTCTCCAGGTCCAGAATCTCTCTATGATTTTACAAACAGAGTAGATCACCAGCAGGGACGCAAAGGCACACTGCTTGCAGCCGGCCCCCCCAGTTTTCAACATACAAAATAATATAGAAAATGACAGAATAAAGACCTGAACAGTCCATCCTGTCTGCCTAACAGTCACACTCATTATCAATTCATAATTAAACCAACAATGAATATGATATAAAATACTTGATCATAGTAATTCATTGGCATTTCTGGGATATATCCATCTTGTCATTTGCAGGACACAGACCATAAAAGTCTGCTCAGCATTGTCCTTACATTCGAGCTACTGAAGTTGCTGTTGAAGCCCTCTCTAGCCCATCCTAAACCGGATTGCCATATATGGTCTGCCCAGCACCAGCCTTAGTTCTTCACAGCCAGAGTTGCCATCTAAATGCCATCTACACACATGCAAAACATTTAAGTTTTGTTTTCTTTTATACCATCCATTTTCTAATTGGAGATTCTTTGTATTCAATCCAAGCCTTTTTGAATTCTATCACCGTTTGTGTCTCTACCACCTCGCTCAGGAGGGCATTCCAGGCATCAACCATGAAAAAGAATTTCCTGACATTACTCCTAAGTCTACCACTTTGCAATTCATGTCCTTTAGTTTTACTGTTTCACTTTCTCTGGGAAAGATGTGTTTCTATATTAATATCTTTCAAGTATTTAAATATAGGGTATGATACATACCTGTAGCAGTTGTTCTCCGAGGACAGCAGGCTGATTGTTCTCACGACTGGGTTGACGTCCGCGGCAGCCCCCACCAACCGGAAGAAGCTTCGCGGGACGGTCGGCACGCAGGCCACGCCCACCGCGCATGCGCGGCCGCCTTCCCGCCCGTGCACGACCGCTCCCGCCAGTTGAATGACAAGCAATAAAATATGAAACACACAACTCCAAAGGGGAGGAGGGAGGGTAGGTGAGAACAATCAGCCTGCTGTCCTCGGAGAACAACTGCTACAGGTATGTATCATACCCTTTCTCCGAGGACAAGCAGGCTGCTTGTTCTCACGACTGGGGTATCCCTAGCTCTCAGGCTCACTCAAAACAAGAACCCAGGTCAATTGAACCTCGCAACGGCGAGGGTACAACAGAAATTGACCTACGAAGAACAACTAACTGAGAGTGCAGCCTGACCAGAATAAATTCGGGTCCTGGAGGGTGGAGTTGGATTTACACCCCAAACAGATTCTGCAACACCGACTGCCCGAACCGACTGTCGCGTCGGGTATCCTGCTGGAGGCAGTAATGAGATGTGAATGTGTGGACAGATGACCACGTCGCAGCCTTGCAGATCTCTTCAATAGTGGCTGACTTCAAGTGGGCCACCGACGCTGCCATGGCTCTGACACTATGAGCCGTGACATGACCCTCAAGAGCCAGCCCAGCCTGGGCGTAAGTGAAGGAAATGCAATCTGCTAGCCAATTGGAGATGGTGCGTTTCCCGACAGCGACCCCTAGCCTGTTAGGGTCGAAAGAAATAAACAATTGGGCGGACTGTCTGTTGGGCTGTGTCCGCTCCAAGTAGAAGGCCAATGCTCTCGTGCAGTCCAATGTGTGCAACTGACGTTCAGCAGGGCGGGTATGCGGCCTGGGGAAGAATGTTGGCAAGACAATTGACTGGTTAAGATGGAACTCCGACACCACCTTCGGCAGGAACTTTGGGTGAGTGCGGAGCACTACTCTGTTGTGATGAAATTTAGTATATGGAGCATGAGCTACTAGGGCTTGAAGCTCACTGACCCTACGAGCTGAAGTAACTGCCACCAAGAAAATGACCTTCCAGGTCAAGTACTTCAGATGGCAGGTATTCAGTGGCTCAAAAGGAGGTTTCATCAGCTGGGTGAGGACGACGTTGAGATCCCATGACACAGTAGGAGGCTTGATAGGGGGCTTTGACAAAAGCAAGCCTCTCATGAATCGAACGACTAAAGGCTCTCCAGAGATGGCTTTACCTTCCACACGATAATGGAAAGCACT
Organism: Microcaecilia unicolor; assembly: GCF_901765095.1. Classification (NCBI taxonomy): domain Eukaryota; kingdom Metazoa; phylum Chordata; class Amphibia; order Gymnophiona; family Siphonopidae; genus Microcaecilia; species Microcaecilia unicolor. The sequence continues at coordinate 213,611,143 of NC_044035.1, forward strand.
AATCGCACTAAGGTGATTCCTTACTGAGTTGGTCTTGAGGCCAGACTCTGATAAGTGCAGAAGGTATTCAAGCAGGTTCTGTGCAGGGCAAGAACGAGGTTCTAGGGCCTTGCTCTCACACCAAACGACGAACCTCCTCCACTTGAAAAAGTAACTCTTTTTAGTGGAATCCTTCCTAGAGGCAAGCAAGACCCGGGAGACACCCTCAGACAGACCCAACGCAGCGAAGTCTACGCCCTCAACATCCAGGCCGTGAGAGCCAGGGATTGAAGGTTGGGGTGCAGCAACGCTCCGTCGTTCTGCGAAATGAGAGTCGGAAAACACTCCAATCTCCACGGTTCTTCGGAGGACAACTCCAGAAGAAGAGGGAACCAGATCTGACGGGGCCAAAAGGGCGCTATCAGAATCATGGTGCCGCGGTCTTGCTTGAGCTTCAGTAAGGTCTTCCCCACCAAAGGTATGGGAGGATAAGCATACAGGAGGCCGGTCCCCCAATGAAGGAGAAAGGCATCTGACGCTAGCCTGCCGTGTGTCTGAAGTCTGGAACAGAACAGAGGCAGCTTGTGGTTGGTCTGAGAGGCGAAAAGATCCACCGAGGGGGTGCCCCACTCTCGGAAGATCTTGCGTACCACTCTGGAATGGAGCGACCACTCGTGCGGTTGCATGACTCTGCTCAGTCTGTCGGCCAGACTGTTGTTTACGCCTGCCAGGTACGTGGCTTGGAGAAGCATGCCGAACCGACACGCCCAACGCCACATACCGACGGCTTCCTGACACAGGGGGCGAGATCCGGTGCCCCCCTGCTTGTTGACGTAATACATTGCAACCTGATTGTCTGTCCGAATTTGGATAATTTGGCAGGACAGCCGATCTCTGAAAGCCTTCAGTGCGTTCCAGATCGCTCGGAGCTCCAGGAGGTTGATCTGCAGATCCTTTCCCTGGAGGGACCACAGACCCTGGGTGTGAAGCCCATCGACATGGGCTCCCCACCCCAGGCGAGATGCATCCGTCGTCAGCACTTTCGTGGGCTGCGGAATTTGGAATGGACGTCCCAGGGTCAAATTGGTCCGTATGGTCCACCAGAGCAGTGAAGTGCGGCAACTGGTGGAGAGGCGGATGACATCCTCTAGATTCCCGGTGGCTTGGAACCACTGGGAAGCTAGGGTCCATTGAGCAGATCTCATGTGAAGACGAGCCATGGGAGTCACATGAACTGTGGAGGCCATATGACCCAGAAGTCTCAACATCTGCCGAGCTGTGATCTGCTGAGACGCTCTGGTCTGCGAAGCCAGGGCCAAGAGATTGGTGGCCCTCGCTTCGGGAAGGTAGGCCTGAGCCGTCTGGGAATTCAGCAGCACTCCTATGAATTCCAGAGACTGAGTTGGCTGGAGATGGGACTTTGGGTAATTTATCACAAACCCCAGCAGCTCCAGAAGTTGAATAGTGCACTGCATGGACCGGAGGGCTCCTGCCTCCGAGGTGTTCTTGACCAGCCAATCGTCGAGATATGGGAACACGTGCACTCCCAGCTTGCGTAGGTAGGCCGCTACCACCACGAGGCACTTTGTAAACACTCGTGGGGCAGAGGCGAGCCCAAAGGGCAGCACACAATACTGAAAGTGCCGTGCGCCCAGGCGGAATCTGAGATACTGTCTGTGAGCTGGCAGTATCGGGATGTGAGTGTATGCGTCCTTTAAATCCAGGGAACATAGCCAATCGTTTTTCTGAATCATTGGCAGAAGGGTGCCCAAGGAAAGCATCCTGAACTTTTCTTTGACCAGGAATTTGTTCAGGCCTCTCAGGTCTAGGATGGGACGCATCCCCCCTGTTTTCTTTTCCACAAGGAAGTACCTGGAATAGAATCCCTGCCCTTCCTGCCCGGGTGGTACGGGCTCGACCGCATTGGCGCTGAGAAGGGCGGAGAGTTCCTCTGCAAGTACCTGCTTGTGATGGGAGCTGAAAGACTGAGCTCCCGGAGGACAATTTGGAGGCAGGGAGGCCAAATTCAGGGCGTATCCGTACCGCACTATTTGGAGAACCCACTGGTCGGAGGTTATGAGAGGCCACCTTTGGTGAAAGAATTTTAACCTCCCTCCGACCGGCAGGTCGTCCGGTACGGACACTTGTAGGGCGGCTATGTTCCCATGGATCCAGTCAAAAGCCCGTCCCCGGCTTTTGCTGTGGAGGCGCAGGGGGCTGCTTAGGCGCACGCTGTTGACGGGAACGAGCGCGCTGGGGCTGTCCCTGTGCCTGACGAGGCCTTCGGGCCGGCTGGTTGTACCTACGCTTCGCAAAAGAATAGGGTGCAGCCTGCCGAGCCCGGGAAAAACGCCCGCCCGCGGGGGCGGGTGCTGAAGGCGCCCGGTGGGAGAGCTTGTCGAGAGCGGTTTCCCGCTGATGCAGTTGGTCAACCATCTGCTCGACCTTCTCGCCAAAAATATTATCCCCCCGGCAAGGGACGTCAGCCAGTCTCTGCTGGGTGCGGTTGTCCAGGTCAGAGGCACGCAGCCATGAGAGCCTGCGCATCACTATACCTTGGGCCGCAGCACGAGATGCCACATCACAGGTGTCAAAAATCCCCCTGGACAGGAACTTTCTGCACGCCTTCAGCTGCCTGACCACCTCCTGATAAGGCCTGGACTGCTCCGGCGGGAGCTTATCGACCAGGTCCGCCAGCTGTTGCACATTGGTCCGCATGTGGATGCTCATATAGAGCAGGTAAGATTGGATGCGGGTCACGAGCATGGAGGATTGGTAGGCCTTCCTCCCAAATGAGTCCAGAGTGCGAGACTCCCGCCCCGGGGGCGCCGAGGTGGTATCCCTCGAACTCCGTGCCCTCTTGAGAGCAGAATCCACGACCGCTGAGTCATGGGACAACTGGGGCCGCATGAGCTCTGGGTCAGAGTGGATCCTGTACTGGGACTCTGCTTTCTTGGGAATGGTGGGGTTAGTTAGTGGTCGCACCCAGTTCCGAAGCAGCGTCTCCTTCAGGACATTGTGCAGCGGTACCGTGGAGGACTCTCTAGGTGGTGATGGATAGTCGAGGACCTCGAGCATCTCGGCCCTCGGCTCTTCCACAGAGACCACGGGGAAGGGAATGCTTATAGACATATCCCGCACAAAAGAGGCAAAGGAGAGACTCTCAGGAGGTGAGAGCTTCCTCTCCGGTGAAGGCGTGGGGTCCGAGGGAAGGCCCGTAGACTCCTCTGAGGAGAAATATCTAGGGTCCTCCTCTTCCCCCCACGAGTCCTCATCCTCGGTATCGGACATTAGCTCATGTAGCTGAGTCCTGTACCGGGCCCGGCTCGACGTCGAGGCACCGAGGTCTCGGTGTCGTCGAGCGGTGGACTCCCGCGCCGGCGGGGACGGAGCTCCCTCCATCGATGTCGACGGGGACTCCACCTGCGTGGCGGTCGAGACCGGCACCGCAAGCGGCGGCGGTGTCGACAGCCCCGGCGCCGGGCTAGAGCTCGCCGGCGCCACAGTCATCGGCGCCGAGGGCGCAAGCACCCCCGGCGCCGGCACAGCCTGGCGCATCAGCCCTTCCAGGATCCCCGGAAGGATGGCTCTGAGGCACTCGTCCAGGCCCGCTGCCGGGAAAGGCGGTGGGGCCGGTAAGGGTGTCGGTGCCAGAAGCTGCTGGGGGCCAGGAGACGGCACCGAGGTGCCGGAACCCTGACGCGTCGGTACCTCCACCACCGACGGAGATCTCTCCTCTCTGCGATGACGCTTCGGCGTCGACTCCTCTTCAGGGTGCACCGAGGGCTCCCGGTGACGGCGCTTCTTATCTTTTTTCCGGTGCACGTCACCGGCGCCGGAGGGCATGGAGGAGGAGGAGGTCGATCCCCCTCGGTCTCGAGGTACCGGGTCCGACAGGGTTCGGTCCCGTGGCTCACGAGCTGAGGGAGTGACCGGGGCCGACTGCCCACGCGGCCTCTCAACCCCACTCTCACCGGCGGACCGGCGGGCCGACGGGACCTGTTCTCCTGGGGTCGCTGCCATCGGTGCCGATGTCTCGGGCATCGATACCGGTACCGAAGAACCGGCCTTCGATACCGATGCCGTCGAGGTCGACGTCGAGGGGCCGGCGCAAGTTCCAAAAAGACGGTCCCGCAGAACTTGCCTCGCAACCTGAGTCCGTTTCCGGAGACCGAGACACAAAGCGCACGACTTGAGATTGTGCTCCGGCCCGAGGCACTGGAGGCACCAAGCGTGGGTGTCGGTCTGCGAGATCGGCCGGCCGCAGCGACCACACTTTTTAAATCCACTCGGGACCTTCGAGGACATCGACGGAAAAATCGCGTCGGCGAAGTCAAAGTCGGCAATGGTGGCTAAAATCACACCACGAAAAAATCAACCGACCGAGCGGCCATTAGGCCGCAATGTGGCGTCCCCGCTAGTAAGCGAGGGAAAAGGGGAGCGCGTGCTCCACACGCGCGAAAAATTTCTTTTTTTTTTTTTTTTTTTTAAACAATACAAACAAGATGAGAGGAAACCGAACGGGAATCCATGCGACGATCCGCGTAAACGCGGTCGAAAATCCGGCGGCTGAACAGAGAGAGAGGCAATTGCACAACTCTCTCAGTCGCGGAAAAAAAGTAACTGGCGGGAGCGGTCGCGCACGGGCGGGAAGGCGGCCGCGCATGCGCGGTGGGCGTGGCCTGCGTGCCGACCGTCCCGCGAAGCTTCTTCCGGTTGGTGGGGGCTGCCGCGGACGTCAACCCAGTCGTGAGAACAAGCAGCCTGCTTGTCCTCGGAGAACTGTATCATACCTCCCCTGTTCTTTCTTTCCTCTAGGATATATATATATTCAGGTCTTCCAGTCTGTTCTCATACATCTTTTGGCACAAGCCCATACCATTTTTGTCACCTTCCTCTGGACCACTTCAAGTCTTATTACATCCTTAGCAAGATACAACCTCCAAAACTGAACACAATACTCCAGGTGGGGCCTCACCAACGACTTGTACAGAGGGCATCAATACCTTCTTCCTTTTGCTGGTAATGTCTCTTGATGCAGCCTAACATCCTTCTGGCTACGGCCACCACCTTGTCACACTGTTTTGTCACCTTCACATCCTCAGATACTATGACCCTGTCTGTACATATCAGCCTCTCACCTCCTAGAACATACTATTCCCTTGGATTTCTACTCTGCACGTCTTGCACTGAATTTTAAATTGCCAAATATTAGAACATTCTTCTAAATTTTGTAGATCCTTTATTCATGTTTTCCACTCCCTCTAGAGTGTCTACTCTGTTACAAATCTTGGATCACCCGCAAAAAGGCAAACCTTATCTTTTAAACCTTTGGCAATGTCACTCACAATGTCACTCAGAATTGGCTCCCCAGCACCAATCATTGAGGCACTGCACTACACCTTCCCTTCCTCCGGCGTCTGTCAACCAGTTTCTAGTCCAGTTCACCACTTTGGGACCAGCCTGTCAAGTTTATTCAAAAGCCTCCTATGAGGAATTGTGTCAAAGACTTTACTGAAATCCAAGTAGACTACATCTAGCACACGTCCTTGATCTAATTCTCTGGTTACCCAGTCAAAGAATTCAATCAATCAGATTCATTTAGCACAAATTAAGTTTGGTAAAACCATGTTGCCTCAGACCTTGTAACCCATTGGATTCCAGGAAATTCACTATCCTTTCCTTCAGCAATGCTTTCGTTACTTTTCCAATAACAGAAGTGATGCTTACCCAACTGTAGTCTTCCCTCTTTTCTATCACCAATTTTAAGAGGAGGGACCACAACTGCTCTTCTTCAATCCCGTGGAACCTCTCCTGTCTTCCAAGGATTTATTAAACAAATCTTTAAGAGGACCTGCCAGAACCTCTGAGCTCCCTCAATATCCTGTGATGGATCCCATTCGGTCCCATGACTTTGCTCACCTTCAATTTTTCAAGTTGTTCATAAAGGCTTCCTTACAACTCTAACCAATTGGTTCTTCTGCTTGTGCTTTCACCAGACGTATATCTCTCTTGGCTTATTTCAATTTCATCCGGTATTCTTTTCTGTGTCCCTCTTCCTAAGTTTTTCTATATTTCATGAACACCAACTCTTTTGCCTTTATTTTCTCAGTCACTTGTTTCGAAAACCATATTTGTTTCCTTTTTCTCTTGTTTTTATTTACTCCCCTCACATTAGCCTTTTTTATAGCTCCTTTCAGCCTGGACCACTGTCTTTCCATTTCTTATATGCCCCACCTATCCCATCAGCTCTTTCTTCAGGTACTCTCCCATTTTACTAAAAGTCAGCATGTTTGAAATCCAGGACTTTGAACTGTGTGTGGCTGCCCTCCACTTTAGCTGTTATATCAAATCAAACTGTTTCATGATCACTACTGCCCAGGTGGGCACCCACTCGGACATTAGACACGCTTTCTCCATTTGTGAGTACCAAATCCAGTGTTGCTTCTTCCCTTGTCGGTTCTGTCACCATTTGACTGAGCACAGCACTTTGAAAAGCATCCATGATCACTCTACTTCTCTTTTCGATTCCGCAGATGGAACTTTCCAATCTGCATCTAGCAGGTTGAAATCTCCTAGCCACAGTACCTCCCCTTTCCCCACTTTTGGATATCCACAACCAGATCTTTATTAAGCTGCTCTGATTGTGTCAGAGGTCTGTAAATAACACTCATGTGAATAAAGGTTCCATCTTCTCTTTTCAAGGTGATCCATATTGCTTCTTCCTTTACCCAAACCTCCTGCATTTCAGTTGCTTTGATATTTTTTCCTCCACCCTTTCGACTATCTCTGTCCTTCCTAAATAGATATAGCCCGGTATGTCTGCTTCCCATTTATGGGAGTCATTAAACCATGTCTCCGTGATAGCAATAATATGTGCTTCTAATATCAGGGCTTGCAGATCATGAACTTTGTTGCTTAGACTGCAAGCATTTGTGGACATTCTTTTCAGTTACATTTCAGTGGCATCCTCATTTTCCGTATAATTGTTTTGTTTAGTCTCACCTTTTACTGTGTTGCTAAGATTGTTTACATTGCTTTCTTTACGATTCTCACATCTTATCTTTTGCTGGGGGTGACTATCTTAATTAACCTGCTTCCATATGCCACCCCTACCTTCTAACTTAAATGCCTAGAAACACATTGTCTGAATTTCTCATCAATGATTCTTTTTTCTGACACAGTATGATGTAGCCCATCTTGTTTTTCCAAGTACTGCCCATCCTTCTATGTATCTAAAAACCTTCTTGGTGACACCAAGCTTTGAGCCACCTATTGAAGTCCTCAGTAATTTGTAATCTTTCCTCTCCCTTTCCATAAGTAGGTAGTACTTCAGAAAAAGTTACAGTCTTTACCAAAGGTGTAAGCTCCTTGAGCAGGGACTGTCCTTCCATGTTAAATTGTACAGCGCTGCATAACCCTAGTAGCACTTTAGAAATGTTAATTAGTAGTAGTAGTAGTAGTAGGTGGTGTTAACTCCTCCCCCAGCTCCCAGAAAGCTCTCTGCACTACAAGTGGGGTATTATTAACTAGGTCATTTGTTCTCAGGTGGATACCAATATGAGGGTTAGAATCTTTAATCTGTTCTCTGATTATAGTCGGTATTTTCCTGGTAGTCTTGCTAGCTGAGAATCCTGGAAGGCATTTCACTTTGGAAAATAGTTGAAGAGACCCAACAAACTTAATGTCTCTGATAATGGAATCCCCTAGCAACAATTTTCTGGTTTGAGCTTCATCAGTGCTTTGGGGGCTAAGAGCTGAGTGCCGGGAGTAAACGCGAACAGGAGTGGCACAGTAGGTTGCCCTGGGCTTTTTGCCAGGCTCTCCCACTGGCAGCTGTGCCCCGATAAAAATATAAAAACTGAAAGCAGATCAGTGGCGTACCAAGGGGGGTGGGGTGGGGTGGGGCGGTCCGCCCCAGGTGCACGCCGCTGGGGGGGGGGGGGTTCTGGGGCAGAGGGAGCATAAAAACGAAGAGCCGGCAGGCACGCGGCACACCCCCCCCCCCCCCCAGCGGCGTGCACCCGGGGGGGGGGGGCGCATCGGCGATCCGCCCCGGGTGTCAGCCCCCCTAGGAACACCACTGAAGCAGATAATGACCATGTGGCCTTTCAAGTCTGCCTGTATCAGTTACCAAGTTCTACAAGCTCTTCTTCTCTCTTAGAAATCTTCTGTTCTGTCCCATGCTTTCTTGAATTTAGATACAGTCCTCATCTCCACCATCTCCTCTGGTAGGCTATTCTATGCATCTACCACCCTTTCTGTAAAGATATATTTCCCTAGATTACTCCCCTTTCACCTTCATCTGTGTTTGTACCTTGTCCAGAACCATTTCTGGCAGGAAAGTAATATGATTAAAGGATTTGGATTTAGCTCACACCTTTTTCAGTAGTAGCTCAAGGTGAGTTATATCCAGACACATTAGGTATTTCCCTGTCCCTGGAGGGCTTGCATGCTAAGGGGGTCTTTTACTAAAGCCTAGCTCGAGTTATCTGCAGCAAGGCCCATAGGAATAAAATGGGCCCTCCTGCAGATAACTCAAGCTAAGCTTTAGTAAAAAGACCCCCTCAGTTTGTACCTAAGGCAATAGAGAATTAAGTGACTTGCTCAAGATCACAAGAAGCGACAGCAGGATTTGAACCAGGCTTCCCTGGATGCCAGCTTAGTGCTCTAACCACTAGGCTACTCCTTCACTGATTATTTACTCTGCTGCGCTTAGAATATGTTTTATTATATACTGGTCTGAGATCTATCATTGTCACAGTTAAGATACAAATACAGAGAATTTGCTCATAAGGAGGGCAAGTTTCAGCAAGCTGGCAATGCTTGTATAAAGTACCTACAAGGCTTATTTACAAAGGAAAACCCCCAAGGAAACAGGGACCTTTAACCTGCATACTATAATATAAATAAATAACATAATAAATTATATTTCAGATAAAAAGCATGCAGGTTAAACAGCACAAAAGGATTTCAAAATGAAATCTCTGCACACACCTCCTCTGATCCACCTTGGGCCTGCCCCCAGCTTTGCCCCTTTCTGGTATGGCAATTTTCCAAGGGTGGATTTCTACGGGTAAACACCCTAATTTCTTCATAATATACCTGAATGATCAGAGATGCTTGTAATGTTCGTCTCTCGCAACAAGATTTCTTCTGTCTTTCTTCCTTTGCTTTCATGCCTCCATTTTGTCTGGTCTTCTATAGGGCTGCACATTTAACATGTTATTAATGTGCTTAATGCATTAAAATTTTAACTCGTGATAATACATTTAATGCGATTATCACATTAGGCTCCCTGCTCTTTTCACCACATATCTCTCTCCTTCTCCTCCCATGATCTGGTATCTCTTTCTCCTTCTAGCTTCTCCCCTCACTCCTGCAGCCCCTCCCATGGTCCCCATGAGGAACATAATCGAAAGGCGTACCCATGCTTTCCTGAGGATGTCCTCGCAGGACGTCCCAGGAAAGGGGTGGGGAAACCCGTATTATCAAAACAAGATGGGTGTCCATCTTTCGTTTCGATAATACGGTCAGTGACAACCAAATCGCAAAATTTAGGTCGCCCTTAGAGATGGTCATCCCCGATCTTCGCCGATAATGGAAACCGAGGACGCCCATCTCAGAAACGACCAAATCCAAGCCATTTGGTCGTGGGAGGAGCCAGCATTTGTAGTGCACTGGTCCCCCTCACATACCAGGACCCCAACCAGGCACCCTAGGGGGCACTGAAGTGGACTTCAGAAATTGCTCCCACGTGCATGACTCCCTTACCTTCTGTGCTGAGCCCCCCAACCCCCCCCCAAAACCCACTCCCCACAACTGTACAACACTACCATAGCCCTAAGGTGTGAAGGGGGGCACCTACATGTGGGTACAGTGGGTTTCTGGTGGGTTTTGAAGGGCTCACACTTACCACCACAAGTGTAACAGGTTTGGGGGGGATGGGCCTGGGTCTGCCTGCCTGAAGTGCACTGCACCCACTAAAACTGCTCCAGGGACCTGCATACTGCTTTCATGGAGCTGGGTATGACATTTGAGGCTGGCATAGAGGCTGGGAAAAAATATATAAAAAGTTTTTTTAGGGTGGGAAGGGGTTGGTGACCACTGGGGGAGTAAGGGGAGGTCATCCCCGATTCCCTCCAGTGGTCATCTGGTCAGTTCGGGCACCTTTTTGAGGCTTGGTCGTAACAAAAAATGGACCAAGTAAAGTCGCCCAAGAGCTCGTCAGGGACGCCCTTCTTTTTTCCATTATCGGTTGAGGACGCCCATGTGTTAGGCACGCCCCAGTCCCGCCTTTGCTATGCTTCCAACAACCCCCATGACCAGTCAAAGTGTCTCCCTCCTGGAGTGGGTAACTTGGCAGCTCTGGTTTAGTGATTATTGGCGAGTTTCTGGCCAGGGTAGGGGTCAACGCCCAGGTTAAAATTAAAAAAAAAAAATAAAAGTTTTATATTTAATGTAGGTGGGTTTCTGAGTCAAGGTGGGTTCTGCAGTGCCCAGGAGAAAGAAAGAAAGAAAGAAAGAAAGAAAGAAAGAAAGAAAGAAGAAAGAAAGAAAGAAAGAAGAAAGAAAGAAAGAAAGAAAGAAAGAAAGAAAGAAAGAAAGAAAGAAGAAAGAAAGAAAGAAAGAAAGAAAGAAAGGTTTTATATTTAATGCTGGGGTGGGGTGGGGAGGAAAATTGGCATGGGCAGAGGAGATGCTAGATTATGTGTGGGGGGGGGGGGGGAGGGGATAGGCCAGGGCTGACACTAGGCTACAGAGAGGGGTGGGGTGTAGGGCAGGGCTGATGCCTAGCTATGGGATGGATGAGAGCAAAAGGAAAAGAAGAAGAGGGAGGGGGGTAGGGAAGGGAAGGCTGTAATTATAGTACAGGATCCTGTCATGCGTGCTGAGATGTTTGCCATTATAGTTGACTTATGTCTGGTCAAATTTAAAGATTAGGATAATGTAACTATATTTAAAAGTATCAATTTTTCCATTAAGTATGCATATGGTTTATGTTGATGCAGGACAGCTGTTGGACTTGCACAAACTATTTAGAAATATGAAGTAAAGTGATACCGGTGAATAAACCCAGAATAGAAAATAGCAACAAATCCAATTTGGAATTTCTATGAAAAAAATTGCTGAGCCACGAAATGCCAAGTGCAAGGAGTAAGCCTAGATTTCAAACTGTCCATGGACTGAAATGTCACCTGGCTAAACGCCACAAGGAAAACAGCAGCACTAATCTTAAATGGGTCGCTGAAAACCACATTGAAGTGGCACGCAAGAAAGCTAGAGTCGATGTTGCAGATGAACCTACAGTACCTGATGCTTTAATCCAGCCAACTCTTGCAATTATGGTGGGCTATCAAGTACCATTTGCTGATGACAGTGAAGAAGCAAAGCGTATTGACAAAGCAATTATAGACGCCATCATTGTTGACTTGTTGCCATACTCCATTGTTGAAGGTGAAGGTGAAGCATTTAAGTGGCTGAATTTTGCTGATCTTGCAGGTCCTTGGCGCTATAAACTAATGTCAGAGAAGTATTAAGAACATAAGGATTGCTATACTAGGACAAATCAAAGGTCCATCAAACCCAGTATCCTGTTTCCAACAGTGGCCAATCCAGGTCACAAGTAGCTGGCAAGATCCCAGAATAGTAAAACAGATTTTACGCTGCTTACCCTAGAATATGGATGTTCCCAAGTCCATCTTAATAATGGCTTATGGACTTTTCTGTTAGGAAACTATCCAAACCTTTTTCAAACTCTGCTAAGCTAACTGCTTTTACCACAGAATTTATTTACTCGTTAAGTGAAGAAATATTTTCTCCGATTCATTTTAAATTTGCTACGTAATATAGTACTAGTATTTTTGGAAAGAGTAAACAAGCAATTCACATCTATATGTTCCACTCCACTCAGTATTCTATATACTTCTATCATATCTCCCCTCAGCCATCTTTTCTCCAAGCTGAAGAGTCCTAGTTACTTTAGCCTTTCCTCATAGGAAAGTCATCCTATAGCCTTTCCTCATAGGGAAGTCATCCTATCCCCTTTATCATTTTCATCGCCTTTTTCTGTACCTTTTCTAATTCCACTATGGGGCTCATTTTCAAAGCACTTACCCTTACAAAGTTCCATAGTAACCTATGGAACTTTGTAAGGCTAAGTGCTTTGAAAATACGCCTCTATCATTTTTGGCCTGCAGTGACCAGAACTACACACAGTATTTGAGGTGCGGTCGCACCATAGAGCGAAACAAAGGCATTATAACGTCCTCATTTTTTTTCCATTCCTTTCCTAATAATACCTAACATTTTATTTGCTATTTAGGCACTGCTGCACATTGAGAAGAGGGTCTCAATGTATTATCAATGATGACAACTAGATCCTTTTCCTGGGCGGTGACTCCTAATATGGAAACTATGGTTTGGGTTCCTCTTTCCCACATGCATCACTTTGGCACTTGCTCATATTAAAAGTCATCTGCCATTTGGATGCTCAGTTACCCAATCTCGTAAGGTCCTCTTGTAATTTTTCACAATCCTCTTAAGATTTAACAACTTTGGTCATCAGCAAACTTAATTACCTCACTAGTTATTTCCATCTCTAGATCATTTATAAATATGTTTAAAAAGGAGCGGTCCCAGCACAGACCCCTGGGGAACCCCGCTATCTACCTTTCTCCATTGAGAATACTGACCATGTAACCCTACTCTATTTTCTGCCTTTTAACCAGTTTTTAATCCACAATAGCACATTGCCTCCTATCCCATGACTTTCTAATTTCCTCAGGATTCTTTCATGAGATATTTTGTCAAGAAAGCCCGCAAGATTGTTTCATATTTCAAGCACAGCGAGCAGGCATGAGGAAAGTCTTGTGATGAACCAGCACACAAACTTCTGCAAGATGTGGAGACATGTTGGAACAACATCTACCTAATTGCTACAATGTCTGGTCGAGCAGCACAGGGCTGTCAATGTATTCAGTGTGGACCATGGCGGCATTAACACATTTTCTTCTGCAGAACAGGAACTCGCTGAACATGTGGTAAAAGTGTTGCAGCCACTTGAAACATCATCAGATGATGCATGCATCATCTACAGCTGTTCCACTCATTGCAGTGTTGCAGGGCAAGATGCAGAGTTCTTCTGATAATCAAGGTTGACTGCAGATGAAGGCTGTGCTGCATGATGCCATAAATCACTGCTTTACCTATCTTAAAACATCTCCTCACACCATTGCTGCCACACTTCTGGATCCTCTTTTCAAAGATGCATATCTTTCCAGGCAGAAAGCAGCAGCTGCCATAGTGGAAAACACAGAATTTTTGCAATCAGCAACATCCAAACTGTCCAGGGATGATGCAATCATAGTGGACCATGAGACATTGACTACCCAGCAGTCTGAGTCTGCATCAACATCAACAGGGCTGTGGGACGCACATGACAGCATGCCAATACAGTCTGACATCTCTGGAACTGAACAGGAACCACCGTATGAACAAGAGCTAGAAGCATATTTACAATTCAATTCCAATCAGGTCTTAAATACCGCTAATATTCCATTTAGGGTAATCAGTGCGGTTTACAGAGGTTGTTACAATATTATAATTAGGGCATTGTGAGTACAATCTTGTTGGTTAGACACAATGTTACTATATTATAGGTGGGATATTGTGCGCATACAATCTTGTTGGTTAGATTCAAAATTATATATGGTTGGTGTTTCGTTTGATAGTTCTCTAGTCCATCCGGAGGATTAAGTTATGTTTGTTATGTAGCAGTCTTTGGAAAAAGGAAAGTTTTTAGCCTCTTCTGGAAGCTGAAGTAGTTAGTCTCTGTTCTGATGGCCAGAGGGAGCGAGTTCCAAAGCGAGATTCCCGATACAGGGAAGAGTGAGTTAAAGGTCTTCTAAAATTGGATTCCCTTGTAGAACAGTGGGGCTAAGATCAATTGTTCTACCAACATTTTTGGGTATTGGTATTGAAGCCGGTTTCCAAGTCTGGAACTAGCTGCCATCAAGCAAGCGAGCAGATGTTTAGTTCAGCAGGACAGCTGTATGCGGATCGGCGAATTAGCTTGCTTAAGAACATTGAAAAACTTTTTATGGCTTACAATATTCGCTTGTTGGACTTTAATTATTGATCCCACTTAAGTTGACTGCGTAAATGTATTCGGACGAGGGGGACACTTTCAGCATCAAATTTAAACATTTCAGACTGTTTCAAGTTGACATTAACTGTGTCAGAAACTCTAACTTTTGGGTAGTGTTAATTTAACGTTTGACATCTCAACGTTAAGGTGGATTTCTACAAAATCACACAACATGGTTTGAAACAAGATGTCACTTTGTGCATGTAAAATTTTAATTAATTTGTTGCAGGTTTGAGGTTATTACAAAATGTTTAGGGGGCTCCCTTTTTTCTGGACATTTCCAAATGATTAAAAAATTTGTTCACTTTCACACATCCAGACTCGAGGCCTTTTATTTTCAGTTTCGACTGAAACCAAGCACATTTTCATGATCGGCAGAAAATGAATGACTAGTTTTGATGGAAGTTTTGGTTATGGCAGAAATTAAAAAAAAAAAAAAAACACTTTTTGGTCGACCTGTATTGTCATCTATATTACTGCTGGCAGTTCGGTTACGTCAGAAAATTAAAAAAAAAACTGAAAACACTTTTTGGTTGGCTTCTATTGTCATCTATACCACTGCTGGCAGTTCCAATTCTGCTTTATAATTTCATTTAGTTTTCACTTATGATTTCAGATAACCCTCAGTTTTTTAATATTTTATTTTATATTTAAAGAGCTTTGACTGCATTCAAGTCAAGCAAACACCTGAACAGAAAGTGCAGTAGTGGAGAAAAAATAGCATATTACAATGAGAATTCACAGCCATTATATGTCCAGTTCTTACTTGAGAGAGTGGTTTCTAGCTATTTAAAGAGAAATTAGAGCATATCATCTGTAATAATGCACACAGTAATAAACCACTTTCCTCTAATTCTATAATTGTGCGCGAACATTTCTGTGCTTAGGGCCTGATTCTATATTTGATGCCAAAAAGAACTGGCGCATATGGAAAATGCACCTACGTGTATTCCATAAGCCATGCCTAAGTTAGGTGCGGTTTATAGAATATGTGTAGCACTGTCTATGCGACTAAAATATAAATGCAGCCATTTACACCAATGAAAAGCTAGTGTAAATGCCCACGCCTAACTTTAAGAGTGGAACGGGTTATTCTATAACACTGTGAGTAAATTTTAGAAATGCCAGTGGCCACACTCATTTTTGAGATCCATGCAATAGAATGTATGCGGACTAAATTATAGAATATGCTTATTTGGTAGTGCGTGTAAATTCTACTTAGTGACAATTAGTGCCAATAATTGCTTGATAATATCCAATTATTGGCGCCGATTGGCTTAACCAATTGAGTTGCATAAACAAATCAGAATATGTTCAGATTTGCGCGCACAACTCGTCGCACTATATAGAATTTGCAACTCTGCACACAACACTGTGTGCGTGGGTTATAGAATACTGACAGTTATGCACCTTAGGGGCCCTTTTACAAAGTGGCGGTAAGCCCAAAGCGGGCTTACTGCATGCTATCCCGGAAAAACCGCTGGCCCAACGCAGCCGCCAGCGGTAGTTCTGGCTTGAGCATTTATTTTTAAATGTAATAGTGCAGCACTAACTCGTTGGTAATCAGACATTATCACGCACTGCCTGGTTACCGTCAGGTTACTGTGGGAGCCCTTACTGCCACCTCAATGGGTGACGGCAAGTGCTTCCCCCGCATGGCTACACGATAGGAGTACTCTTACCGCATGGCCATTTTTTAAAGGGGCTTTTTACCCGCTGCAGTAAAAGGGCCCTGGCATGCGGGCAAAACTGCTACCACAGGGCCCTCTTTCCAGCAGCTTAGTAAAAGGACCAGTTATTTGGTAAATTAGGCACCAACAACTAATAATTGGCAATCACTGGAGTTAATTGGTGCTAACTGGCACTAATTTGCAGTTACATATGTAACTGCACTAAGTCACTATTCTGTAAACTTAGTGCTCAAAATCTATAGCATATAACTGCAAGGGGGCCTGGCATTGGCAGCACAGACAGCAAAATGGTAATCCAGGGAATGAAAAACAGACGAGAGTTCACCAAAAAGGATTTTATTGAGGAAGGACCAAACTTGGCCAAGTTTCAGCTTTACCTTCATCAGGGGTCACCAGATGCTGGAAATTTCAGTAAAAGGAGCCATCTTCAGCGGAGTGTCTCAAAATCGCCTTCCTGTTGCATCTGTTCATCAGTATAAACAGGAAGGTGCTTTTTAGACACTAAGCTAAAGATGGTTCCTTCTAGCTCACTAGTGATCAACTTTGTTGGTCAAAGGAAGAAGCAAAACCTGACCATGACAATTACTACTACTACTAATATTTAGCATTTCTATAGCGCTATAAGGCGTACGCAGCGCTGCACAAACATAGAAGAAAGACAGTCCCTGCTCAAAGAGCTTACAATCTAATAGACAAAAAATAAAGTAAGCAAATCAAATCAATTAATGTGTACAGGAAGGAGGAGAAGAGGGTACACACTATGCTGAAGATGGTTCCTTCTAGCTCACCACTGATCACCTTTGTTGGACAAGGGAAGAAGCAAAACCTGACTATGACAATCTAATGGTACTGTACATACGCCATAACTATTACAGTAAAAATAAATGCTTACTTCATAAGCAGTAAATTTCTGCTTTAAGTCTGGCTCAATTGCTTTGTTATTTGTGTGCCGCTGGATAATGCTCTCCATTCCCTGTTGTTCAAGCCAGTCTGTGACATCATAGAATGAATCCTGATCTGGTAAAGCTGCCAGAGTCTAAAAAAACAAAATACATAAGTACCATCATGACTTTCAGTTTAGCTTTCAGTTTTGTGGTCTATGGCCTTGCTTCAGCAATTCCCCTCCCTCCCCTCCCCCCAAAATTCTAATGAAGGAAAGTATGCTGTTTATAGTGGTTGTTAAAAAGTCCATGTGCCTTTCCATTTCATCTCATTTATTTGGCATGTTAAAAAATGTCCACCTTATAGCCATGAAATTAAAATGCACTGTTTTTGTTCCATATATCTAGAAACTCTTATAAAGAAGGAGAAGTAGGGAAAGAAAAACAATAGTTTGGTTGGGCACATGTCTATCCTTGCAATTCTGGGGCAATCCTAAATATATTAGGCTTTGGTGTAACCTATGGCCTTTGAAAGTACACATCAATTGAATTGGCCCTATTTGTATTAAACTGTACTGATTCCCACGATAACAGGATAACTTCAGTAGTGTCGCTTGGTTCCCTTTACTTTGAAATGCACTACTTAACAAAAGCCAAACTATAAGCAACACGGAGCTGGCAAAGGAACTCTGGGACAAAGTTATGAAAAAGCACATATTGGTGTTGGGTATGAAAGAATTTCCAAATCCTTGAATTTCCCTCGGAGCATAGTCAGGACAATTAAGAAGTGGATGACGTATGGCACTACTAAGACCCTGCCTAGGTCAGGCCTTCCCTCTGAACTGGATGACCGACAAAGGACAACGCTGATCAGGGAGGCAACCAAGAAACAAATGCCAACTTTGCTACATGGAATAGTCATCTTAGAGGAGGTGGTGTACAAAAACAATGAAAAAAATCAAGGCAGTACAGGGTAAACAGAGGATTCCTGCTTGGGAAGAAGTGAGGGGAAGTAAAAAAAAAAATCAACTGAGAACTATGGCACTGCACCAGGAGTGAAACTAGGCACAGAGGGATCTTAAGAGGGAATTATAAAGCATTTCCTCTTGCAAAGTATGTTTAACACATGGACAATAGTTATTATAAAATTGGGTGATACATAAAAAACAGACACACTGCAAGACTACACCTATCATTATGCAATCTCCATGTATGTTTCCAGAAGGGTAGTTTGTGTGGAGCTGCAATAAATGTAGGTGTACTCCAAAAAAATATGCTCACATAAACAGTGTACACAAACATTTACAACTGCCTTGGAGAAGTGTAAACCTGCATGACAGCATTTGTGTCCTACTAGGGATCTCTCAGACAGCCTCTCATATAAAAAAAGGTACCTGTATGCCTATGGCATCTTTATGAAACATAAAACATCCTCCCAAAACTTACATTGACTCAAAAATAGTAATGGGACTATCATATTTTCAAAGCTCCAAACAACTTATACAAGCTTTGTTATTTTGCAAAGCTCAAAAAACAAACAAACCCCAAAACACACCACCAACATATTACAAGCTGTCATTATTATAATCATCAGTCATTACATAACCAAAATCATATTTTATCTTTATTAAAACATTTTTTCAATATGTGTATCTCCAATAGGGCTATATCGAATATTTGTGTCCCAAGTACATTATTCATATTCAGCCGAATAGCGATTTAAATTTGAACACAAATAATCCGGGGCTCTACTGTACTAAATCCTATTGAAACACTTGATCTCTGAATTCATGTTGCTTCTTTTATTATTTGTCATATTAAAGCTCAATGCCCATTATTTGTATTCGTACTTGGCCAAATAGTAAAATATGCTATTGGGTATGGGAATGGGATTTATATACTGCCTTTCTGTGGTTTTTCCAACTACATTCAAAGCAGTTTACATATTATATATAGGTACTTATTTGTACCTGGGACAATGGAGGGTTAAGTGACTTGCCCAGAGAAGTGACGATCCTAGATTGGCTGCCACCTGGGGCGGATCGCTGATGCCCCACCCCCCTGGGTGCACGCCGCTGGAGGGGTGCAGAGAGCAGCCGTGCGCCTGTCGGCTCCGCTGGCTCCCTGCTCCATCTGGTCTGGAACAGGAAATAACCTGTTCCGGGACAGAGGGAGCAGGGAACCAGCAGAGCCGACAGGCGCATGGCCGCTCTCTGCACCCCTCTAGCAGCGTGCACCCGGGGCGGACCACCCCCACCACCCCGCCCTTGGTACGCCGCTGGCCCAGAGTCACAAGGAGCTGCACTAACCACTAGGCTACTCCTCCTTTAAATATCCAAACCACATGCAGTGAAAGCAGCAAAATACTTTATCTTAACATCTGGAGATCTCTTCTCTCAAAAGAGATAGCTTCATATAATTGTACTTGTCACGATATCATGTTGCAAGCCTCTCCTGCCCACTTAAACTATATTGAGTATCGACCCCTATGCATTTTCTCCAGCTTCCTACTTAGTGATGCAGATCTCACACGTGTTAGTTAACAAGCTATGAATCTTATTCTAAAAGCAGTTTTCTCTTTCCTGTGCCTGTGGAAAAAATCTTTATTGAATAAGTCCCTATGTCTTAGTCTTAGTGAAACTGTGGTATTTCTTTTTTCCTCAAGATTTACATTTTCCACAAAGATCATTGCTCCTAATATTACAAGCAATTTTATTTATATTTTGTGAACAATCCCTAAATATGGCTCTTAGGGCTCGATGCTCAAAGTAGCCGGGCTTGCAATATTTCATTTAGACTGGTTTTAGCTAGTCTAAATGAAACCTTTTTGCTGCTAGTGCACAGTCTTTCAGCCACTGCTCTACCATGCAGGAAAGCAGTGACAAAGTCTTATGCTAAGGAGCTTGCTTGCATTAAAATGAGCTCATTAGCAATGCTCAGAACAAAGGCGCATGGAAACTCCCTGCCCTAATCACTAAAAATTACTGACAGCTCCTGAGATGTCAGTAGCTTTTAGTGGTTAGGGCAGGGTGATTTTTACAGCCGCTCTTGCCTCATAACTTCTCCTCAGGCGGCAGCAGCGGCTTTTCTCTCCCTGGCAACCTTACCCCATCACTTCCTACTTTAAGCCACTGCTAGTTTTAAGTGGTTATGCGTTTTGTTACAGACCGGGTTTTTTCTGCATACTACGGTAG
Organism: Microcaecilia unicolor; assembly: GCF_901765095.1. Classification (NCBI taxonomy): domain Eukaryota; kingdom Metazoa; phylum Chordata; class Amphibia; order Gymnophiona; family Siphonopidae; genus Microcaecilia; species Microcaecilia unicolor. The sequence goes on from NC_044035.1 coordinate 213,631,037, forward strand.
ATATTCTCACTTCAACAGTAAAAAATGCTAAGGACTCTAGCTCACTTGTCACAAACTATAGCCCTATAGCCTCAATTTCTTAGTCTGTTAAGATAATGGAAGGTATAGTGGCCTCTCAATTAGGTTGTTTTCTAGATTAATATGATATATATCCACTCCTACCCTAGCTGAGATAATATTTAACCATCTCTTTGACCTCATGTGGAACTTTCTTTAAATCAGTCGCCTTACTTTCTAACTCTTCTTACTCTCTTACCTATCTATATGTTCCATCTTTGCTTTACCCTTCACTATCAATAAAAATGTTCTATTACATGTTGTGTTGACATTGTAAGTAGTATACTATGAGGCTCATTTTCAAAGCACTTAGCCTCCCAAAGTTCCATAGAAACCTATGGAACTTAGCCTCCCAAAGTGCTTTGAAAATATGCCTCATTGCCCTACTTTGTACTGTTATTTGAATATTTTTATTGCTGTAATACCTATTGCTTATGTTTGATCTATTCTTATTGTACACCGCCTTGAGTGAATTCCTTCAAAAAGGCGATAAATACATCCTAATAAATAAAATAAAACAAATATTACATAGGTCACAGTCGGGTGTCTGCAGTGATTACAGCACGGAAATGGTGGTCTGCGATCTTGTATCTATGCAGACGATATTACCATTCTTATACCCATTCCATCCTTATTGGAACACTCAAGATCTGTTATTTCTACAGGTATAAAGATATGTGGTAGCCGTGTTAGTCCACTTCTAATTATGTCAATGAAAAAAAACTGTAAATCTACGCAACACGCTACCTCACGACAACCCAGACATAGAAACTTTCCTCAATAAACTGGATCCAACTGATGGAGAATACCCAGCTGACCGAACCTGGCTAAACTTCGCCCCCCTTACCATCGATACAGTTGCACAGGTGATCAGCAGGTTCTCCAACACTCACTGCTGTCTAGACACCTGTCCCAACTAACTAATGAAATCCGTCCCTGACCGCTTCATCGCAGACCTCACATCCCACCTAAACTACATGCTTCAACAAGGTCTCTTCCCAAAGGAAAATGGCAACATTCTACTAACCCCGATACCAAAAGACACCACAAAAAAAGCAAATGAAATCACCAATTACTGACCAGTAGCAGCATCCATCCCACTGTCAGTCAAACTGATGGAAAGCATGGTAGCCAAACAACTTACTGAATATACACACAAATTATCAATATTACACGAATCTCAATCAGGATTTCGTCTACTACACAGCACAGAAACAGTACTACTCACACTCCTAGCCAAATTCAAGCAGGAAACAGCAACAGGCAAAAACATCCTCCTCCTCCAATTCAACATGTCTAGTGCGTTCGACATGGTAAACCACAATATACTACTAAGACTCCTAGATAAGTTCAGGATTGGTGGTAACATACTTAGCTGGATTAACGGTTTCCTAACCACAAGAACATACCAAGTAAAATCAAAATCAACCATATCATCACCATGGAAGGCAGAATGCAGAGTACCACAAGGATCACTGCTATCACCAATTCTCTTCAACCTAATGATGACCCCTTTAGCCAAGACCCTATCCAACCAAGGCCTGAACCCTTTCATCTGCCTCAGCATCTGGTCTTCCACAGTCCATTTTAGACCCTCTTGCCCTTTCCCTTTTACTTCCTACCCTGTTCCTTTTATCCTATCTAATATAATTTCAGTGGCATTCCTAGGGGGGCTGTCACCCGGGGCGGATTGCCGATGCGCCCCGCCCCCTGGGTGCAGCACCCCCCCCCCCGGCAAAAGGACACCCCCCACCCCGGCAAAAGAACCCCCCCCCCCCCGGGTGCACGCCACTGGGGGGGGGGGGGGTGCCGCGCTGGTCAGCTTCGTTCATTTCCATGCTCCCTCTGCCCCGGAACAGGTTACTTCCTGTTCCGGGGCAGAGGGAGCATGGAAATGAACAAATCTGACCGGCGCGCAGCACCCCCCCCCCCCCAGCGGTGTGCACCCGGGGCGGACTGCCCCCACTGCCCCCCCTTGGTACGCCACTGTGTAATTGTAAGCCACTTTGAGTCTGCTTAAAGTGGAAAAAAGTGGGGTATAAATGTTCATAAATAAATAAATATATGCAGACGATGTCACAATACACATCCCTTACAAATCTAATCTGACAGAAATCATCAATGAAATTGAGAGCAGCTTGAACACCATGGACTCCTGGGAAAACACATTTCACCTAAAACTAAACAAAGAAATAAAACACTGTCTTGTTGTCTCATTACAACACAGCGCGGACAACCCTACAATTATCAACACCCCAGATCACACCCTCCCTATCTCAGACAGCCTGAAAATCCTTGGCGTTATAATAGACCACAACATAACACTAGAGAAACAAGTGACATCCACAACTAAGAAAATGTTTTACTCAATGTGGAAACTTAAACATGTGAAACAATTCTTACTGAGGAATACATTTCACAACCTGATACAATCAATGGTATTAAGTCACATGGAGTACTGCAATGGAATCTATGCGGGATGCAAAGAACAAACATTAAAGAAACTCCAGACCGCCCAGAACACGGCAGCCAGACTTATCTTCAGAAAAACAAGATTTGATAGCGCAAAACCTCTCCACGAAAAACTACACTGGCTCTCAATCAAAGAACGTATTGCTTTCAAGATCTGCACAATGGTTCACAAAATTATCTACAGTGAAGCCCCAGGATACATGACAGACCTGATTGACCTACCAACCAGAAATACTTCAAAATCAACACGAACGTATCTAACCCCTGCACTACCCAAGATGCAAAGGTCTCAAATACAAATCAACTTACGTATCCAATTTTTCCTACATAAGCACACAATTGTGGAACACACTTCCAAAAGCCTTAAAAACTATATACGACCACCTATACTTCCGGAGAACACTAAAAACTTATTTGTTCAAAAAGGCATACCCTACCAACCCAACATAAAAGCCTGACCGCTGCAACACAACAAAACCAAAATACAGTATGGACGCTAATAACAAAATACATCACGGACACGACACAATTCTTCTGTGTACGATGCCCCTATGTGGCTATGCCAGATGAACCTTATCTTATCACTACATCACACTGTATTTGTTTACACCGGAGTCTGCAATCGCACCTCCGGCACTATGTAAGCCACATTGAGCCTACAAATAGGTGGGAAAATGTGGGATACAAATGTAACAAATAAATAAAATAAATAAAAGCAGTCAATAGAAATAGAATAAAACATAGAAAAGAAAATAAGATGATACCTTTTTTATTGGACTAACAATACATTTTTTTTATTAGCTTTCGAAGGTAGCTCTTAGTCAGATCAGAAAAAAAAATACAGGTATAAATATAGTGGAGGAATGGATGCAAAAGCATTGTCTAACACAATGTGGACAAGACTAAATTTTTATTGATAAAAAATATAATCCTATGAAAGATAATTTCATTAGAATTCAGAGTAAGTAATATAAACTTGCCTCAGAAATTCGAATCCTTGGGATTCTTTTTGATATGTTATCATTTAATGCCTACACTTATTTGCTTATTTAAAAATCCTTTACATTAATAAAAAAGTTACATCAGATATGTAAATATTTTCCTTGTCCAAAGTCTTCACTATCTCAAATTGCCTATTGTAATTTGATTTTTGAAAAAGCTAAGAACCATTCAAAATACAGCTGTTAGACTCTAACCATTGTCAATCATGTCACACCATATTTGATTCGTCTGTATTGGCTTCCTTTTGAAAGCAGTGTTTAAATTCTACTGTTTTTTGTTTAAAATTCAGCATAGGTTAGTACCCTTTTATATCTATGATCTATACTGCTTTTCTCAGAATTCTGATTAGTCTTTACGTGATATTCATTATTTTAGTTTTCCTAGTTCTAAAGGTAAACGGTCAAAGTGATTAACAACATTGTCTTATGCATATCAAGCTGCTAAATTGTGGCTAGAACTTTCTAGTCAGGTATCAGATCTTTATCCGATTACAACATTTTTAGAAAATAATTAATATGTTTCTTATTTAATAAGGCATATTCTTTGTATTTCTGTATTACTATTATGTCTATTTTAAGACTAATTGTACTTTTCTGGATAATTGTTTTCAGTTTTTCCTCATTGTGATCCCTGTTATAACTCTCTGAATATCGTTTCTGTGTTTCTTTATTGCGATCTAAGTTTAACTTCTTGGAGGTATATGTGGAATACTGCTATGCTATGAAATGTTTTCTTGCTTCTCCCCTCCCCTTCACTGGGCATGCGAACAAGAGCTGCACCTACTGCACAGCTCTTGTGGGCTAGTGCCAGGAAGTTCCAAGCCCTTTACCGACCAATACTCAACACTAACAGTGTGCATATAATTTGATTGCTGTTAGCGTTGAATATTGGTTGGTAAAACAAAACAAAAAATCTGTGCTCTACTCAGATTTTTCTGGCGCTGTAGAGAACAGCGCTGGAGTTCTGTGCATCTCCCATTTTACCATTTACCTTGTTGATAAGTGTCATCGCAAAAATCAGTAACTCCGAGTCAGCTCCATTCTTCTCCTCTAAGATTTCAATCAGACTTGACCATGGACTTGTACCTTTTCAATAAATCAACAGTAATTATTTGCAAAATACTGGATGAATGCACATACTCTTAGTCAGGTTGAGCAGGGGGGGGGGGAGGAGTTTTACAGCACAATATCCATGTGAGAAGTCCAAAAAGGTGCCTATTTTATAAAAGCAATGAAGGTGCCTATGTACATTTATAAAATAGGCTTCCAGAACCAGCTCCAATAGCAGACAAATAATCAAGCACAAATTTTCACTTGTTCCAACACTGTGTAAGCATTTGTTTGCACTCAATGTGGGCACCTGCACAGTCTATAAAATATGTCCATATATCACAGCTTCACCCACTCTGTCCTCCCAGGAATGCCTATGCAAAGAGTGTATAAAGCAGGCACACTCATGCTATGGGTTCTATTTACAAAGCTGTGGTAAAAAGTGGCCTGCAGCAGCCTGGGCACATCTTTTGGGTGTGTGCTGGGCCACTTTTTACTGGGGTAGGGAAATTTTAATGGGCCGGGAAATGGGTCTGTGCTAATATTAAAACTAGCGCGTGCCTGTTTACGGCCTGAGCCCTTACTGCCATCCAATGGCTTAGCGGTAACAGCTCATGTGCTGCCCACGTGGGAGCCATGCAGCGCACGCCAATGTGGGCGCAATGCCAGTTACAGCCGGGAATGCCCCCGTGTTAGAAAATTGAAAATTATTTTCTACTGCGGGATTCGGCGCACGTCAAAATCGAAATTACTGCCGGGCACACATAATACCTCAGTAGTAGTGCCAATCTGACGCGCATTACCCACGCATTAGCCCTCCTGCACCTTTGTAAAAGGGCCCCTATGTGCCTACCTTTTGTGTGTACATGTGACTGTGTAATTTTATAGAAATCCTCTTTTGTGCATTAAAAAGGTTTTAACCCCTGGATTCTATTGTTTAAATTATTTTATTAATGCATAATCTGAAAAAAAAAAAAACAACCAATAGAAAAACTACAGTGAAGTGCTACACTCAAAATAACCAGTTAAAGAACAGAATAGCAAATACACATCACATTCAAATTATCGTTCCCCTCTTCCCGTTCTAAAACTACTCATATTATGTCCCATCCCACCCTTTTCCCCAAATCCCCCCAACTACATCCGTATCCTGCATTAAACTCTCCTTGCACAACTCACACTCAGTATCTCCAGAATTATCATAGATTAAGCAAGTAACTTCTCGCTTGCAGGGGTAAAGTGTCCTCCCCCCCCCCCCCCCAAAAAAAAGAGACCAGGTGGCTAGAAAAACGAATCCAGGTCCTTCTGAGATATCTTTAATTTCTAGTCGTTCCATCCGTATGTCCTATAACATTAAAACTTGCCAGTGTTGAATGGTTGGACAGTTTGTCAAATGCCAAGTCTGCAAAATGGATTTAATAACAAACACCAGCAGTCTTCTTAGAAAATGATTACTCCTCTGGCATACTGGAGATCCCCATGAATAAGCCTCAAAGAGTAGTAGAGGAGTACTTGCCACCAAAATAGACCACAACTTAACAAAATACTGGAGAAGGCTGCACCAAAAGTCTTGTATAACAGGGCAAGATCAAAACATATGCCCCAGATGTGCCGCAGGCACTCCACATTTGGGGAAACCCTGGATTCTATAAATGGCACTCAAATTTGTGCATAATCCTGAGATCCACACACAAATTAGCTAATGGGCCATTAAGAATAAATAATTGACTAATAATCATTGATATTAATTGGCTCTAATTTGGATTTGCACACAGAGCTGGCTATATGCAATTCTATACAAAACCTCGTGTGCAACCCAACAGGGGGCATAGCTATGGGAGGGGCATGGGTGGTCAAGACTGTTCCAAACAATTACACACAAGTTACAGAATTTGGGGGCTGCGCGAAGTTGTGCACCAGGATTTCCACCAGGCTTCAGTTGATGTGCTCGCACCCAAAGCTGTGCGCCAGAATACACGCTACACACTATTCTATAAAGCACACTCAGTACGGAGTGCCCTTTATAAAGAGTGCTGAGCACAAATTTTTCCCGGTGCCTACTTTTTGATGCCATTTACTGAATCTTCTATATGTGGAAAAGGTTTTTTTTTTTTTTTAAATGATCCCCACTAAGAGGAAGCATTCTCGGAGAGTTTAGGCTGAGGGAGAAAAACGCTATGCTCTGTTTTCAACTCTGGACCACACACTATGCTCTGTTCTCAACTCTAGATATATTACTTTCTATGAAAAAAGTGCCGGCACAAAAAAAACAGATGCAAATGTTCCTGGCAAGTTTCAAAGCTAAAGAATACATATACTTGCACTTTGAGAACTGGTAGGCTGAAGGTTAAAAGAGCCATGCATTCTTTCATGATACGAACAGTTTGCCCCTTCATGAAAATCTTAATGGTTACATTGAGTTGTTAGTGCAAGTAGGGCTGGCACCAGGGTATCTGATACCCTAGGTGAACCTTCGGACATTTGTCCCCCTACCCACCCTAACAAAGCTCAAGGCCCTCCCACACCCAGCCTCTCTCATTCCTTACTCCCTCCCCCTGTGGTGTCGAGCCTTTTCTCTTCCCTACCTCCCCCCATGGTGTCCAGCCTCTCTCTCCGTCCCTATCCCCCTCCCTTATACCCAGAATTTCTCTCCTATGCTATCCAACTAAACCCTGGTGTAAATCCCTATGCCGATCCTCTGAATTCTATAACACTGTGTACAAATCCTAGAAACACCATGACTTTTCCTTACCCCTCCCATGGTCATGCCTTCTTTATGTATTCACCTGAAAAATTTATGCATGCATCTTTATACAATAGTGACGATAAAGATGCGCATATAAATTCCAATTAGTGCCAATAATTGTTAGCATCCCAATTACTGGAGCTGGCTCATTAAGTAATTAAATTGCATGCTCAAATTGGACACGGCCAAATTTGTGTGCGCAATTTTGAGTGCTATATATAGAATTTGGGGGTATGTGTGCATAAAATTACTCTAATAAAACTATCCCTACATTTGTATGTACATTTGCTATAGGTGCATTCTGGGGTGGAATTTGGGCAGAGGCACTATTTACATGCACACTTCCATACTTAATGCAAAAGCCAACACCTAACTCCTCTCTGTGCTCCACCTGTTGTCTAACCTCCAAGCTTTGTAATGGTCTAGAAGTCAAGCTAATGAGGCTGTTGCTGAAATAACTTATCTTCTAGGTTTCAGTGTCCTTACTGTGCAGTAACTGGCCTTTATCAATCTGCGAACACTAGATTCTGGAGACTTGCCACCCCATGGTTTCAAGCATCATTAGGGTGTGCTTCCTTTCTTAGCCCTTTGCTTTGTGCTTGTCACATCTCCCCTGATCTGCTCTCAAGAGAGTGAAGGATAGATTGTTTGCAATATGTAAACCACCAACTTTGTTCCTATTACTGTCTTAAAACAGGTTAGCATGATGATGCTCATTACATCCATCAGGGTCTGTCCAAATTCACTCTGGTGCAGTGCCACAGACCCCAGCTGATCCCAAGCTTTCACCTCACTTCTTTGCCATTGTGGAATCTGTGCTCATTCCATACTTTTAATTTCTGTTTTTGCCTGTACCATCTCCACTAGAAATCAACTGCATCCATCCTCCATTATCGATCAGCAAAGAAATGGGTACAGTTATAATATGGTCTCACTGAACCTATCACCTTCTCTATTATAGTTAATTATCAGAACATAACATGTGGGAAACCATAGGAAACGTTTATATGGTCCAATCTTAATATTCCTTCTTTAAAAAAAATTTTGATAGAATAATTGTTATTGAATGAGACACTGTAAGAGTTTAATTCAAGATGTGTGGATGTAACTCTAAGGGGCACAATTTTAAAGCACTTAGGACTTAAAAAGTTCCACAGGTTACTATGGGGCTCATACTCAAAAAAGAGAAGTGTCCAAAATGCGTGAAAGTAGCATTTGGACAAATTTCTTCTAAAAATATTCACATTAGTATTTTTGAAGCCTATTTTGCTTGAAAACTAATTTGCAAAAGTTTATCTACGCAATATGTCAGCATTGCGTCCAAATCATAAGGGGGAGTGTTGAGGATGGGATTAGGGCGTTCCCAACACTTGGATATTTTACAATCATAATCGAACAAAACAAAAACGTCTAGGGCTATAACTTCAAAGTTTTGGTCTAGACCTGTTTTTATAACAAATAAGGCACAAAATGATGAGATGACCACTGGAGGGAATCAGGGATGACCTTACTGACTCCCAAAGATGTGAATAAAAATAGTGCTTACCAGCCTCTATGACAGCTTCAGATGTTATGGCCAGTCCTACTAAAGCAGCAAGCAGGTCCCTGGAGTAGCCTAGTGGTTGGTGCAGTGCACTTTGGAGAAGGGGACCCAGGCCCATAATCCACTCTACATGCTACACTTGTGCTGGAAAGTGTCACCCCCCCCCCCCCCCCTCCAAATCTACTGTACCCACATATCGGTGACATACAGTGGGGGAAATAAGTATTTGATCCCTTGCTGATTTTGTAAGTTTGCCCACTGACAAAGACATGAGCAGCCCATAATTGAAGGGTAGGTTATTGGTAACAGTGAGAGATAGCACATCACAAATTAAATCCGGAAAATCACATTGTGGAAAGTATATGAATTTATTTGCATTCTGCAGAGGGAAATAAGTATTTAATCCCTCTGGCAAACAAGACCTAATACTTGGTGGCAAAACCCTTGTTGGCAAGCACAGCGGTCAGACGTCTTCTGTAGTTGATGATGAGGTTTGCACACATGTCAGGAGGAATTTTGGTCCACTCCTCTTTGCAGATCATCTCTAAATCATTAAGAGTTCTGGGCTGTCGCTTGGCAACTCGCAGCTTCAGCTCCCTCCATAAGTTTTCAATGGGATTAAGGTCTGGTGACTGGCTAGGCCACTCCATGACCCTAATGTGCTTCTTCCTGAGCCACTCCTTTGTTGCCTTGGCTGTATGTTTTGGGTCATTGTCGTGCTGGAAGACCCAGCCACGACCCATTTTTAAGGCCCTGGCGGAGGGAAGGAGGTTGTCACTCAGAATTGTACGGTACATGGCCCCATCCATTCTCCCATTGATGCGGTGAAGTAGTCCTGTGCCCTTAGCAGAGAAACACCCCCAAAACATAACATTTCCACCTCCATGCTTGACAGTGGGGACGGTGTTCTTTGGGTCATAGGCAGCATTTCTCTTCCTCCAAACACGGCGAGTTGAGTTCATGCCAAAGAGCTCAATTTTTGTCTCATCTGACCACAGCACCATCTCCCAATCACTCTCGGCATCATCCAGGTGTTCACTGGCAAACTTCAGACGGGCCGTCACATGTGCCTTCCGGAGCAGGGGGACCTTGCGGGCACTGCAGGATTGCAATCCGTTATGTCGTAATGTGTTACCAATGGTTTTCGTGGTGACAGTGGTCCCAGCTGCCTTGAGATCATTGACAAGTTCCCCCCTTGTAGTTGTAGGCTGATTTCTAACCTTCCTCATGATCAAGGATACCCCACGAGGTGAGATTTTGCGTGGAGCCCCAGATCTTTGTCGATTGACAGTCATTTTGTACTTCTTCCATTTTCTTACTATGGCACCAACAGTTGTCTCCTTCTCGCCCAGCGTCTTACTGATGGTTTTGTAGCCCATTCCAGCCTTGTGCAGGTGTATGATCTTGTCCCTGACATCCTTAGACAGCTCCTTGCTCTTGGCCATTTTGTAGAGGTTAGAGTCTGACTGATTCACTGAGTCTGTGGACAGGTGTCTTTCATACAGGTGACCATTGCCGACAGCTGTCTGTCATGCAGGTAACGAGTTGATTTGGAGCATCTACCTGGTCTGTAGGGGCCAGATCTCTTACTGGTTGGTGGGGGATCAAATACTTATTTCCCTCTGCAGAATGCAAATAAATTCATATACTTTCCACAATGTGATTTTCCGGATTTAATTTGTGATGTGCTATCTCTCACTGTTACCTACCCTTCAATTATGGGCTGCTCATGTCTTTGTCAGTGGGCAAACTTACAAAATCAGCAAGGGATCAAATACTTATTTCCCCCACTGTATACAGCCATAAGGTAATGGTGTATAGTTGGATACAGTAAGTTTTTGGTGGGTTTTGGAGGGCTCACCATACAGTATAAGGGGGTAATGGTGAGGTGTGTACCTGGGAGCTTTTATATGAAGTCCACAAGAGTGCCCCTTAGGGTGCCCTATTGCTCTCCTGGGATGTCTGAGTGGCCAGTCTAGTAAGAATGCTGGCTCCTCCTACATCCCAATGGCTTGATTTTATATGATTTTCACTTGGACTTTTTTTTTTTCAAAAAATAGAACAAAAAGAAAACACACAGAGCACAAAAACATCGTGCATATTGCCATTTGGGGGTGGGAACAAAAAGATAAGACGCTTTGCTGTTTCAAAAATGGCCATATTTCCTATTCAAATTTTGGATGTTTAGCACAAAATGTCCAAAGTCCGACTTAGATGTCATACCGAAAACGGCCCTCTATGTAACTTTGCAAGTCTAAGTGCTTTGAAAATATGCCTCTTAATTATAACACTGTAAGGGATGTGATGGTCTCATATAGTCTAATTTTTTAACTATATTTTGATTATTTAAAAACAATAACCAGTTAACACTGATATTTGGTACAATGTAAATCCATCAAATAAAGAAATGCAACAAGCAAATGGACATAACCATAAAAAAGAAAGAATTAAAAGAAAGAATTAATTTTCTGGTAAGTTTTCTAGGGAAAGAAATGATATTGCTATATCTGATGGTAGGTGGACATACTTTTGGGGTGCATGGGACGAGTGGAGGGAGATAGCTTATACAGTGAAACCTCGGTTTTTGTTGACTTCGGTTATCGTTGGTTTCGGTTTTCGTTGATTTTTTCAGTGAAAATTTTGTCTCGGATTTCATTGGTTGCTTCAGTTTTCACTGCTAATTTTGCGAAAACAAAGGGCAACCCATACATTCTCCTGCTCATTGTGGCGTTGTTTCTCATTATGTGAGCATCATCCCGCGCGTCTAACACAACACACGCAAGATAAAATCACGTGTGCTCAAATCTCATTTTCCCTGTTAAGTGTTTCCCTTGCTAATAAGTTAACCCTTTCCCTTTAGCTCCATGATGGGACTATACTTATTCTCTATAAAATTTGTTTTTGGTATGTATTTTGGAGGGTCTAGAACGAATTAATTGGATTTACATTGATTCTTTTGGAAATAACTGCCTCGGTTTTCGTCTGTTTCGGTTTTCATTGATTGTTTTCGGACGGATTATCACGAAAACCGAGGTATCACTGTATTGCGATTTTTTGGAGGGTATGGTCTTCTTATTTTGCAACTATTCTTAATAAGGGAGATTTTAGATTGAAACAATAGATAATTTCAGCATCATATAATGTAGTCATCTGAAGAGAGCAGAACTTACCTTTTTTAAAATCCACAGTGTTTACTGCTTTGATAAGAAGCTGGGCATTGAACTCCATATATTCTACAAATACAATCAGCAGTTTCAATGCAGTTTTCACCACCAAACGGTACTGAAAGGAAGTGAGTAGAGAGTCAATATTAAAACTTCATGTTTGCCAAGGAGAGAAAAGAGGCAGGGGACAAATGCACGGCTGGTGGAGAAAGAATCGTCATGAAAGAAAAGTTGGGGCTTTCATGCCCAGATAATCGAAAACCCCATGCTGTTCAAAACAGCACTCTAAAAATAGCACTGGAACAGCGTGGGGTTTTACCGCCCCTACGATCAGCGATAACAGTATGTACATTTATGTGCGCTATTATCTCTGATCATACGGTAAAGTGCAAGAGGACTGTGCCTAAATCCTCCCGCACTTATATGACAGGTCTGGGCTGTCAAAAGTCCAGATCAGTCACACGGGATGGAAGTCTGTGGGACCACCAGACCCCAAACAGCATGGCCTAGTACCCCCACCTCGAGCCAACGACATGGGGGCTGGAGATCCAGCAGACCTCCAGTTCCCTCCGACCCAAGTTCGGTGGGGCTGGAGATCCAGAGGGTCTCCAGCCCCCTAACCCCTCCCCTGTCTCCCCCCTTGTAAAGCCCTGGTGGCCCAGTGAGCCGCGAACTGAACCCCCCAACTTGGTGATCTAGGTGCGGCTGTGGCCCTCTTCCCCACCCTTTACCTTTGTTGGATGAGGGAGATAGACATAAGTACATAAATATTGCCATACTGGGACAGACCAAAGGTCCATCAAGCCCAGCATCCTGTTCCCAACAGTTGCCAATCTAGGTCACAAGTACCTGGCAAGATCCCAATAAAGAACAGAATATTTTATGCTGCTTATTCTAGAAATAAGCAGTGGATTTTCCCCAAATCCATTTTAATAATGGTCTATGGACTTTTCCTTTAGGAAGCCATTCAAACCTTTTTAAAACCCCGCTAAGCTAACTCATTTTACTACATTTTCTGACAACAAATTCCAGAGTTTAATTACACGTTGAGTGAAGAAAAATTTTCTCCGATTCGTTTTAAATTTACTACTTTGTAGATTCATCACATGTCCCCTAGTCCTAGTATTTTTGGAAAGCGTAGAGGACCGCTTCACGTCTACCCGTTCCACTCCACTCATTATTTTATAGACCTGTGTATGCACTTAATTGACATGAAGTTACCTTTGTTGGAGGAGGGCGATAGACTACCTCCTCTTCCAGCAGTGATGCCTTGAAAATGGCGATGCACTGGGCGGAGATCCCTTATATGGTTTGAAGCCTAGCCCAGCACATCCCAGGATGCCCTGGCAGGGCTGGTCGCCCCCATTTTCAAGGCACCACTGCTGGAAGAGGAGGTAGTCTATCTCCCTCCTCCAACGAAGGTAAAGGGTTGGGGCACTCTTGTCAGTAGATCAGGCAAGTGAAAAACAAATAAAAAGCTTGGAGAACAAAAACATGAAAACAGCAGAAAATACCAGGATGTTCTGTCAGTCACAGGTTGGAAGAGGCAAACTTTCTGGACATGCAGATGAGAACAGGCATAGTAGTGCTTACAAATGTTAAGCACCATATTCTATAAAATTCCATGTATAACAGCAGCCAGTTTAGGAGTCAAGCTGCTAAAGAAATTCTTTCCAATTTTAAGCACATTCCCCAAATATTAAGCTAGCAGAAGCTGGTGTTTTTTTTAAATGCTGACCATCACCAGCTGAATTAGCCCCCAGTATTCAGAGCTGTGGCCTTATCTGGGTACTGGCACTGAATATTGGGGGATAATGTGGGCGGGCAGGCAGGCTGCCTGAGCTCACGAGGGCCTAACCGATATTCAGCCAGGACCACATAAGACAGTTCACACTGCCAATTTCTCATATTGAGGCACCATAATTTGGAACTCTTCACCAAAAACAATTAAGTGCAGATGATTACCTGTGTTTCAGAAACCTACTGAAAACTCATTTTTTGTCAATTCAGCCTTTCAGAAAATAAATAATTATATTTGAACAGAATCCACTCTTACAATTAATTCCACTTTATTCCTCCTTTATATCCACGTATCCTTAAGTAAAGGTGCATCCCAGGTTAATTATCACATATGTTATACCTGCTTTTATGAAGTTATTGTTATAGCATTATATAATGTACTTTTACAATGATTATTCATTTATTTTGTCATATGTCACAATGAACCTCTCTGAGGCTAATGTGGGATAAAAATGTCATAAATAAATAACTTTAAAAATATTTTTAAAGTGCTGCGATCTCTTTACAGACCTCCCAGCCTGCACCAATTTCAACCCCCCCTCCCCCAACAATGTTGCCTCCCTCAACCCCAACCCAGTGCTCTAGGTAGGTCTCCCCTACCCAGGCCTTGCCTTCTAAACCCTGGTGGTCTAGAGGGTAATTGGAGGCAGAAGCACAGCCCTCTCACTCCTGCCTCTAGCGGCTGACCTCACAAAATGGATATGGTTGGGGTTGGAGCTAAAGCTGGGGTTAAACTTGGTGTGGGCTGGGGAGGAGGAGGGGGGTCAGGAGGGGGATCACAGCATTTTAAAAGGATTTTTAAAGTAATGCAGGTGCCATGCCGATATTAATTACTGGCATCCGCAACACTAAGCGGCCTACTTTAGGACAGCCGCTCTCTTACACCACCCCCAGTATTGCCCCTGATCTGCTCACTTTCTTTGTGAGTGATCAGAGACAATATTTAGCAGGGGGTTAAGTGCCCCCAGGGCATTTAAGTGGGCAGGAGCCTCTCTTGTCTGCATAAATCGCTCTGAATATTGGGCCCACTATAAATACTAATGGGGTAGACATAATTGCCCCCTCAATTGCTCCTCTAAATCTCTGACCAAAACAAGCAGTTTGATGACACTAATGCATGCCTTGGAAGACTTGAAAAAGTTGATGGAGAATTTTTTTTAAATGTGTATACCCCCGTGCACAATTATAAATACATTTATGTTTTCCTGGACTTCCAAATCAGGCCCAATATACATCCTCTTAAAATCTATGCGCCACATGGCATCTAAACATGTAGAAGTAGCAGCATTGTGAAACTGGCATTTAAATGTATACATGATGTGCAACAATTCTAACGATCTCCTTAGTTATGTGAGACATTCCTATGACTCCATTACAGCACTCATTTTTTAGAACACACTATTTCTGATTAATTTTATTAATTAAACAATTATTAAATGTTAAAAGTGAGAAGACTTACTGGACTTGCAGAGAGTATATACAGCCACTGAATAGTTTCATTGTGATTGATAACACCAATCATTCCATCTACAAACAGCATAATCTGGCTCAAAGCTGAAATTACAAAAGAAAATTATGATTACACTTCTGGAAAAATACTTATGCTTGAAAATTTTTTTATAAACTGCATAAATTGTGACTTTTCTGATAGCAGCATGGAATCATTATGGATAGAAATTCCATGTGTGAAGGGAAGGAGTAATTTTGTAGGGCTATACTACCGCCCACCAGGACAGAATAAATAAACAGATGAAATGTTTACAGAGATTAGAAAAGCTGGCAAATCGGGTAACAGTATAATAATGGGTGATTTCAATTACTCCAATATTGACTGGATAATTGTTACATCAGTTCCCAATTGTGGATCGCCTTGCCGAGAACTGTTCGTACCACTCTGGTCCACCTCAGCATCTGGATTACCACTGTCCATCTTGGTCTCTCTTCCCTTTCCCTTCTTACCGTGTTCCTTCTCCACTATCTAATGTAATTGTAATTGATTCACCTGTGCATTGTAAGCCACTTTGAGTCTGCTTCATGTGGAAAAAAAGTGGGGTATAAATGTTCATAAATAAATAAATAAATAAAGAAAGAATAACAATATGGAACACATAAATAAGCATGGTATAATGGGATAGACTCTCTACTCAGGAGATTAGCATGCAAATAACCAAAGTATTGAACATCATTCTAAAGATTCAGAACCCTTGAACCAAAATCATCTTTAATGCAAATTAAAACAAAAGGAACTAACTTACAGCTAGATGTGCTGGACAAGTCTCTCTGCCTTGCAGAACTGGGAGTCTGTTCTCTACCAGCTCACCCTGTATAAAAGGGGAGCCAGGAGATCTCAGCACCAAGCAGAGAGTAGATGCTGTTAATACTTTTAAACTGGTAAAAACTTGGTTATTTTACAGTAGCTTGAAAAGGGAGAATGCAACAGGTGCAGCAAAGTCAGCTTACAGTTCTTAGACATCCATGCTGCAGACACACTCTCAACCCCAAATGGAAAAGAGGAGGAGGGCAGACTCCAGCCCAGTATACACTCAGGGATGAGGGCAGACTCCAGCCCAGTATACTCAGGGACAAGGGCAACCAATAGGAATAGTCCCACAAGGTATAAACAGGGACAGCTGCTCAGGAAGAGCTTATTACAAGAGAACTACAATTATATCACTTTGTAGTCCATTTCCTATATAAAAAAAAACACAGGGACCAAATTTGGCTATACCAAACAATGGTTTCAGCCAAGAGAAGTCTTGCCTCACCAATTTGCTCCATTTCTTTAAAGGCACGAAAAAACATGTGGATAAAGGTGAGCCGGTTAATGTAGTGTATCTAGATTTTCAGAAAACTTTTGACAAAAGTCCTCATGAGAGACTCCTAAGAAAATTAGAGTCATGGGAAAGGAAGCAATGTTCTGTTGTGGAACAGGAATTGGTTATGGGACAGAAAACAGACGGTAGAGTTAAATGGCCACTTTTCTCAATGGTGGAGGGTGTAGTGGACTGCCACAGGGATCTGTACTGGGAACGGTGCTAATTAACATATTTATAAGTGAACTAGAAATCAGAACTACAAGCAAGGTAATTAAATTTGCAAACGACACAAAACTATTCAAGGTTCTTAAAACACATGTGGACTGTGAAAAATTGCAGGAAGACTTGGGAAATTGGAAGATTGGGCATTCAAATGGCAGATGAAATTTAATGTGGACAAATGCAAAGTGATGCACAGAGGAAGGACCCAAGAAAAAAAATCTAGGTGTCATTGTTGAGAATATGCTAAAATCTTCTGCCCAGTGTGTGGTGGTGGTCAACAAAGCAAACAGGATGCTAGAAATAAAGATGTGCGTATAAATTCCAATTAGGGACAGTAAATAAAACCAAGAATACTATAATGCCTCTGTATCACTCCATGGTGCCACCTTACCTTGAGTATTGCGTTCAAGTTCTGGTCACCGTATCTCAAATTAGATATAGCACAATTAGAAAAGGTTCAAAGAAGAGCGACCAAAATGATAAAGGGGATGGAACTCCTCTCATATGAGAAATGGCTAAAAGAGGTTATGGCTCTTCAGCTTGTAAAAGAGATGGTAGGGGAGAAATGATTGAGAACTACAAAATCCTGAGTGGTGTAGAATGAGTAGAAGTGAATCATTTTTATACTCTTTCAAAAAGTACAAAGACTAGGGGACACACAAAGAAGTTACATGGACATACTTTTAAAACAAATAGGAGGAAATATTTTTTCGCTCAACAAATGGTTAAGCTCTGGAACTCTTTGCCGGAGAATGTAGTAATAGTGGTTAGTGTATTTGGGTTTAAAAAAAGGTTTGGACAAATTACTGGAGGAAAAGTCCATAGTCTGCTATTAAGACAGACATAAGGAAGCCACTGCTTGCCCTGGGATTGGTAGCATGGAATGTTGATACTATTTGGGTTTCTGCTAGGTACTTGTGACCTGGATTGGCCACTGTTGAAAACAGGATACCGGGCTAGATGGGCCATTGGTCCGACCCAGTATGGTTATTCTTATGTTCTTAATATTCAATGCAACATGATAGCCGAAGATGTCTGCTGGATGACCTTGCCGGGTACTTATTTAGAACAATAAGCTATTAAAGATTGATGTACATTCTATTACATTTAAGAATTGACTGGATGGAAGGAGGCATCCTAGTTCATTCCTCTCTCTCCTCAACAACGTGTACATCGCCTCTTTAGTTATATCGCACAAAAATGCTATTGCTTTCCTTTCTAGATACATTCCACATACTGAAAATGGTTTGTTCAAAATAAATGTTAATTCCATTTCTTCATGAGACTCTAAGTTATCATTCTTAAGTTTCTAGTTGAATCATTATTAGCAACTAAGAGTAAATTGTATGCTTTACTAATTTGGTGCCATTGTATGTAGCAACCATTAAGAAAATTATATGGTTCATTTAGTAGGACTCACAGTAAAATTTACAACAAAGAAAATTAAACAAACATCTGAATCATTAAGAAACAGCTCAGAAAGGATAGGACACACTCCTATGCAGCATGAGGAGAGGGGTGGGGATGTGCAGTAGGGAAAGCATACAAGATTAGGTCTCATTAAATTATTACCAACACCTCTTCATCTGTGTGTGTGTTATGTGTGTACCTATATATATATGTGTTTTTAAGTTGGCACTATGTTTTAACAATGTTTCTGCGCTGCAGCTCCTGGAACTGGCTCTCTCATATAAATGCATTGGGCTATTTTGTGGGAAGGTTTTCTGAGAGTTAGTTTGTCCTCAGACAGACATTCTCAACCCCTTAATTTATATTTACAGGGTCTTGATATACCACTAATTGTAATTGCAGCTAAGTGATTTACATGCATGGTAATTACATAAAGGAAAAGAATAAAGGAGAAAGGAAAAAAGTGAAAAGTGCAGGCACTGTTGTTATTATGGCAAAAATGTTAAAATTAAGCAACTCCCATAAAGATCTGCGCCAGTTTTTTGAATTCTGCATATGATTCTTGGACTAATGTCAAATTCCATAATTCAGGACCAATGTAGCTAAATGCGACGCTCCAAGAGACATCTAAGCGAAGACATGAGGGGGGAGGTAAATACAAAGGGGTCAATATTCAGACCACGGGAGGTAGCTGGGCTGTCTCCCACGATCAGCACTGAGTCCAGATATTCACTGACCAGCAATGAATATCCAGTTTATTTTTGGCCAGTTCCAATTTAACCAGCCAAGTTGATATTCAGCACTAGCCGGTTAAATTGAAACTGGCCAAAGATTGGCCACATCAGGCCAGATTTGTCCAGTAAACTTAGCCAGCAACGTGCCAAAAGTCAGCAGATATCTGCTTGGCGCTAACCACAGATATTCAGCGGGAGACAGCTGGCTACATCCCGCTGAATATCACTGGATAGCTAACCATTTAACTGGTCATGTGTCATTCCTGGCTAGTTAAATGGTTCTGAATATCGGGGGGGGGGGGGGGGGGGGGGGAAGAGAGCTTGTTGTGATTATTGGAGCTGTGCACTGTGAGTGGGTAAGAAATCAAAAGATTAAACACATATGCAGGAGCAGTTGAAGAGAGGTCACTAAATACCAAGGTCAAAAGCTTGAACTTAATGCGGGCACTAACTGGAAGCCAGTGTTCAGCCTTTAAAGTGGGGAAATGTGGTCAAAGTGACTAGCATTGTGTAACAACTTCAGTGCTGTAAACTGTACTAACTGAAGACGTTTTACAGCAGGAGGCTTGCTAAGATGGTCAACAGGTAAGGAGCTCAGCAAACGAGCTCCAGAGGTCCCGAGCGCACAGACCCACCTGAGCCATCCCAGAGCAGTCCGAGAGGGAACTGGACCGGAGCTGGACCATCGCTGAATTGGTGGGTCCAATCGGGTCCCAAACATAAAGGGACAAGCGGCGAGTTTCGGACGAATGCGTCCACACCACGCGACCCATCCCCCCACTGATGACCGAGGCCTGGGAAGAGCAGACTCGCCTGGGCCGTCCTGGTGCCAGCGGACGTCCCTGACTGGAGCCGGACCACTGCTGAAATGGTCGGTCCTATCGGGTCCCAAAGATAAAGGGAACAAGCGGCGAGTTTAGAACGAACGCGTCCACACCACGCGACCCATCCA
The DNA here is from genome assembly GCF_901765095.1 of Microcaecilia unicolor. Lineage (NCBI taxonomy): Eukaryota > Metazoa > Chordata > Amphibia > Gymnophiona > Siphonopidae > Microcaecilia > Microcaecilia unicolor. The sequence goes on from NC_044035.1 coordinate 213,651,004, forward strand.
CCCGCTGACGACGGAAGCCTGGGGAAAGCAGACTCGCCTGGGCCGTCCTGGTGCCAGCAAATGTCCCTGGCCAGACCGGAACGGATCGGACAGGAATTGAGGCGGAACCGAGCGGTTGCTGTGTCGGCCGATCCAGGCGGCACTGCTCAGGCCCATCGCCCCAACCCAGGGCCACTCGCCTGCAAGGGCTGGACGCAGTGCAGAGGGATCCGAGTCGATCAGAGCAACTGCGGGAGATCGATTGACTGCCCGAGGGCAGGGAAAGCCAGTGAAGCTCACCTGAGTGCCAGTAACAACTGAGGACAGTGAGCGGAGACGGAGCCGAGGATCAATGGATCTGCACTCCCAACTACATCACTCAGAGCTGTGAACCCGACGTGCTCCCAGGCGGAATCAGCCGGGAGCGAAGCGGGTCAAAAAAAGCTAGAAGATCCCAGCGCAGATCGACGAGCCCGGATCGCCTCAAGGCGTTGTGGAGCAGCCTTCCCAGTACCATAAGGGCAGGAAGGAGAGAACACAAATACGACCTTCGGTGCGAGCCTCTGAAACCTGTAGGCGCCGGACACGAACCGTGGGACTGACTCCACATGGAAGGGACGGTGTTCCTCCAAGTATGCTTCCATGCTTCCAGGTCTCAATTGCTTGCTTTACATATCATAGCACCACAATGAAGCAAGATTTATAATGCTTTTAATGATCATTGCACCTGTAATTTAACTGTTGCTAGGTTTTCCATAGCACTATATCGAAGCAAAATCGGTAATGCTTGTTAACTGCTTATTAGACATCTCATATCATATCAATGCATCTAAAATTGTAAAATGTTCGCTAGGATTGCTAGGTTGTCCATAGCATCATACTGAAGCAATATCTGTAATGCTTTTAACTGCTTAGCAGGCATCTCATATCATAATATTGCATCTAAAACAATAATTTAAATGCCTGTAAATGTTTGCTAGGTCTTCCATAACACTTTAATGAAGCAAGATCTGTAAAGCCTCTAACTGCTTATTAAGCATCTCAGAACATTACATTGAATCTAAAACTGTAATTTAAATATCGGTCAAATATCATAATACTGCATCTGAACTGTAATTTGCTAAACGCTACCTAAAAAACTAACACTGATATGAACCCCAGCAAACTACTACTCCTAACCACCTACTATCTCTCCCTAATCCACCACACAACCACAACCCCTAACACAGGCACCACTACTCCCACAATTCTCAAACCATCCACACAACACATACACAACATGCCTATCCAAAAAATTAAACTATGGCACGAAAAATCCACTAGCCACGGTCACCATCAACAGGAAAGAACGAAAGGACATAAACAACTGATAAAAATTATCACTACCTCAAATCTAACTGAACACCACCAACAAATACAAATAGGATACATCAATGCCAGATCGGCAGTCAATAAAACCACGATACTAACCGACTGGATTACAACTGACCATCTCGACTTCCTACTTATTAGCGAAACTTGGATCCATGATCCCAAAGATCCAATAATTTTAGAACTCTGTCCCCCAGGATACAAAATTACCCACTGGACAAGAGAAGGAAAAAGAGGAGGAGGCATAGCAATAGTCTATAAAGCTCAATTCACAGTCACAACAACAGCAGAATCTATTCTTCCCCAACTCGAAATAGCCTCAGTCAGAATCAATCACTCCAACTTACATGATCACTTAAACCTAATCTTATTTTACAGACCCCCAGGCAACTGGCAAGATGCACAAACGCACTTTCTGGATTTCATAGCGAATACTTGTGTTTCCACCCAGAACCTTCTCATAGCAGGAGATATTAACCTTCACCTTGAAGATACTAACTCAAACAATGTACGCGAATGCAAAGACTTCCTCCAACTATGGGAGCTCCACTGGCCAAACATACAACCCACCCATAACAAAGGACATACACTAGATATCATCACCCACAAATTCTCATCAGAACCAAATCTCACACTAATAGATACAGAATGGACAGCCAGGCAATGGTCCAATCACTACAGTGCAAACCTTTCCCTCCGCTGGAGAACAAAAAAGACACAACAAAAACAACAAACCTACACTACAAGAGGCAAAATAGACCCACTAATATTCTGGCAAAAATTATACACTGACAAATGGACAACACCTACAGACTCACCCCAATTTCTTCAAGAATGGGATAACAGATGCAGAACAATACTAGACAATATAGCGCCACTTCAAACCAGGACCTCACATAGAAAAAACTCAATACCATGGTTTAACGAAGAACTGAAAGAACTAAAAGAACTAAAAACACAGGTCAGAAGATTAGAAAGAGCATGGAGCAAGAAAAAAAGATGAAAATACACTCAATGACTGGAAACAACTACAAAGAAAATACAAATACACTATCAGACAAACTAAAAGGACATATTACAAAACCAAAATAGGACCAAACTACAAGGATACACACAAACTCTTCACACTCGTAAACAATCTCCTAAATACTAATAAGGTTACCTCCAATAACACAGATACCCCATCAGCAACCAATCTTGCAAATTACTTCAAGGAAAAAATCATAAAGCTCCGACTCATGATACCTACCAACATAACGGATTACACAAATATCCTTGAATGTCTAGACCCGAAACCCGGGGAATACCCAGCAGATCGATCATGGACCAACTTTGACACGCTTTCATCAAACAAAATCTCACACTGGCTCGGAAAATACGTCCAATCACAATGCAAACTAGACATCTGTCCTAATAGTCTCATAAGATCTGCACCCAAACAATTCAAAGCCGACCTCACAACCCACGTAAATTACAGACTCCAAAATGGGCTCTTTCCCATGGATAAAGAAAACATCCTACTTACTCCGCTACCAAAAGAGGCTAAGAAAAGCACAATGGACCTAACCAACTATCGCCCAGTAGCATCTATTCACTTATAACCAAACTCTTGTAAGGCATAGTGATGAAACAACTTACTGAATACCTAAATAAACACTCAATCCTGCGAGAGTCTCAATCAGGATTTTGGTCAAATCACAGCACCGAAACAGTTCTAGTGTCCGCAATGAACTCATTTAAACAAGCAATTGCAACTGGTAACAACATACACCTCCTACAATTTGACATGTCCAATGCCTTTGACACGGTTAATCATGAAATACTTTTACATATACTAGAATACTTTGGAGTAGGAGGCACAGTTCTCAAATGGTTCAAAGGATTCCTGACCACAAGATCATACCAAGTAACAACGAACGCGGACAGATCACTCCCATGGACACCTGAATGTGGAGTACCCCAAAGATCCCCCCTCTCACCCATCTCTATTCAACCTAATGATGATACCTCTAGCCAAACTCCTAGCCAATCAAAACCTCAACCCTTACATATATGCAGATGATGTCACTATTTCATCTCGTTCAAACTTGATCTAAATGAAATCACCAACGAGATCAACCAAAGCCTCCAAATAATGCACACCTGGGTAGATGCATTCCAACTAAAACTTAACGCAGAAAAAACACAATGTCTTGTACTTACCTCACAATATAACAAAAAACTTCTCCACCATAACTACACCATACTGTTCTCTTCCTGTCTCACAAAACTTGAAAATTCTTGGAGTCACCATTGATCGAAACTTCACTCCTGATGCCCACGTGAAAAACACTACAAAAAAGATGTTCTACTCCATGTGGAAACTCAAGAGTAAAACCCTTCTTCCCGAGATACATCTTCCGTACCTTGGTACAGTCAATGGTAATAAGTCATCTGGACTACTGCAACGCACTGTACGCTGGCTGCAAAGAACAGACTATTAAAAAACTCCAGACTGCCCAAAATACGGCCGCCAGACTCATATATGGAAAAACTAAATATGAAAGTGCAAAACCCTTAAGAGAGAAACTTCATTGGCTCCCACTTAAGGAACGCATTGCATTCAAGATCTGCACGATTGTACACAAAATCATTCACGCAGACGCCCCAACCTACATGCTAAACCTCGTGGACCTACCTCCCAGAAACGCCACACGATCATCTCGCAAATTTCTCAACCTACACTTCCCCAGCTGTAAAGGACTAAAATACAAGCTGATGCACGCCACCACCTTCTCTTACATGAGCACGCAGTTATGGAATGCATTACCTGCAGAACTGAAAACAATAGATGAAACAACTACCTTTCACAAATCTCTGAAGACATATTTCTTCAACAAAGCCTACAATGAGAACCTACAGCCCCACTAATCCACTTCACCAACCCATTCAGTTATGAAAACCCACCTTCTATAAATACCCTAATAAATCCCTTCCTTCTCTTTCTTCCCTTAATTATTCTCTACACAATACTAACAATACTTGATACACTGGAAAAAACAGGTTAATAATACTATGTAAGCCACTTTGAGCCTGCAAATAGGTGGGATACAGTGGGATACAAATGCAATAAATAATAACAATAAATAATAATCCTACATTAGGGACACTGGATTAATCTAAATGTGAGATAACCAACAAGAGAATAAGATCAGGAATAAGATCTAATGGCAGGAATGGCTTTACTGAATTCTTTTTAAAGCAATGAACAAAGAACAAAGCACAGCATCAATCTGAGATTTACAAGCAAGATTAGAAGCTAATACAAGTCCCAAGTTGTTTTTTTTTACTGAAGTGGAAAATGATACAAAATTGCTTACTTATAATGGGGGTTCTCCGTAGACAGCAGGGGAAAGGGAGGCAGACTTGTAGGTTAAGTCTCACACCTGAGCCTGTGTACCTGTGCTCTCCCTTAGCTCATTAACTTTTAAGGTTTGACTGAGCATGCACTGGTAATTCCCGTGCATAGAGCAGCTCCCTCCGAATGTTCAGTTTTTGTCCAATAGTATAGAGAGCAAGAGGGGAAGGAGGGCAGGAAACTGTGGCTGCATTCCCCTGCTGTCAACGAAGAACACCCTACCCCCTCTCTCCCCATTACAGATAAGCAATTTTGCTTTCTCCATAGACAAGCAGGGGAGATGCAGGCATATTTGTAGGTGAATCCCAAGCTGAGTTGTAATAGGGTGGTTTGTGATAAAAAATCAAAATGCAAAAAGGTTCCTTAGCACATATTGTCCAAATGCCATATCCTGAGCATTGGAGGAATCCAAATAATGTCTCACAAATTTAACAGGTGTGGCCCATGCTGCCACTTTACAAATGTCCAAGAGGTGTATTTCTAAGGTGTGCAATTGTAGAAGCAGTGGCTCCGAGTTTGTAAGCTGTTATGCGTCCTGGTACTAGAAGGCCTACTTCTTTATAGCAAAATTCAATACAGTCTGCTACCCACAGAGATAGTCCATTTAGATGCTGGAAGGCCAGGATTAATGGGACTGAAAGTGATAACTGAATAGTTTTACAACTGCCTTCAGTGTTTTCTGGATAATAGAGTAATGCATGGTGACAGTCCAGAGTGTGAAGAGAGGCTTCTGATGATGAAGAGTGGGGAGGTGGAAAAAAGGTTGTTAGAATAATTGATTAATTCAAATGACACTTTGGGTAGAAATATTGGATGGGTCCAGAAAACTACCTTATTGTGAAAAAATTATGTGAAAGAGAATATGTGACCAAAGCCTGTAGCTCATTTACTCGACATGCTAATACAATAGACATGAGAAATATGGTTTCTATGTGATGTAATTCAAGGAGGAAAGACCCATACGTTCAAAAGGTACATTCATTAAACGATTCAGAACTACATTGAGATACTATGGTGGGAGAGGGCTGCGGAGAGGTGGGTGTAAATTTGTTGGGCCTCTTATGAACTGAGAGACTGTAGGATAAGTAGAAATAGTATGATTGTTAACTCTATCATAGTTAGCAGAAATAGCTGAGAGGTGCATTTGTACTGATGCAATCTTAGAGCAGGTATGAATGGACATGCTGAAGAGAGCAAGAGAAAGGATCTTCATTCTGCTGTGTAGACCAAGTAGTACACTAAGTCCATTTTGACTGATAAGACTTGATGGCACTTGGGCGTCTTGCTGCTAATAAAACAGACAACTTCTGGAGAAAAGGGAAGAGTATCTACAAGACACCGTTCAATTTCCAAGCTTTGAGGGATAGGCTGAGAAGATTGGGGTGCAATAACTGACCCTGTTGCTGTGTCAATAGCTTCGGACAAGTCCCTAGCGGGATTGGAGTTTCCATTAGCAATGATAGGAGGCGAGAATACCACAGTTGACTTGGACAGCATGGAGCTATCAAGATAATTTCTGCTGAATCTTGTATTACCTTTTGCAGCACTCTGGATATGAGAGGGACTGGAGGAAAGGCATAGAAAAGATGCAGGCTTCATGATATGTCAAATGCATCCCTCACCAGATAAGAAGTTACTTGCCGAAGAGAGCAAATAATTGGGCATTTTGCAATGTCTAGGGCTGGAAACAGGTCCACTTGAGGGACTTCCCATTTTTGGAAGAGATCTTTTAGAATCCTGGTATTGAGGGACCACCCGTGTGGATCTAGAGTGTGACTCAGTCAACAATCTGATTGTAGTGACCTGGCATGTACATTGCTGTAAAACTGGACTGGAGAGAGATGATCAGGTGCTAGATTTGTGTCGCTTCTTGGAAAAATTGGAGGGATCCAGAACCTCCCTATTTGTTCAGATAGAACATGGCTACCTGATTGTTCTGATGAGTATATTCTTGTTGGCGATCCATGTCTTGAATGCTTGGAGGTCGTGGTATACTGATCGACATTCTAGGTGGTTTATGTGATGTGCCTATTCCATGGTAGACCAACTGCCCTTTGTTTTCTGATGAGTGAGGTAAGCCCCCATCCTGAAATAGTTATGCAGCTGTTATGATTGTGATCTGAGGAGGTGGAAGTTTGAAAGGGCATTCTGCTGTCAGAGATAGGGATTGCTGCCACCAACAAAGTTTTTCATGGATTGAGGAACTAGAATGCGATGGCTCCGAGGCTCTCTTTTGCTTCCAATGTACCTCGAGGTGCCACTGCATTGGCCTCATGTGAAGTCTGGTATGAGGTACAAGAGAGACTGTAGCAGCCATGTGTCCAAGCAGTTTGAGGAAAGTGTCTGCAGTAGCTGTATTGTTGCAGAATAGACGGTTGCACCATTGAGATAAGGCACGTTTTCTTTCGAGCGGTAGAAAGGCTCTGGCAGTTTGAGAATCTAAATTGGCTTCTATGAATGTTAAGTTCTGAGTTAGGGTAAGGTGCAATTTTTCATACTTGATCACAAAGACAAAGCTTTGAAGAGTGAGAAGCATTGATTACACTATAAGCTGAAGACTATCTCTGGAATGCGCTGAAGAAAGTCAATCATCCTGATTAGAGTCTATGAATAAGCCTTGATTCCTGATATGAGCTGCTGCCACCGCAAGGTATTTTGTGAATACCCTGGGAGCAGCTGACAGGCCAAATGGTACTGGTAATGTTGCCACACGAATTTGAATCTGAGGAATTTTCTATGGTGAGAATGAATGGGGATATGCATGTAGACATCTTTAAGGTCTACGGATGCCAGCAAATCATTGTGGTCGAGAAGCAGAAGAATGCTGGCTAAAAGCTGTCATCTTGAACTTTTCTGTCTTGAGATACTGGTTGAGAGGATGTAAGTCTAGAATAGGGCGAAGCAGTGGCGTAGCTAGGGTAGTTGACACCCGGGGCCGGTCATTTTTTAACCCCCCCCCCCCCCCAAATCCAGTACTAGGCATACCGAGAATACAAAACACTCAGGACCTATAGCGCAATTCTACCATACCATAAGCAGTCATTTCTACAAGTCACACAAGCATCTTAAATGCTACAGTGAGCACTAGAACATCAATTCACCTATTGTAAAACGAAAACAGACAGAATAGTACAGATCGTCGATCCTGCACAGTCAATGCCAATCGAAAGCCATGTCTTTTTCACAAACACAGATACACCCTAATCCACTATAGAATAAGTAATCAAACTTTCTATTTAGACAAAAATTAAACTGAACCCCCGATGCCAGACTCTGCATATAATGCAACACCACAGAAACAGAAAATGTCCCCTAGTACTGTGCAAAATATAAAGACAGTGGATGTAAATTTGAAAAAACTAACAAATCCGATCACTACTTTACAAATTAACAAATAGAAATAAAACAAATATAGAAAATAAAATACCATTTTATTGGACTAATACATTTAGCTTTCAGAGGCCAAAACCTCCTTCCTCAGGTCAATACAGTATAGTGCTGTTATAGTACCCTATCCTGACCTGAGGAAGGAGGTTTTGTTCTCTGAAAGTTAAGACAAAATGTATTAAAAATTAGTCCAATAAAATGATTACCTTATTTATATGTTCTATTTATAAACATTTATTAACACAAACACAGAAACAATACTATACCCTAAAGCAAAAAAAAAAATAAAAAATATATATTTTATTTACAGTTTGTCTCTGGTTTCTGCTTTCCTCATCTTCTTTTCACTGTCTTCCTTCCTTCCAGCATCTGTCTTCACTCTTTCTCTGAAATCCAGTGTCTGCCCTCTCTAATGTCCCTTCCATCCAGTGTCTGCCCTCTCTCTCTGCCCCTTCCATCCACCATCTGCCCTCTTTCTCTCTCCCCCTTCCACCCACCATCTGCCCCTTCGATCCGTCTGCCCTCCCTCTCCCATCCATCCAGGGTCTGCCCTCCCTCACGCCCCCCCTTCCATCCAGGGTCTGTCCCCTCTCTCTGCCCCCTCTTTCCACCTGCACCTAGTTCCAGTTCCAGCCCACATCTCCCACCTGCCACCCTTTTCAGCCCCACTATCCCACCAGTCCCCAGCCCTTTTCTCCCTCAGTCCTGGGCTTCAGCCCCCAGCCACTTCTCCCTGTCCCCTTTTCAACCCCTAGTTTCAATCTCAGCCCTTTTCTCTCACCAGTCCCAAGCTTCAGCCCCAGCCAGTTCTCCCTGTCCCCTTTAAAGCCCCCAGTCCCCACAGTTTCAGCCCCCAGTTCCAGTTTCAGACCCCTTCTCCCATGAGCACTTCCCAGTCCCCTTATCCCCTCTGAGCACCCCCCACCCTGCCCAATCCCCTTCTCACCTCTGAGCATCCCTCCTCTGAACTCCCCCACCCCTCCCCAATCCCCTTCTCACCTCTGAGTACCCTTCTGAGCTACCCCACCCTCCCCAATCCCCTCTGAGCACCCACACCCCTCCCCAATCCCCATTCTCCCCTCTGAGCACCCCCACCCTCCTCAATCCCCTTCTCCCTTCTGAGCTCCCCCCCTGACCCAGTCCCATCCCCCCTCCATTGAGAGCCACAGAGCCCTCTTCTCCTGCCACCGCCTGCCTTTTTTTTTTTTTTTAATCCATGCAGCCACGCAGGCAGCGCTTCGCGTCTGCCCTGTGTGTCCTGTGAAAGAAGTAAATCGCCAGCGCTGGCGTCGGGCCTTCACTCGATGTCCTGCCCTCTTGTGAGGTAACTTCTTATTTCCTTGAGGGCGGGACATCGAGGGAAGGCCCGACGCCAGCGCTGGCAATTTACTTCTTTCACAGCACACGCTGCCTGCGTGGCTGCACGGATTTAAAAAAAGAAAAAGACAGGCGGTGGCAGGAGAAGAGACGCGACGGAGCACCCCCCACCCGCGGACACCCGGGGCGGACCGCCCCCACTGCCCCGCCCTTGCTACGCCACTGGGGCGAAGGCTTCATGTTATTTTGGGTATCAATCTACATGCTAAACCTCGTGGACCTACCTCACAGAAATGCCAGAAGATCAGCCCGCAAATTTCTCAATCTGCACTTCCCCAGCTGTAAAGGACTGAAATACAAACTGATACATGCTTCCAACTTCTCTTTCATGGGCACGCAGTTGTGGAATGCATTACCTACAGCCCTGAAAACTATCGACGAAATAACTAACTTTCGCAAATCTCTAAAGACATATCTCTTCAACAAGGCCTACAAAGATAACCAATAACCATACAAAACTACCTCACCAACCCATCCAGTTATTAAAATCCACCTTCTATACTAACCTGCCCAACACCTTCCCTCTTTCTTCCCTTATCTAATCTTTGCACATTACCAATTGTACCTAAAATCCTGGAATGACTATGTTATAACAAAACTCTGTAAGCCACATTGAGCCTGCAAATAGGTGGGAAAATGTGGGATACAAATGCAATAAATAAATAAATATCAGACAAATAAAAATCAGGAATAGATTCCCTTCCCTCTGCATTGGTGAGTTCTTTGAGGACAAAGATATGCTGAGATGGGGATAACCTCAAAGGTGGACTGAAATGAGGGAGGTGGTGTTGAAAAATCCAGGTGATAACCCACTGCTATGATGTTTAATACCCACTGTTCAGAAGTAATGGCTCGCCACACTGGAACAAAATGGCTGAGCCTACCCCCAACAGGAAGACTGTCAAAATCCAGGATTAGTCTTCAAAGATGTGGATTGAGTATTTGTGGTTTGCTTGTGAACCCTTGTTTTGTTGCTAAGAATAGTGCCAGTATACTTGACACGCTTGTAGAGAGTCTTGAATATGGAGAAAATTGTCTTCTAGGATAAAATTGGTTAAAAAAATTGTTGGTGATACAGTTTCTTGTAATTAGATGTAGATGATTTTTTGATATGAGAAGCCTGTTTAGAATGTTGAATGGATAGCTCCCACATTGTGGAGTAGTCTTCTTTGAGAAACAGTATCCTTAACTTTTTCTCTGAATAGGCTGTCACCTAACAAGAAGCACTTCTCTGATCATGTAAATATTCTCTAAGACTGGATGCTTTTTTTTGTTTAAATTTATTTATTTAAATTATACCAAGTATTACACTTGAACAGAAAAGGTACCACATCAAGGAAATATTTACATAAAATAAGTTGAGGCGATCATAAATCAGAATAAGTACACTCAAGTCCTCAATTATTCATCCAAGATTAACTTATATGGAGTTATACAACAAATGTATTTTAAGGAAATTATTGAACCTGTCTAATAGCAAAGTTCCATTTTCATATTAAGCTCGTTACATGTTAATATCAACCTTAACATATATCATCCTAAAGATCCTTTGGTTGCAAGAAATTCTGTAAGTTGTGAAGTTTCAAAAAACACGTACTTAACCGACTGGTAACAGATAATACATTTACAGGGGTAACATAGATAGAAAGTAGCGCCCAGTTGGAGCACCCCTGGTTTTAATAACAGAAATTGTCTACGTTTTTTTTTGTCTCCTTAGAGACATCAGGAAATATACGTATTTTGAGACCCATAAATTCTTTATCTCTATTTTTATAAAGAACATTTTCATAATCCAAATTTTGTCCGGGGTTAAGGCAACAGTTGTTGGAGTTACTAGTTCCACAGTTGAGGTTTCTAATATCGCTGAAACATCTAACAGTTGGTCAGGTTGTTGCATAGGAGGAGAAGCCCCTGTTATCCCACTCAGCAGGTAACAAACTTGAGCAAATGGGGGAATAGTATCTTCAGGAATCCCAAGTATCTCTTTTAAATATTTATTCAGCATTTCCCTTGGGGCCATTGTCACTGCCCTAGGGAAATTTAGAAATCTTAAATTATTAGACCTCTGGGAATTTTCCAGAGTTTCTATTTTCCTCCTCATATTGGTAAGATCTTTTATAGTAGTTATTTGAATATCTTGCATTTTCTCAGAGAGTTCCAGCTGAGTTTTAATTTTCATCAATATATCCTGCCTATCGGTTTCTGCTATTTCAGCTGTTTCTTCTAGTTTCTTTATTCGAGTCTCTAATACTTGAATTTGTGGACATAAAGCTTTGCCTAAGTTAACAATTAAGGCCCTTAAGTTCTCCAGGGCTACCTCCGCTGGCCTCTCCTCTAAAATAGCAAAAGTGCTTAACATCTGTACCCCCTCAGTCAAAGTACTCAATGATTCCTGCATTCTTTCCGCCGTTAAAGGATCTCCCGCAATCTGAGTTGCAGTCTCCAGGGCTAAATGGGAGCTGTGAATACCCTCAGCTCCTTTATTCTCTGGTGAAATTTGTTTTCTCTCCCGAAGCTCCTCTGCAACAATACTTCCTGTTTGCAGTGGAGACGACGACGCCGGCGGAGAAGTGACGCCGTGGGGTTGCGGGGGGGGGGAGCTCGTTGGTCGGGGCTTAGCGTGACATCCAGCACTAGCGGCATCTCGGATCCTCCACTTGTTCCGGGCGCCGCAGGTGTGCCACTTGCCGACCCTCCAGGAACTCCAGGTCTCCACACAAAGAAATCCAAAGAACCCAACGGCAGAGCGGTAAGTCGGGTAGGGGGATCCGTGGCTACCAATTTCCCTCTGCATTTTGGCATGACAAAAGTGTAAAAGTGTGGAGACCAGCGACCGGTTCCAATCCGCCATCTTGGATCCACCAAGGTTGGCTGACAATCACCTGGACTTTTGGAGTTGCAAAGGCCAACTGATGGATTATCAGATTGGATGCTTTTAACCATGCTATGCGATGTATTGCTGTAGATATTGCTGCAGTTCTGGAGGAGGTATCATAGGCATCATATGTAGAGCGAATCAAGTGATAAGTGGATTCTTGATAAGCAATTAGTAACTGTGAAATGGTGTCCGTGCAATCTTGTGGCAGAGAAAATGTGGCACCTTCAAGTTAGAGGAGAATGGAATGATGATAGTTAAGCATTTGCAGTTGATGCACTTGTACCTTAAAAGCTAAAATAGTGCCTTGGTAGATTTTTGCATCCAGTAGCCTTGGCTCTTTCCCTGGAGGAACACGGAATTGTGTCCTTGTTGATTCTGACTTTTTAATTGCTGATTCTGAGACCATAGAGTGATGTGGGAGTTGAAAGTGTTGATGTCCTGGTGCCCTTTGCACTTTAACTCTAGATGCTTTGAAGTTGGATGAACTGAGCAAGGCATCTGCCAATTGAAAAGCTGAAGGTCCTTTAAAATTTCATGGACAAGTAGTGCAAGAGTCTCTTTGGAAGGGGTAGCACGTGATTTGAGAATAATGAGAACATCTCATATTCATTGCTTCAGGGTTAGTATTCAGTGCCAATAAGTAGAATTTTTTGCAGAAAATGTGAATAAGAATAATCTTCTGGAGGCGTAGGTATTGAGGATGAGGAAGAAAGTGCTAATGATTCAGGCACTGACATATGGTGCAGTTCAGCAGATGGTTCTTGGTCAGAATACTCTGAATGCCGTTGCTGCTCAGAAGAAGAATAAACTGAACGGAAGGATTCCTTGAAGGAGATGAAAATCTCAAATGAGGATCTGCGAGTGTGGAAATAACCAGGATCCTGCTGCCAGGATGCATGAAGAGGGCCAGTAGGTAAACACTACTGTTCCATAGATGTTTGAGGCACTATTTGCTGCTAAACATATGGAGGACCTAGAGCAGGTTTCCATATATTTTGTGCAGGAACTCTAGTGGAATTAGAAAAGGTACAGAGAAGGGCGACGAAAATGATATAGGGGATGGGACGACTTCCCTACAAGGAAAGGTTAAAGCAGCTAGGACTCTTCAGCTTGGAGAAAAGACAGCTGATGGTAGATATGATAGAGGTCTATAAAATAATAAGTGGAGTGGAACAGGTAGACATGAATCGCTTGTTTTACTTTTTCCAAAAATACTGGAACTATGGGGCACGCAATGAAGCTACAAAGTAGTAAATTTTAAACGAACCGGAGAAAATGTTTCTTCACTCAATGTGTAAACTCTGGAAATCGTTGCTAGAAAATGTAGTAAAAGCAGTTAGCTTAGGTGGGTAAAAAAAAGGTTTGGATGGCTTCCTAAAGGAAAAGTCCATAGAACATTATTAAAATGGACTTGGGGAAAATCCACTGCTTATTTCTAGGATAAGCAGCATAAAATGTATTGTACTTTTTTGGGATCTTGCCAGGTACTTGTGACCTGGATTGGCCACTGTTGGAAACAGGATTCTGGGCTTGATGGACCGTTGGTCTGTCCCAGTATGGCAATACTTATGTAGGTGGCAGTAGCTGTTGTAACAAGGCTGCACTATCCTGCACAAAGCCCTACAGTAAATGCAAGAAAGATGCTGTTTTGTACAGATGCTCAGAAGCAAATTAGGGCACTAGAGGCCATTAGCGCCGGACTAGCACCCACATTTGCTCTGCTCAATTTTCAGAGCCAGTGAGCGCACAAAATAACGAGCTCTCCGGCTCTGAATGCAATTTGCATGCAAAAGAGGATCTCCTCCCGCAGCAAACCCTATGCCAGCTCAGAGCTGGCATTGGGAAGGAATATGAAGACTCCAAGAAGTGAAGGCCTGGAGGTCCGGTGAACCCCAAACCCCTACCCCCCCAAACACAAAGCCTCCCCCCACCACAAATACATAGAACCCTGAGGGTCCAGTGGGACCCTTGCCAGGCCCAACCTGACTTCCACCCCAAAAGCTAGCCCTAGTGGTCTAGCATAGCCCCCCCCCCAAAAAAAAACAAAACCCTTGTACCTTCAAACAGGAGAAGGAGGAACTAACATATATGGTAGTTCAATTCAGCCCAGCCCAGCGAATCCCAGGATGCACCGGGCAGGGTACTGCCATTTTGAGGAAGTGCCCACAGGAGGGAGGGAGGGCCAGTCCCTCCTTCCATTTGACGGTATGAGGGGGTTTGGTGGGGGGGGGAACAATGCTAGACCACCAGGACTAGCTTTTTAGGGGGGGGGGTCAGGTCAGGTCTGGCAAGGGTCCCACTGGATCACCAAGATTCTACATATTTGAGGTGGGGGGGGGGTTGTGTTTGGGGAGGTGAGGGGTCTGGACCTCTAGGCTCGTGTGTTTGGGGGAGGTATGGGATGTCTGGAGCTCCACCAGACCACCAGGGCTTTAGGTCTGACAGGTCCAGGCAGGAGAAAAGCCCAGACTTCTCAAATCTCTTATGCAGGAGGATTGTGCCTGAGCGTATGCCTAGGAACAATTCTCCCACATACAGTGAAGAACTAAAGGTGTGCGTGAGTTCTTCACTGCATGTTGTTTGGAGGGAAAACTTTGGAAAACATCAGACAGTTGAAACTAGTCTGTTGAATGTTTTTTTAGTCATTGGTGTGACCCCTGACGCAGGTGCAGTAGCACCGAAACACGGCCCGTGTCGGGTCTTCCTCCAATCAATTTCCATTATTAAAGGATTTTTTTTATATGAAAGAATTGTGTTCCCTGTGTTTTTAAAGGCCCTTTGTGCTGTTTTTCTGCTTGGACATTTTTTGTACTTAGCTCCCTCTCTTTCTTGCATTATGCTGTTCGAAACAGTGCCAGAGTTTTGAGAATCTGTACCTTTGTGCTTCAGCATTCCCCTGATAGAGAAATTCTGGAGTAAGGAAGAGCGTAGAAAGTGCTAATTTTGCCCGAGGGGCTCCTTCCAAGGGTCTCTTGCTGGCTTTTTGAGGTTCAGAGGATATCAATTTCTTGACACTCTTACTTGCTTTCTGCTCAGAATTCTTAGTGAAAGAAGGTGGTGGTGAAGGGGTACTTGGTAGCAGCTGTGCTTTACAGACTGCTTTATGAGTACCTTGTTGCTTCAACTTTTCAGCCAGCTATATAATTTCCTGCATCTGTGAGGCTGCAGGAGGGGCAACTGAAATGCTTGTTGTTGCTGGGGTAGAGCAGCGGTCTTTATGCTTGCGACCTGGCTCTCCCCGGACTAAGCTCCCTCTCACCAACACTGAAGTTAGGAGTGGGAGGGCGGTAGGGAGCAGAGGCTGAACATATTCCTGATTTCACGTCCCCCAGTGGCAGTGTTGTTCAAAGTACTAGGACAAAGTACTTAAGAAAAAGTAAAAATAAATACATGTGTAACTAACTCCAATATACTTATAATAGGGGATATAAACTTCTAGATAATCCCAATTCAGCCAATGTAGGTGAATGTAAGGAATTCCTTCAACTATGCGACCTCAACTGGCCAAACATTCAAGCAACCCATGAGAAAGGACACACACTTGACCTCATTACTTACAAACTAGCCTTGGATCTAAACCTAACTCTAGTAGATACAAAATGGGAAGAAGTGCCTTGCTCAGATCACTATAAATTAAATATATCCTTACAATGGCGAAGAAAAGGCTCACGCCACAACCAAGAACGTACAACCTACACCTCAAGAGGCCAAATTGATCCTACAACATTCTGGCAACAGCTTTGGCAACATTCTAGCAACAGGATGAATGGACAATACAAACAGACTCGAAAAATTATCTCCAAGATTGGGACAATAGATGCAGAAATACACTAGTAAATGTAGCTCCACTACAAACAAAAACCTCACGAAGACACAACTCGATACCTTGGTTTAATGAAGAATTGAAAAAACTAAAAACTCAAGTTAGAAGATATGAACAAGAATGGAATAAAAGGAAACATGAACACACATTAAACGCATGGAAACAATTACAAAGGAAATACAAATATCCTATACGACATACCAAAAGATCTTACTACAAAACCAAAATTGGACCAGACTACAAAGATACGCATAAATGTTTCCTACTAGTGAACAAACTACTAAATACCACCCCAGTCACTACAACTACTATAGATATCCCATCAGCAGACAATCTTGCTAAATACTTTAATGACAAAATTGTTAAGATCCGACTCACATTATCACCTATTACCACCGATCACGAAATATTCCTCGATTGCTTGGATCCAAATCCAGAGGAATATCCAGCTGACAAAATATGGTCTAACTTCTCTATCCTTACTGATGAATCCGTCACCCAAGTGATCAATAAGTTTGCTAAATCCCACTGCAAGCTTCATATATGTCCAAACAATCTAATAAGATCTGCCCCTCAATGCTTTATAACAGACCTCACCAAACACCTAAATCATATGCTACAACATGGACTCTTCCCTAATGATAAAGGAAATATACTACTTACACCAATACCTAAGGACATAAAGAAAAAAGCAAACGATATAACCAACTATCGCCCAATAGCATCCATCCCTTTAACAGTCAAACTAATGGAAAGTATGTTAACCAAGCAACTAATCGACTATTTAAACAAGTTCTCAATATTACACGAATCACAATCAGGATTTTGATCCAACCACAGCACAGAAACAGTATTAATCACTCTCCTAACCAAATTTAAGCAAGCTATCGCAACTGGTGATAGCATACTTCTCCTGCAATTTGACATGTCCAGCGCATTTGATATGGTTAACCACAAAATACTAATAAACTACTACTGCTACTTAACACTTCTAAAGCGCTACTAGGGTTATGCAGCGCTGTACAGTTTAACAAAGAAGGACAGTACCTGCTCTAAGGAGCTTACAATCTAATGGACAACATGTGCAGACAAACAAATTGGGGCAGTCTAGAGTTTCCCTGAATAGAGGTAGAATGGTTAGGTGCCGAAGGCGACATTGAAGAGGTGGGCTTTGAGCAAGAATTTGAAGACGGGCAGGGAGGGTGCTTGGCATATGGGCTCAGGAAGTTTATTTCAAGCATAGGGAGAGGCGAGGCAGAAAGGGCGCAGCCTGGAATTGGCAGTGGTGGAGAAGGGTACAGAGAGGAGGGATTTGTCCTGTAAGCGGAGGTTTCGGGTAGGAGTGTAGGGGGAGATAAGGGTAGAGAGGTAAGGAGGGGCTGCAGATTGAGTGCATTTGTAGGTTAGTAGGAGAAGCTTCAACTGTATGTGGTACCTGAACGGAAGCCAGTGACGTGACTTGAGGAGAGGGGTGATATGAGCATATCGGTCTAGGCAGAAGATAAGACGTGCAGCAGAGTTCTGAATGGATTGAAGGGGGGATAGATGGCTAAGTGGGAGGTCAGTGAGGAGTAGGTTGCAGTAGTCAAGGCGAGAGGTGATGAGAGAGTGGACGAGAGTTCGGGTGGTGTGCTCAGAGAGGAAAGGGCGAATTTTGCTGATGTTATAAAGAAAGAAGCGACAGGTCTTGGCTATCTGCTGGATATGCGCAGAGAAGGAGAGGGAGGAGTCGAAGATGACTCCGAGGTTGCGGGCAGTTGAGACGGGGAGGATGAGGGTGCCATCGACTGAGATAGAGAGTGGGGGGAGAGGAGAAGTGGGTTTTGGTGGAAAGACAATAAGTTCTGTCTTGGTCATGTTCAGTTTCAGGTGGCGGTTGGACATCCAAGCAGCAATGTCGGACTAGCAGGCCGATACCTTGGCCTGGGTTTCCACAGTGATGTCTGGTGTGGAGAGATAAAGCTGGGTGTTGTCAGCATAGAGATGATACTGGAAACCATGAGATGAGATCAGTGAGCCCAGGGAAGAGGTGTAGATTGAAAAAAGAAGGGGTCCAAGGACAGATCCCCGAGGAACTCCAACAGAGAGCGGGATGGGGGTGGAGGAAGATCCATGAGAATGTACTTTGAAGGTACGGTGGGAAAGATAAGAGGAGAACCAGGAGAGGACAGAGCCCTGGAACCCAAATGAGGACAGTGTGGCAAGAAGTAGATTATGATTGACAGTGTCAAAAGCGGCAGATAGGTCAAGGAGGATGAGGATGGAGTAGTGACCTTTGGATTTGGCAATGAACAGGTCATTACAGACTTTAGTGAGTGCTGTTTCTGTCGAGTGTAGAGGGCGAAAATCGGATTGAAGCAGGTCGAGGATGGCATGAGAGGAGAGAAAATCAAGGCAGCGGCTATGAACGGCATTCAAGTATCTTGGAAAGGAAGGGTAGGAGGGAGATGGGGGCGGTAGTTGGAGGGAAAGGTAGGGTCAAGCGATGGTTTTTTGAGGAGTGGTGTGACTACAGCATGCTTGAAGGTGTCAGGGACAGTTGCAGTGGAGAGAGAGAGGTTGAAGATATGACAGATGGAGGGGGTGACAGTAGGAAAGATGGTGTTAAGTTGGTGGGGATGGGGTCAGAGGAACAGGTGGTGCATTTCGAGGAGGAAAGAAGGTGGGCGGTTTCCTCTTCGGTGATATTAGGAAAAGAGGAGAAGGATGCCTGGGTTGGTTGGTTGAGGGAGTGGGTTAAAGGGTGAGGAGAAGGAGGTGGTTTGGTAGTGAATTCGAGGTTGATCTTCAGTACTAATGAACATCTTAGAATACTTCGGAATTGCACGAAACGTACTTAACTGGATCAAAGGCTTCCTAACAGCAAGAAAATACCAAGTAATATCAAATTCGATCATATCACCACCTTGGAAACCAGAACGTACAGTTCCTCAAGGATCACTGCTCTCACCGACCCTTTTCAACCTAATGATGACACCATTAGCCAAAATGCTATCAAAGGCCTCAATCCTTTTATCTATGCAGATGATGTCACGATCTATATTCCCTTTAAACATGACCTAACAGAAATCACTAAAGCAATCAATTATAGCTTCCATATTATGAACTCATGGGCGGATGCTTTCCAACTAAAATTCAATGCAGATAAAACACAATGTCTTATCCTCTCATCACAACACAACAAATACAAACCTACAATTCTAAGTACCCCAAACTTTACCCTTCCTGTCTCATATAGTTTGAAAATTTTAGGAGTTACAATCGACCGAAACCTATCACTAGATAACCATGCGAAAAACAAAGAAAATGTTTTACTCAATGTGTTAACTCAAAAGAATAAAACCTTTCTTCCCAAGAGAAATATTCTGCAGGCTGGTACAATCATTGGTGCTAAGCCAACTAGACTACTTTAATGCAATTTATGTTGGCTGTAAAGAACAAATTATTAAGAAACTCCAAACTGCACAGAACACGGCAGCCAGACTCATATTTGGCAAAACGAAACATGAAAAAGCCAGACCCTTAAGAGAAAAACTACACTGGTTTCCACTAAGAGAACGCATTGCGTTCATAAGATCATACACGGTGAAGCTCCGGGATATATGTCAGACCTCAAAGACCTTCCAACCAGGAACTCTATCACGTACGTTCCTGAATCTCCACTATCCCAGCTGCAAAGCAATAAAATATAAATTAACATACGCATCCAGTTTCTCCTATACAAGCACGCAAATATGGAATGAATTACCAAAATCCATAAAAACAACTCACAACATAATTAATTTCCGTAAATTATTGAAAACCAATCTATTCAACAAAAGCATACCACAATTAATTCCATCCTAACTTGATAGTAAACAAATTCACACTTAGCCTCTTTATTTTCCTAATCATCCATACTAATTTTATCATGATTTGAAGTTTATATTCCACTGTTCAAGACAATATATCACGCCTGAAGTTTTACCCATTACCTTTTATTTCTTATTATGAAAATGAACTTCCTTACTTGAATACCTAACTCACTCTGTCTTCCTTCACCTTAACTTTTCCAAAATTGGTGATCACCATTATGAAACAATTGTAAGCCACATTGAGCCTGCAAATAGGTGGGAAAATGTGGGATAAAAATGCTACAAATAAATAAATAAATGTATACTTTTATACTTCAGTAAAAGTAAAAAGTACAGTGAAGAGCACATTAAAAAATTTACTTAACTAAAAGTAAAAAAATTGCCTAATATAATACCTTTTTGAGTTAAAAGTACCACAAATACAATGAATGCAACTATTAACATTTTTACACAACAACTTTATTGCTCTACAATTCAATCCACTTTGCTTTTAGTAAAACTAAATTTTTGAACATGACTATCACTTATGCTAGTGTGCTTGCGATTCCCGTAATCCAGCACAGCTAAAAAGGTTCAACAACTACATAAGCAGAAAGTGGACTGTTCAGTCTGATAAAAGAGTTTCTTCAAATCAGGCCAGGTTGCAATATTACTGATGTCTTCTGACTGGGTCTGCATGTTATGACCAAGAGAATCTCTGAAACAGCTGCCTTCCATATAGCAAAGAGTACTTTATCATCACTATTGTCATCATCATCTGCATTAGAAGTAGTGCTGTCTAAGTCATCATTT
Organism: Microcaecilia unicolor; assembly: GCF_901765095.1. Lineage (NCBI taxonomy): Eukaryota > Metazoa > Chordata > Amphibia > Gymnophiona > Siphonopidae > Microcaecilia > Microcaecilia unicolor. The sequence goes on from NC_044035.1 coordinate 213,671,862, forward strand.
GCATCTTCATCATCATCGTCATGCTCTCCAATTACAAAAAAGGCATTTACAAAGTTGGAATCATTGGCTGTTAATTGTTCTAGCAATTTTTCTTCTGATGGCAAACTCAGTTTGTTTGAATATCTTCTAAAATCGATGAAAGAATGTCAAATGTGTGGGAACCCTTCAATCTAAAGGCCAGACAAGCAGACTTCCTCCCTAAAAGATCTTATCAATCCAGTGGATAGTTACCCCAATGTAAAATTTCCCATGGGATGACATGCAGTCGGTTATGGTAGAGAGATGGTTTGTTCACCAAGAATTGCTACCAGCTTCATCTCCATTTTAAAGCCACCTAACTTATCACTGTTCTTTTTGGCTCGAGGCCTCTAACCATTTCAACAAACAGACAACTCCTCTGTTCTTATAGGTTATATTGACTGAATGGCAAAATTTAAGATGACACGATCCACTGGTTGCGTGACAAGGTTTGCAATAGCAAAGCCTGTTCCCAGTTTTCCTGTTTCATTTGGTTTACTGAGGAATAGTCATTTACATCTCTTCCACTTTTACTTTTAACTACAAGCTTCAGATGTAACTGAGTAAAAGTAGTAAAAATTGGTAAAATTATTTCTACAGTAAAATTGACAAATGTTATCCTGTACTTCTTTACAAGTAAAAGTAACAAAAAACTTTTACTTAAGTACAGTAACTAGTTACATTTAGTCATAGGAGCCAACATTTCAAAATTATTGGGGGTGCTAAGCCCAATGGAAATAACCCCTCCCTGGACACATTCAATGAATATTCTCTATATTGGAGGTGCTCAAGCACCCACAGAGTCGGCTCCTATGCATTTAGTTAGTTACTATACAACACTGCCCAATGGTGCCAGTTTTGAGCACCATTTGAAGACATTTGCTGGGAATTGACATGCCACAGCAGAGGAAGGGAACAGGCTTGGCAATTCCTCACTTGTATAGAAATGATAAGTAGTAGTAGTAATAATAGTTTAAAGGTGTCAGTTTTCACAGCTTTAAGAAAGTCTTTTCTTTTCATGAGGAAGCTGCTCAATAAAACACACCAAGAAGGGAGAGATGCAACTGCTCAGGAGCTGGAACTTAAACTGAACATTCAGAGGGACCTGCTTAGTCAAGCCTTAAAGGTTAATGAGCTAGGGGAGGGCATCAGCATACAGGCTCAGTCGTGAGACTTCACCTACAAGTATATCTGCATTTCCCCTGCTTGTCTATGGAGAAAATTAATTTACCATTAACAACTAGTAGAGTAGGAGCAGGTAAATAAAGGTTAAGTAAATGAACAGCCTCAAGTTTTGTTGAATTTTAAGGAACAATAAGTTGTCCCTAAGCTAAGATGAAACTTGCTGAAGACAGGATTTCAGTGGATTTATGGAACAGGAGACTGATGGTAATGTATTCAAGGTCTGAATGTCATCAGACCTTGCCTATTGCTCATGTTTGATCTATTCTTACTGTACACTGCCTTGAGTGAATTCCTTCAAAAATGCAGTAAATAAATCCTAATAATAAATAAATAATAAATCAGCATAGCAGTAAGAGCTATATCCTTGAGACGGGATTCAAGATGAGTAGGGGAGGTATAAACATATGAAAAGAGTGGCTGAAAGTATGGATCCCTGAGGTATGTAAGAGTACATACTGCTCATTTCTGTTTGTATGTATAAGGCCTGCATTAGCCTAACTGGAAACTATGAACCAAACTCTGTCTGCAATATAACCATCCTGTCATGGCTACTATAAAACTTGCTTTGTGCACTGGTCTGACATCTTCAAAAGCAGGGGCACAGCCAGACACCCAATTTTAGGTGGGCCTGGGGCCAAGTTGGGTGGGCAGAGAACCCCATCCCACAGGTGATCCAGTCTCTCAACCCCCCCCCCCCCCCCAACTGAAGACGAGCCATCTCTCAAATCCCCCTCCCCCCAAGTACCTTTTAAAGAGCAGATCTTCTCCTGCAGTGAGCAGCATGACTACACACTGCTCACCCTGGCCCCACAGCCTTCCTTCTGACACAACTTCCTGTTTCTGCATAAATGGACTACGTCAGACAGAAGGCTGTGGAGCCGGCGTGAGCAGTGTGTATCAGTAATGCTGCTTGCTGCTGGAGAATATCTGCTTTTTAAAAGAAACACTGGGGAGAGAGGTGTTGGGAGTTTTCAGCTGCAGGGACTTGGGCATCCCCACCAGCCACATCATTGTTTCAAGTGTGAGTCAGGACCTATGGCATGTGGTTCTTTAGGTTACTACTGTTTGTTCCGTTAAGTACTGATGAGTTTTGCTGCTAAATTTTGTAATAGCTTTTGCCATAATATACCTATTTTATATACATTTTTATATACCTATATTATATATAAGGGGGAGGAAATAGGGGGCAAATTGATAAATAGATGTTTAATGAAGTTAGAAGTTGAGTACTTCTGTGATTGTGGGGTTACACAAGATACCACAAGTAGTAGATATATAGCAGAAACAGATGTTAGTTTTACTTCTAAATTCCGTGTTAAGTTATGTTGGTGGATCTTGGTATTCCCAGGATAATGGCTGTGTAGAGTCAAAGTATTTAATGTTTCCTTATGTGAAAACTAACAAACAAATTTGAAAATAAAATACCTATATTATATATATTTTTATATTACCAGTTTGGTCTGACAGAAAGAATCTGAACCAAGTTAGGACCATGCCCAAACCAATATCAAGTAAATGCCTAACAAGGAGATCATGATCAATGAGGTCAAAAGCTGATGAAAGATTAAGTCACATAACCACTACAAACACACCAATTCACTTCTTATAGTCACAGTGTTTACTCCCGTGGCTTGCTCCATGTCAACCCAACTATCTTTTTTCTTCCCGGAATCCCTGATCCACTTTCACTGACTTCTCAAATCACACTGTCTACCAGATTGCAAAACACACTTGTCCTACTTCAATCCTCTTCTGCTCTGTCACTTATGGGACAGTACTCCCTGTCAAGACCACTCTTCTTCCCCTGGCTCTTCCCGGGTACTACACACCTGCTTGCTACCCTTGGATCCTCTGCACTCGAGGCCTCTACCTGGGAAGCTTCTTCCTTTGAGATCTCACTGATTCTACGCATTTAACCTCCTTTCCTCTGAGCCCCACCCTTCTAACTCAGGACCAGCTTTGGCCTGCTTCCAGGCAGTTAAACTATGCCACCTGCTATACGGTAGTTAACCTGCACCTTCAATGAGGGACTGTTCTTAGGGACATCTGCCACTATAGCACTCACTCTCTCACAAGGAGCCAAAGGGATATTGGGTGAAAAGAAGACTATATATATATAATAATTTGCTATTTATACATAGATAAATATTTATTTGTTACATTTGTATCCCACATTTTCCCACCTTTTTGCAGGTTCAATGTGGCTTACATAATACTGTGAAGGCGTTCGTCAACACTGGTAGAGAAACAAATACAATAAGGTGTTGTGTTCGAATAAGGTTCATGTGTACAGACACATTTAGGAATCATAAGAGGAACAGAAGAGTTAGTTTATGACATTACTGGCAGTGGCGTTCCTAGGGGGGCTGACACCCGGGGCGGATCGCCAATTCGCCCCGCCCCCCGGGTGCAGCGCCCCTCCCCGATGCAGCGCGGACCCCCACCCCCCCCGGCGAAAGGACACCCCTGCGAAGGAACCCCACCCCCGCCAGGTGCACGCCGCCGGGGGGGTGCCGCGCGCGCCTGTCCTCCGTTGTACCATGCTTCTTCCCTGCCCCGGAACAGGAAGTAACCTGTTCCGGGGCAGAGAAGAAGCATGGAACAATGGAGGGCAGGCGCGCGCGCGCGTGGCACCCCCCCCCCCCCCCCCGGCGGTGTGCACCCGGGGCGGACTGCCCCCACCGCCCCCCCCCCCAGGAACGCCACTGATTACTGGTAAAAAAAAGGCTAGTTTCTGACAGCAAGGTTTTCCTCGGAGTGTGTATGTTTGAGAGAGTGTGTGTGTGAGAGATGGAGTGTGTGTGTCAGAGAGAGAATGAGAGAGAGAGTGTGTGTGTGTGAGAGAGACAGAGTGTCTGTGAGTGTGTGACAGAGAGATAGAGTGTGATAGATAGAGAGTGTGTCAGAGAGAGAGTGTATAAGACAGTGAGTGTGTGCCCCCCCTCTCGCAGGTCCCCCCTCCCCACCCCCCTCCAGCCATCCATGTCCAGCGGCCCTCCCCTCCCCCTGCCCCCCCTCCAGCCACCCATATCCAGCGACCTTCCCCTCCTCCTCCCCCCTCCAGCCACCCATATCCAGCGACCCTCCCCTCCCCTTGTCCCCCCTGTAGCCACCCATGTCCAGTGACCCTCCCCTCCCCCTGCCTCCCTCCAGCCACCCCTGTCCAGCGTCCCTCCCCTCCTCCTCCCCCCTCCAGCCACCCATGTCCAGCGACCCTCCCCTTCTCCCCCAGGCGCATCAAACCCCCTCGCCACCCGCAGCTGCCACTGGTAACGCTGTCCGGCCGCTGCTGCTTCTCCTGTTGAGCAGCAGCGGCCACTACAAAAAGAAAAAAAGCAATAAATGTTTTCAAACCTCAAACGCGGCACCGTAGACAGCCACCAGGCATTTACTGTCGGCTCTGCAGCCGCTCCTCCTCTCACGTCTTACTCCAGGGGCAGTGACATGGAAGCGAGAGGAGGAGCAGCTGCAGAGCTCACAGCCAATGCCTGATGGCTGTCTACGGTGCCGCGTTCGAGGTTTGAAAACATTTATTGCTTTTTTTCTTTTCGTAGCGGCTGCTGCTGCTGAACAGCAGAAGCAGCAGCAACCGGACAGCATTACCAGTGGCAGCTGCGGGTGGCGAGGGGGTTGATGTGCTTTGGGGGGGGGAGGGGCTTGGGTGATGCGCTGAGGGGGTGTTTGAGCGGCACCATTCACAGCTGATTCCCAGGCTCCTCCCCCTGCCTGGGAATCAGCTGTGAGTGATGTCAGCCTGGCTACGGAGCCTAGCTCAGCAACTCCAGGAGCCACGGACACAGGCAGCTACTTTAGAACACTGGAGGTGAGAATTATTATATAGGATGAGCTTTGGTTTCATTGTGTTGCATGGTTCAGGCATTTAAGTTGGGTCGGTTGGGTATGCCTTTTTGAACAAGTTGTTTTTTAATAGTTTTCGGAAGTTTAGATAGTTATACGTTGTTTTCATGGCTTTTGGTAACGCGTTCCACAATTGTGTGCTTATATAGGAGAAGCTGGATGCATATGTTGATTTGTATTTGAGTCATTTGTAGTTTGGGTAGTGGAGATTTAGGTATGCTCGTGTTGATCCGATTGTTTCTGGATGGTACGCCTATGAGGTCGGTCATGTATCCCGGGGCTTCGCTGTAGGCAACTCTGTGAACCAGGGCGCAGATTTTGAAAGCTATATGTTCTTTTATAGGGAGCCAGTGCAGTTTTTCTTGTAGGGGTTTGGCGCTTTCGAATCGCGTTTTTGCAAATATGAGACTGGCTGCCGTTTTTTTATGAGCTGTTCTTTGCATCCTACATAGATTCCGTTGCAGTAGTCAGCATGGCTTAATACCATTGATTGTATCAAATTACGAAATGTTTCCCTAGGGAGGAATGGTTTCACTCGTTTGAGTTTCCACATTGAGTGGACCATTTTCTTAGTTGTAGATTTCACTTGGCTCTCAAGTGTAAGGTTTCGGTCGATCATAACGACGAGGATTTTCAGGCTGAGATGGGAAGGGTGTAATCCGGGGTGTTTATATTTGTGGGTTTGTACGTCTTATGTTGGGATGAGAGGATAAGGCAGTGTGTTTTTTCTGTGTTGAGTTTTAGTTGAAATGCATTAGCCCATGAGTTCATGATGTTCATGCTGAGATTGATTTCGTTCGTGATTTCTACTACTACTACTACTATTTAGCATTTCTATAGCGCTACAAGGCGTACGCAGCACTGCACAAACATAGAAGAAAGACAGTCCCTGCTCAAAGAGCTTACAATCTAATAGACAAAAAAAAAAAAAAAATAAAGTAAGCAACTCAAATCAATTAATGTGAACGGGAAGGAAGAGAGCAGGGTAGGTGGAAGCGAGTGGTTACAAGTGGTTACGAGTCAAAAGCAATGTTAAAGAGGTGGGCTGGTTTGTAAGGAATATATATTGTGACATCGTCTGCGTAGACGAATGGGTTAAGGCCTCGATTGGATAAGGACTTGGCTAGTGGGGTCATCATTAAGTTGAACAGGATTGGTGATAGTGGTGATCTTTGAGGTATTCCGCAGTCTGTTTTCCATGGTGATGATATTTTTGAATTTGATTTCACTTGGTATGTTCTGGTGGTTAGGAAACCCTTGATCCAACTGAGCATGTTTCCACCTATCCCGAAGTAGTCTAGGAGTCGTTATAGTATATTGTGGTTTACCATATCGAATGCACTAGACATGTCGAATTGGAAGAGAAGTACACTTTTACCTGTTGCTATTTCCTGCTTGAATTTGGCTAAGAGAGTAACTAGTACTGTTTCGGTACTGTGGAGGGGGCGAAATCCTGATTGTGATTTGTGTAAAATTGAGAATTTGTTTATGTAATAATTCAGTTGTTTGGTTACCATGCTTTCCATCAGTTTGACAGCCAGTGGGATAGATGCAACTGGGCGATAGTTTGTAAGTTCGTTTGTTTTGTTTTTCTTGATATCTTTTGGTATTAGGGTGAGTAGGATGTTGCCTTTTTCCTTGGGGAAGAAGCCTTGTTGGAGCATGTGGTTTAGGTGGGATGTGAGGTCCACTATGAAGCGGTCGGGGGCGGATTTTATAAGGTAGCTGGGGCAGATGTCCAATTTGCAGTGAGTGTTGGAGAACCTGTAGTTGTTATACTCATGTGTTTTATTTTATTTGACATATACAAAAACTGTGTGGTTTACAGTCAATGTACCTAGATATTGTTCACATCCTCATATCAGATGACAATTATCTCTCTGTATACAGCAGAATTGCCCTTGTTTCAGTTCTTTTTTTTTTCATCATTTTTATTTCTATAGGTAAACTTGGAACACTTAGTATTAGGCCTCTTGTTTGTCTATTAATATATTTTATTTATTGTTTTGTTAATTATTTGTTCTTGCATATGCATATTTATTTTTCTGGGTCATCTCCCGCCTCCCTCATTTATAGTGTATGTGACTCATGAAACAGGCAGTTTCCTGCCAAAATACTGTCCTGTGTTGGTTCCTTTTATGTAAGGTGCTTTGCTCAATAACTACTGTACATCTACAACTAGCTCCTGGAGGTTTTTGGTCCATCCCCATTTTATGTGTCTGTTAGATTATACGTGGGGGTTCTTTTTTATGTTCTCTTCGTTGGACACTGCTTCCATGCCAACTCATATTTCCACACACTATCAGGCTTATTTTCAAAAGTGATCGCTGACAATCTTCCGAAATAAATCGGGAGATGGTCGGCGATCTCTCAAAAGCGGCGAAATCGGTATAATCGAAAGCGGCTTTTTTGACACCATCGCTGTGCCGGCAAAAGTTCAAGGGGGCGTGTCAGCAGCATAGAGAAGGCGGGACAAGGGCAGGCATGGGCGTGGCTACCAGATGGTCAGCTTTCGCGGATAATGGAAAAAAAGCGGCATTAATCAGTATTTCGCCGGGTTTAATTTGTCCTTTTATTTTCACGACCAAGCCTCAAAAAGGTGCCCCAAATGACCAGATGACCACCGGAGGGAATGGAGAATGACGTCCCCATAGTCCCCCAGTGGTTTCCAACCCCCTCCCACACTAAAAAAATTAAAACCTTTTTTTACCAGCCTGTATGCCAGCCTCAAATGTCATACCCAGCTCCCTGACAGCAGTATGCAAGTCCCTGGAGCAGTTTTTAATGGGTGCAGTGCACTTCAGGCAGGCAGACCCAGGTCCATCCCCCCCTACCTGTTACATTTGTGGTGCTAAGTGTTGAGCCCTCCAAACCCCCCAAAACACACTGTACCCACATGTAGGTGCCCTCCTTCACCCATAAAGGCTATGGTAATGGTGTAGAGTTGTGGGGAGTGGGTTTGGGGGGATTTGGGGGGGGCTCAGCACCCAAGGTAAGGGAGCTATGCACATTTTTAGAAGTGCCCCCTAGGGTGCCCGGTTGGTGTACTGGCATGTCAGGGGGACCAGTGCACTACAAATGCTGGCTCCTCCCATGACCAAATGCCTTGGATTTCGCCGGGTTTGAGATGGCCAGCATTTTTTTCCATTATCGCTGAAAAACAAAACCGGCGATATCAAACCCGGCGAACTCTGACATTTGGCCGGGCTAAACCGTATTATCGAAAAAAAAGATGGCCGGCCATCTTTTTCAATAATACGGTTCCGGCCAGCTGTTGCGCCGCCGCCAAAATAGATCGCCGGCGACGTTCGGTTATGCCCCTCCACATCACCTATAAACATCATCTAATTGTGCACCTAGGGCATGCAGTAAATAGGCTCCCAGCATAGGGGATAAAAACGCTGTTTGCATCTATATGGTTGTGAAGATAAGAATGAGTCTTGTCCAGTCTCAAACATGTTGCATGCTACAAGCCAAACTACTGTGTGTTAAATCCAGAAGTCCCCACCCACCTTTATAGCAAGCTAACATGAGAATATGGAGTGATAAGCAGGCTTTTCCTCCCCTCCCCCAAAAGGAATTTCCTCAATGTTTGTAAATGTATTGAATATGTCTATATTTAAGGGAGTTGGGTAGCATTTGGAAAAAGTAAAACCATCTCGGGGTAATAATCAGCATGTTATACAGAAAACTTTTCCTGGAAAATGTGACAGGCAATTTTTCTCACATACAATGTCTTATCGATTGTATTTTTTAAAAAATCATAGGGTGCACATTAATCTTATACAATCTTCTCAGATTATCTGGAATACTAGTCCCTAAATATCTGACCTCTCCTTTTCACCTCCTCAGCAGGAAAACCTCCCAAAATTTGTGTGTCTCAGAACTGAGTGGGAGGGCCTCTGATTTAGTAACATTAAGATTTAGCCGAGAAAAAGCCTCAAATGCATTAAATGTTTGTACTATTTGTGGGACTGCCTTCTGGGGGGTCAACTATGGTCCTCACCACATCCACAAATGCAATACATTTTACACACACTCTACCTATCTGGACTCCCGGAATGTCTTCATGCCGCTTTAGAGTAAGCAGCAAGGATTCGTCCAGGAAAATAATATAGAGGAGAGGGCAAAGCGAGCAACCCTTGCGGGTTCCACATGTCAGGTCATAACTAGCAGATGGACATCCATTCAGTAAAACTTTAGCAGATGGGTTTTCATAACACTTGCATGGCTTTATAGAAGAGGTCAGTGTTACCCAAATATACCAACAATTTGAACAAATATGACCACTCGACTTAGTCAAAAGCTTTTTCCAAGTGATCACTAGGGCAGGTATTCCCTCTTGGTTACAATGCTCAATTGCCAAAATTAGCTTTCTGATGTTTACCAGTGCTTACCTACCTTGGACAAAACCAGCCTGTTCTTTACCAATCAACTGAGGTATAAATTTAGCCACATGTCTGCCATCATTTTTGCAAAGATTTTAAAGTCTACGTTGAGCAGGGAGATGTAATAAGTGTTTGATTTGCTAATCCAGAAAACTGACCACCTACATATGGCCTGCACATATATGTCTCGAGGGCCTACTAGTTGTGTTTTTAATAGTTAAAAAAAATTCTCCACTTAAGCCACCCTGTCCTGGAGACTTATGCAGCTTTAACTGCTGAATTACCTCTAAGATTTCCTGCCTTGAAATAGGTACATTTAGTTGACTGCTTGAGGGAGCTTGGGTAAATTGAACCCTCTCAATAATTGCTCAAGTTTCTTCTCAGTACAAGAAACCTCTGAGCTGTACAAATTCTTATAGAATTGTAAAAAGGCCTGTTCGATCTCAATATGCTGCTGGAGCAACTTGCCTGATCTGTCTTTCAGTGCCATAATGGGATGTGATCCCACCTAAGACCTGGTCACGTTTACCCAGGGCCGTGCCTAGGGTCTCTGGTGCCCCCCTGCAGACTATCAGTTGGCGCCCCCCTGTCTAGCAGAGCAGGAACAGAAGGGAGCAGGCAAGTAAGCCGGATCTCAGGGAAAAAATAGCACTGTATGTATCCTTCATTGAAAAGTCTCTGACTCTAAAGTTTAGCAATTTCATTAAAGCAAAATGTATTTTCATAACTCTTCAAAGATTTCCAACTCAAAATAGGAATGCTAATTCAAAATGTGAGCAAAGTCCTCTTAGTTTCCAAAGATTCTTTTTCTAATCTCCTTTGCACCAAAGGATATAATTCAGATCAAACATTTATCTCTGATCAACTATCTCAGATCAAATATTTATTTCAGATCAAATATTAAGGTTTCCTTGCTTACAGTCACTTAAATCTACCTAGCCTTTATATAGCTTATAGGATTTAAACACTCAAACTGAAATTCACCCTCTTCTATTCTTCATAAACTTCAAGTAATCCTGAAATATTGAGATCCTTTTCTCACTAGAGAAACCTCAAACTTCAATCTCCACCAACCTATTTTCATTCATATTTTCTCATTTACCACATAATCAGGCACTCTTTTATCATTTCAGTCAACACACACAGGAACTCACAGCTGCATGTCTCTCTTGGCCAAACCGACGGTCAGTTGCTGTCTCACTCTGTTCCCTTCCCGGCAGATTTCTAACAGAAGCTGATCATCCAATCAGAGAGCTCTATTTGAATGCAGATTAACATACAGACCCTCATGGAAATTTTTAGTGAAAAACACTAGATAAACCCTTCGATTTTGGATCAAACTTTACACTTTTGATCAGAGCCATGACCTAACATTAAGGCTGTAAATAGTTCCATCATTTTTTATTCATAAATATGCAAATGAGAACCTCCCCAAAACAGACTAATTTGCATATGATTTAAATAAATCTGAGCATATGACAACCAAGTACAGACTCCCAGCACCTGAATTCTGCAATTAGATTTAATGCAAATACTTTTAAAACTTATTTTTAGCACTTTTAAAATTTCAGGTTCTCTTTAATTTGAATGCTGTTCAAGCTCTGAAGCTCACCCTGAGTGAGGAGTTATCCCCAAACCAAAGCATATATAGCAATCTGGTTGCATTCTTTCAAATAACTTGAAGAGCCTGCCTGCCTCAGTGAATACTGCTGTGTTGCTTTCACTTCCGGTTTGCCATGAAAAGGAGGGCAGGGGAGATAGGAAAATCGCAACTTCAGGTAAAAGATTTTGCAAGTGAGCAGAGGGCAGGGCAGCAGCACCCCTCGAAGGCAGGCGCCCCCTGCCTTGCATACCCCGCTTACTGCATTGGCACGGCCCTGCGTTTACCAATCATTTTATTGGACTTATTACCAAATTTATACATTTTGTATTTATATCATAAATAATTCTTAGTGTTTCCTGTATGAGATTATGTTCAGATTGGCTTTAGTTAGTGCTGAACCATAAATTTGTTTAAGCTTGCAAACTTTATGTTCTAGGTCTAATATAGAGGATGCCAATTCTTTCTTTTTGCGACTACTATATGCAATATCATCACCTCTCAAAATGGATTTTGCAATTTCCCAAAACAAGTATCTTTATGTTGGTGGTTGTTTAGGCAGTAATCTTGCTAACTCTTTTCCAAATAAGATGCAAATTCTTTCTCAAAGTAAAGTTGTACTGGGAACTTCCATCTAGGTGTCCCCATAACATTTCCTCCAGTGCCTTCTAGATATAACCAAATCAGAGCATGGTCAGAAATTTTCAAAGAGCCAATTTCAGAATTTTGAACCATATGAAAAAAATATCTTAGAAATAAAAATATTGATTCTGAACATTGTAAGATGGACTTTAAAAAAAAATAGGTATTAGTCCCTTTCTTGCAGATATAAAATTCTCCAGCTCTCTGCTAGTTGTAAGGAAGTTATACAGGATTGCTATACAGGATTGTAAACTTTTCCGAGCGTCTGATGTATGTAATGTAGAGTCCAGAATTGAATTAAAGTCTCCTAACACGACCATAGGGATCCACAAAGCTGAATAAGGGGCCAGAGCAGTCATCAAATCTTGGAAAAAATATCTCTGGTTCATGTTTGGAGTGTAAACAGAAATCAAAATTATTTCAGTGGTAGGCAAATTGCCCCCTACAACGGCAAAATGACCCACTGGGTTCAAAACAGGTCTAGACAGTTTAAAAGAAACATCTTTATGTATCAAATTAGCTGTTCCAGCTTTGCTACAGCCTGAGGAGGTATAATAACACTGTCCTACCCAGTACTTCTTAAGCTTTTCATGCTCAGAATCTGAGAGATTGGTCTCCTGGAGGCATGCCACATCTGCTTTATGCCTGCGTAGCGCCTTTAGAATTTTTGTGCGCTTTATTGGAGATCCAGTGCCTACAACATTCCAGGATATTATTCTAAGGCACCTAGATAGGATTTTATATAGTGCTGGGGAGGAGACGGCTGTCTTGGTACATGTGGGTACTAATGACATAGGAAAATGTGGGAGAGAGGTTCTGGAAGCAAAATTTAGGCTCTTAGGTAGAAAGCTGAAATCCAGATCCTCCAGGGTAGCATTTTCTGAAATGCTACCTGTGCCACGCGCAGGGCCCAAGAGACAGGCAGAGCTCCAGAGTCTCAATGCGTGGATGAGACGATGGTGCAGGGAGGAGGGCTTTAGATTTGTTAGGAACTGGGCAACATTCTGGGGAAGGGGGAGCCTATTCCGAAAGGATGGGCTCCATCTTAACCAGAGTGGGACCAGGCTGCTGGCATCGGCGTTTAAGAAGGAGATAGAGCAGCTTTTAAACTAGAAATGGGGGGAAGGCCGACAGTCGCTCAAAAGAGCATGGTTCGGGATAAGGTATCTTTCAAAGATATCACCATAACAGGGAAGATAGAGTATCCTGATAGTGAGGTTGCAAAAGAGATTGTAGTAGATCGGGTATCTTTAAATAACAATAAAAATCAGACAAAAGATTGCCAATTAATACTGTCAAGTACTAAGCATGATGTACTTAGGAACAACAAACATAGTTTGAAATGTCTATATGCGAATGCCAGGAGCCTAAGAAATAAGATGGGGGAGTTGGAATATATTGCACTAAATGAAAAATTAGATATAATAGGCATCTCTGAGACCTGGTGGAAGGAGGATAACCAGTGGGACACTGTCATACCGGGGTACAAATTATATCGTAGTGATAGGGTGAATCGGATTGGTGGAGGGGTAGCATTGTATATTAACGAGAGCCTTGAATCAAATAGATTGAAAATTCTGCAGGAAACAAAACACTCCTTGGAATCACTGTGGATTGAAATTCCATGTGCAAAGGGGAAAAGGATAGTGATAGGAGTGTACTACCGTCCGCCTGGCCAGGACGAACAGACGGATGCGGAAATGTTAAAGGAAATCAGGGACGCAAACAAACTGGGCAACACAATAATAATGGGGGATTTCAATTACCCGCATATAGACTGGGTTAATGTAACATCTGTACACGCAAGGGACATAGGATTTCTTGATGAAATCAAGGACAGCTTCATGGAACAGCTAGTTCAGGAGCCGACAAGAGAAGGAAAAATACTAGACTTAGTCCTTAGTGGTGCTCATGATCTAGTGCAGGGGGTAACGATACGAGGGCCGCTTGATAACAGTGATCATAATATGATCGGTTTTGATATTGGCATTGAAGGAAGTGAAACTAGGAAATCAAGTACGCTAGCGTTTAACTATAGAAAAGGTGATTACGACAAAATGAGAAAAATGGTGAAAAAAAGACTGAAAGGAGCAGCTCGCAGAGTAAAAAACTTGCATCAGGCGTGGATGCTGTTTAAAAACACCATCCTGGAGGTTCAGGACAAATATATTCCACGTATTAGAAAAAAGGGAAAAAAGACTAAACGTCAGCCGGCGTGGCTAAACAGTAAGATAAAGGAAATCATTAGAGCCAAAAAACAATCCTTCAGAAAGTGGAGAAGAGAACCAACTGAAAGTAACAGGATAGATCATAAGGAATGCCAAGCCAAATGCAAAGCGGAGATAAGGAGGGCAAAAAAGGACTTTGAGAAGAAATTAGCGTTGGAAGCAAAAATACATAGTAAAAATTTTTTTAGATACATTAAAAGCAGGAAACCGGCCAAAGAGTCGGTTGGGCCGCTGGACGAAAATGGTGTTAAAGGGGCGATCAAGGAGGACAAAGCCGTAGCGGAGAAATTAAATGAATTCTTTGCTTCGGTCTTCACCGAGGAGGATTTGGGGGGGACACCGGTGCCGGAAAGAATATTTGAAGCGGGGGAGTCGGAGAAACTAAACAAATTCTCTGTAACCTTGGAGGATGTAATGGGTCAGTTCAGCAAGCTGAAGAGTAGTAAATCACCGGGACCTGATGGTATTCATCCCAGAGTATTAATAGAACTAAAAAATGAACTTGCGGAGCTACTGTTAGAAATATGCAATCTGTCCCTAAAATCGAGTGTAGTACCGGAAGACTGGAGGGTAGCCAATGTTACTCCGATTTTTAAGAAGGGTTCCAGAGGAGATCCGGGAAATTATAGACCGGTGAGTCTGACGTCGGTGCCGGGTAAGATGGTGGAGGCTATTATTAAGAATAAAATTGCAGAGCATATACAAAAACATGGACTGATGAGACAAAGTCAGCACGGATTTAGTGAAGGGAAGTCTTGCCTCACCAATCTAATGCATTTTTTTGAGGGGGTAAGCAAACATGTGGACAATGGGGAGCCGGTTGATATTGTATATCTGGATTTTCAGAAGGCGTTTGACAAAGTGCCGCACGAAAGACTCCTGAAGAAATTGCAGAGTCATGGAATCGGAGGTAGGGTATTATTATGGATTAAGAACTGGTTGAAAGATAGGAAGCAGAGAGTAGGATTGCGTGGCCAGTATTCTCAGTGGAGGAGGGTAGTTAGTGGGGTCCCGCAGGGGTCTGTGCTGGGTCCGTTGCTTTTTAATGTATTTATAAATGACCTAGAGATGGGAATAACTAGTGAGGTAATTAAATTCGCCGATGACACAAAATTATTCAGGGTCGTCAAGTCGCAGGAGGAATGTGAACAATTACAGGAGGACCTTGCGAGACTGGGAGAATGGGCGTGCAAGTGGCAGATGAAGTTCAATGTTGACAAGTGCAAAGTGATGCATGTGGGTAAGAGGAACCCGAATTATAGCTACGTCTTGCAAGGTTCTGCGTTAGGAGTTACGGATCAAGAAAGGGATCTGGGTGTCGTCGTCGATGATACGCTGAAACCTTCTGCTCAGTGTGCTGCTGCGGCTAGGAAAGCGAATAGAATGTTGGGTGTTATTAGGAAGGGTATGGAGTCCAGGTGTGCAGATGTTATAATGCCGTTGCCATGGTGCGACCGCACCTGGAGTATTGTGTTCAGTACTGGTCTCCGTATCTCAAAAAAGATATAGTAGAATTGGAAAAGGTACAGCGAAGGGCGACGAAAATGATAGTGGGGATGGGACGACTTTCCTATGAAGAGAGGCTGAGAAGGCTAGGGCTTTTCAGCTTGGAGAAGAGACGGCTGAGGGGAGATATGATAGAAGTGTATAAAATAATGAGTGGAATGGATCGGGTGGATGTGAAGCGACTGTTCACGCTATCCAAAAATACTAGGACTAGAGGGCATGAGTTGAAGCTACAGTGTGGTAAATTTAAAACGAATCGGAGAAAATTTTTCTTCACCCAACGTATAATTAGACTCTGGAATTCGTTGCCGGAGAACGTGGTACGGGCGGTTAGCTTGACGGAGTTTAAAAAGGGGTTAGATAGATTCCTAAAGGACAAGTCCATAGACCGCTATTAAATGGACTTGGAAAAATTCTGCATTTTTAGGTATAACTTGTCTGGAATGTTTTTACGTTTGGGGAGCGTGCCAGGTGCCCTTGACCTGGATTGGCCACTGTCGGTGACAGGATGCTGGGCTAGATGGACCTTTGGTCTTTCCCAGTATGGCACTACTTATGTACTTATGTACTTATTTATCAAGCAACATAAAAAAAGGGTTAACTTGAGTCATACATCCTAGAAACTGTATAGCCGCGGAGGCCACAGCCCCAACCTCCTGGCCAAGTTCTCTACCCACCAGTATACACCCAGGTTACACACCCTTCCCATTAATTCTGTCCCCTCCCACCTCCGTATTCCTCTCCTGTAACCCTCTAAAACCCAAGTTGATGAAATCCCTTTTTGGAAATATTAGTCTCCTTAATGCATATCAGCCCTCCCCTTAATCAAGGCATATAACAGTAATGTGAAATACGAGTTTTAACATAATAAATAGTAAAAGAAACAACATGAAATCACAGATCGTATATTTCAGTAGGATTTAGCACAGTAGAGCCCCAAATTATTCCTATTTGAATTTAAATCGCTATTCAGCCAAATACAAATATTATTATTATTTATTTATTGCATTTGTACCCCACATTATCCCACCTTTTTGCAGGTTCAATGTGGTTTACAGAGTGTTGTTATGATGCAGTCATTACATGATCTTAGATACAGTCGATAATAAGCTAAGGTAGGTAATTTAGATGCAAGGTGCTAGGTAAGGTGTTGTGAGAGGTGTTTTTGATGCATCTGAGTAGTTTGAGGAATGATTTAGTAAGGATGTCCTTAATAGGCTTTGTTGAAGAAATGTGTCTTCAAAGATTTGCGAAATCTGGTTAGATTGTCCATTTTTTTCAGGGCCATGGGTAGTGCGTTCCAGATCTGTGTGCTTTTATATGTAGTCGGCGCACTAATCAGGGCCATATTGAATCAAATACAAATATTCAGTACAGTCCTACTAATAATGTAATAAAACTAGCAAAGGTAATGCAAATAAAAATAAAAAATACTCCTCTCCCCAAGGGTTAAAAATCCTAAGTATCTGCAAGATCAACCACTCAAGTTTAGACTTAATTCTCAAATATCCAGAAAAAGATGAAACGGCCAGTAGTCCGATGGCCTATCTTGCAATTTCCATGTCTAAGAGACAATGAAGCCTTGAAATACGTTCTCAACTGAGTTCAAAGGAAAAGTTAAAGTTTTAGGTTTTGATCATCTCTAGGCACAGCACCTTTCAAATCTGTCCATGACTCAATTCAAATACGATAGCAGAAATTCCAAACCGTGTCTATACTGTACCTCAGACCAAGTTTGCTTAAAACAGCTTTCTCCTCTTATGAGGCCTGGAGGCCACTTCAGATTCACTGGATGTGGGATTTTGCATTGGGAACCATTTTGTGATCTCCAAATGAGCTTCCCAAGAGTTATTAAAGACATAGGGGTCGATATTCAGCTGGCAGGAGGAAGCCCGTGTAAGTGTTGCGGTCGGTGCTGACCCTGGATATTCAATGCTGAGCAGTTTCTGGTGACCAACATTGAATATCCAGGGGTTTTTTTTGGCTGCATCTAACCTAACAGACTATCCTGCTTATAATCGAATGAGAAAAACGCCCAAGTTCCGACCTAAATCAGGAGATGGACGTTTATCTCACAAAAACGAATAACGCGGTATAATCGAAAGCCGAACTTCGACGTTTTCAACTGCACTCCATCGCGGAAGCGTACAAAGTTGACGGGGGCGTGTCGGAGGCGTGGTGAAGGCGGGACTGGGGCATGGTTATCACCCGAACAGAGATGGGCGCCTTTCGCCAATAATGGAAAAAAAGTATGCGTTTGTAGCTAGAATTTAGGGCACTTTTCCTGGACCCTGTTTTTTCACGAATAAGGCCCCAAAAAGTGCCCTAAATGACCAGATTACCACCAGAGGGAATCGGGGATGACCTCCCCTGACTCCCCCAGTGGTCACTAACCCCCTTCCACCACAAAAAATGATGTTTCACAACTTTTTATTTTCACCCTCAAATGTCATACCCACCTCCCTGGCAGCAGTATGCAGGTCCCTGGAGCAGTTGTTACGGGGTGCAGTGGACTTCAGGCAGGTGGACCCAGGCCCATCCCCCCCCCTACCTGTTACAATTGTGCTGCTTAATGCTTAGTCGTCCAACCCCTCCCAAACCAACTGTACCCACATGTAGGTGCCCCCCTTCACCCCTTAGGGCTATAGTAATGGTGTAGACTTGTGGGCAGTAGGTTTTGAGGGGGATTTGGGGGGCTCAACACACAAGGGAAGGGTGCTATGCACCTGGGAGCTCTTTTACCTTTATTTTGTTTTTGTAAAAGTGCCCCCTAGGGTGCCCGGTTGGTGTCCTGGCATGTGAGGGGGACCAGTGCACTACGAATCCTGGCCCCTCCCACGAATTCGTTTTTGAGCTGGGCGCTTTCATTTTCCATTATCGCTGAACAACAAAAATGCCCAGCTCACAAATTGTCGAATAAAACATGGACGTCTATTTTTTTCGAAAATACGGTTCGGTCCGCCCCTTCACGGACCCGTTCTCGGAGATAAACGCCCATGGAGATAGACGTTTTTCGTTCGATTATGCCCCTCCACGTGAATTTTCAGTGCTGTCTGATTAATTTAATAGTAGGTAAAGATAGGACTGCTATTTATGCAGTCTGATTTGCCTGCCAAACTTAACCAGCCAGTGCTTGAATATTTGAGGATAGCCGGCTAAGTCATGCAACATAGCCGATTATCAGCTAGCCGCTAACTTTGAATATTCAGCGGAGATAACCATATATTTCCCACTGAATATTGGTGGTTAGCCAGTTAAACGCTATTTAACTGGCCAAGAACCGTTCTTGTTCGGTTAAATAGCGCTTAATATTGGGGGGATAGTGTTTTCGAGCTGGTATTGCATAGTAAAGTGAACATTATGCAAAATGTTTCAGTATAGTTGCATCAAAGGGAAGCTTCTCTTGCCGACTGTCCTGAGAAAGCAGGATTTTATGTGTGGTTTTGATGACGGAAGCTCCTGCTGTTTCTGGTAGGCTTTCAAAATCCACTTTTTTGGGCATAATAAAGGATTTTAACCATTATTGCCAGAGGCCTTGCCGTTCCCTCTTGTGGACGGCCTATCCAGTGATAAATTATTAATACCTGAGATAGGCCCTTTAGGTCAGCAAATAAATTCTTACTGCTCAAGCTAATTATCAAAAACATTTTTTTAAATTAAAGCACAACCTTCATGCTTTGTTGAGAGAAGGCAGGCATGTCCATCAATTAGCGCAGAAGGAAAATGGCTAAAAACTGCACGTTGATGTCAGCTGTGTGGGAAAACTACATGACTGCTATTGGACAATGGACAATCAATCAAGTTTGAGGGGGCTGTTCTGGGCAGTCAGCCAGTGGAAAAACTTACAACCAAATGTATCTGCATTATCCTCTGTGTTCGCTCCCTTTGCAAATATGAGCTAAATAAGTTAAGAAAGTATTTGCAGAATTTCAGATAGTATGTGTGCACATACACATATATGCTAGTATTCTACATATTTATGCATGTAATGCACATGTAAATGTGAGTGCCTAAGTTATACAATTGCCCTTACAGTACCTATTGTGGATTAAAAACTGGTTGAAGGATAGGAAACAGAGAGTGGGGTTAAATGGGCAGTATTCACAATGGAGAAGGGTAGTTAGTGGGGTTCCTCAGGGGTCCGTGCTAGGACCGCTGCTTTTTAATATATTTATAAATGATTTAGAGATGGGAGTAACTAGCGAGGTAATTAAATTTGCTGATGACACAAAGTTATTCAAAGTCGTTAAATCGCGACAGGATTGTGAAAAATTACAAGAGGACCTTACGAGACTGGGAGATTGGGCGGCTAAATGGCAGATGATGTTTAATGTGAGCAAGTGCAAGGTGATGCATGTGGGAAAAAAGAACCCGAATTATAGCTACGTCATGCAAGGTTCCACGTTAGGAGTTACGGACCAAGAAAGGGATCTGGGTGTCGTCGTCGATAACACACTGAAACCTTCTGCTCAGTGTGCTACTGCGGCTAAGAAAGCGAATAGAATGTTGGGTATTATTAGGAAAGGTATGGAAAACAGGTGTGAGGATGTTATAATGCCGTTGTATCGCTCCATGGTGCGACCGCACCTTGAGTATTGTGTTCAATTCTGGTCACCGCATCTCAAGAAAGATATAGTAGAATTGGAAAAGGTGCAGCGAAGGGCGACTAAAATGATAGCGGGGATGGGACGACTTCCCTATGAAGAAAGACTAAGGAGGCTAGGGCTATACAGCTTGGAGAAGAGACGGCTGAGGGAAGACATGATAGAGGTATATAAAATAATGAGTGGAGTGGAACAGGTGGATGTGAAGCGTCTGTTCACGCTTTCCAAAAATACTAGGAACTAGGGGGCATGCGATGAAACTACAGTGTAGTAAATTTAAAACAAATCGGAGAAAATTTTTCTTCACCCAACGTGTAATTAAACTCTGGAATTCGTTGCCGGAGAAAGTGGTGAAGGCGGTTAGCTTAGCAGAGTTTAAAATGGGGTTGGACGGTTTCCTAAAGGACAAGTCCATAAACCGCTACTAAACGGACTTGGAAAACTCCAAAATTCCAGGAATAACATGTATAGAATGTTTGTACGTTTGGGAAACTTGTCAGGTGCCCTTGGCCTGGATTGGCCGCTGTCGTGGACAGGATGCTGGGCTCGATGGACCCTTGGTCTTTTCCCAGTATGGCATTACTTATGTACTTATGTACTTTAACATTACTGCACTTTAAACTACAAACTGAACCTTAAACCAAATTTATCCTAACTCAAAACAGTCACATGCATAGCAGCATGAGCAACAGTTAAGAATTTTGCTGACCAATGTTTTAAAATGATGCCATGGAGAATGTCCAAAACCAGATCTGTTCACCAACTACCATGGAAAATATAGCTCAGAAAACTATCTATTTCAAATGAAATGTAGTAACACATTAGCAATATGTACATAGAAACATGAGGAGTCCGAATGTCCATCATATTCAAACTTCTGCAGCTGCCTTCCTAGCAACTCCCTAGTAGTGACAAAGCACTAAGAGGTGCATTAAATGAAGTTTTATCTCACAGTAAATACAATACTTTCCTGTCTCTAGAAATGACATGTCCCTAAATCATCACTTAAACTCAAAACAGATCTTATTGATCTTTTCTTCTCCAAATATTTATTTGACCTACTCTTAAGCATGCCCATACATGTAACAAGGACAAATTCCTCTGGAAGAACATTCCAGAGCTTTACTTCTTTAAAGGTGATTATGGAATGTACACATCTCAGACGGAGTCCACTTGGACTGTTTGCAAGGATGGCACTGCAATGTAGTTGTACAATGCAGTTATATGACTCTCTAAACTTGTTGAACGAAATAAAAACAGCCAGCTAGTGTCCTATGACTTTCCTTACAAGGCAACGTTTTTTTAAACTTTTTCTAGTTTGATATCCTTACCAAGTGTGGAACTTAAAATTCAACCACACTCTGTTAATAAGATCTGAGAAAACTCCTACACACTAGCAAGATAACTTTTTTATTTATTCCATTTTATATTTAACTGATGCCAGCACTCTGTCCAATATTATTCCCTAGCCCTTTTCCTAGATAATAAAAAAAGGCAACACCACCATTCACTGTACCCAATCTGCCTATTTTTGTTTTTTTAAGGGCCAGATTCTATATCTGGAATCAGGGCCGGTCTTAGCAAGTGCGGGGCCCTATGCAGACCAATTTGGTGGGGGCCCATCCTAGCCCCACCCCTATCCTAGCCCCGCCCCCGCCCATTGATAAGATTATTCAATTTTTAGAAAATTTTTTATTTATGAAATTTCAAATAAAGACAAATGAAGCTAAACTTGTACAGAAAAACTGATTGAAATAATAAGCACAATGCTATCATGAAACCCCCCCTCCCAAGAAATTATTCAGTTCAAGTCCACAATTAGTAGTTCAAATTCTCATAACCCCGGGGGGTCAGAGGTGCGGACACACAATCTCTCCACTGCAAAACACTATACACAAACTTGTGCAAAAACACAGTCAGAACCTTACCAAACCATAACAGCACTAATTCCAAGGACAGGACGAGCTACAACCTTATGCATGGAAAGGCAGAACTGTAATTACACCAGGCTCTATAACACCAATACACTACCTCTCTGCCCTTCCCTCCTCCATCCACATCCAGTAATTGTCCCCTCTCCCTTCCCCTCCATTTCCAGCAATTTCTCCTCTCCCTGGGCCCTGCCCTCCCATCTGTTCCTCTCTCCCCTGCCCCCCTCCATTCACCATGTATCCAGCAATTCCCCTCTCTCCCTGAGCCCTGCCATCCCATCCATGTCTCTCTTTCCCCTGCCCGCCCTCTTCTCTCCCCCACGATGCACGATCGATCATCGATCCCTTTCCTTTTTTGCTTTTAAATTTACCTCCAGTCCGGCAGCGTCAGTGAAAGCGCTCCCAGCCAGTAAAAGCACTTCTCTTCACTGTGTCCCGCCTTCTTCTGACGTCATTACGTCAGAAGAAGGCGGGACACAGCGAAGAGAAGCGCTTTTACTGGCTGGGAGCGCTTTCACTGACTCTGCCGGACTGGAGGTAAATTTAAAAGCAAAAAAGGAAAGGGATCGATGATCGATCGTGGGGGAGAGAAGCGGGCGGGCAGTTCGGACGAGCGGCGGCGATCCCCAGGCGGAACTAGGTCAAGGCTGACTGAGGCGCGCCGTGCGGGGCCCCCCTAAGCACGGGGCCCTATGCGGCCGCCTCGGTCGCCTCGGCCTAAGACCGGCCCTGTCTGTAATATTGTAAGCCACATTGAGTCTGCAAATAGGTGGGAAAATGTGAGATACAAATGCAATAAATAAATAAATAAAGTATTTGTGGGCCATATTATATACCTGTGCACGTAAATTTTGGAACACATGCAAAATGCCCATTTCCCTACCCCTTTCAAACTGCGCACATTAGAATTTAGGCACAAAATGCTCTTAGCGAGTTGTGCACATAAATTCTAATTATTGCATTAGTGCTCATTATTACTTGTTAAGAACTGTTATCAATGCTGATTAGCTTGTTGAGCTAAGTTACACGCATTGTTACAGAATATGCCTAGATTTCAGAGTGGATCTCTAGGTGCGCTATATAGAATCCAAGGGTAAATACATAAGCATTCACATACCTAAATTCAAACTCATTTGAAACTAATTGCACACTCCACTTTTTAGAGGAAGACACAACATACCTTGGTGTCAACAATGAAAATGTTATATTACATTCAAGCCAATCTTTCAGTTCATTATGAACTCATTACATAAGACAACCCACCACTAATTCTTGAGATACACCACCGTTTATTCTATGCACTTGAAATAGTGTCTATTGATCGCTACTTACTGAAATCTGCCCCTTGATAGTTTTTAATCCCAAAAGAGATTAATCATGAATCCTCATTTTGTCGGTTTCTTACAGCCCTTTATAGTGCAAAGTCCATATAAATATCTGTCTTGTTTATTATATCTACAGCTGGTTACATTATTAAATGCATGAAGTTGTAGGGCCTTTTTTTTTTACATCTCTTTATTAAATGAATGCCTTGGCTATGTTTCCTGCAATAAGAATCAAGTCAACTGGAATGGTCACCTAGCTGAAGCAGTGGCAACTGTGACAGAAAAGCATTCTCTGAACAAAGCACAATGTTAAGGATAAGTAGAAGAAGGGATGTTTGCTCTTTTGTATGGAACTTTAAAGTCCCATTTCCCAGCTCTCCTTACGCCAAATGCCACTGTTTGGGTCCAGTAAGTCACACCATTTGCTGCTCTTCTCTCTACTTCCTACCACTGATAATTAGGAATGATGCCTCCCCTTCCATCACTGGTACCTGTAAGTTTTTGTGCCCTTCCTTACCACAAGGCTCAAAATTAAACAGTTGCGTGATACCAGCGACCAAAAAGATAGCTGGAAAAGCTGCTGACCTAGGATGGAAAGAAGAGGAAAAGAAAGGCATAGAATTCACAGGACAACCAAGAAAGAAGGGGGAGAAAAATGAAGAGGGGAAGTAAATGAGAGAGAAAAAAAATGCACGTTAGTAGTCGCCCTCATGGATGTTATGGGAAGAAAAGTAAAGAGGAGGGAGAATAAACTAAGGAAGGCAGAAGAGGAAAGTTGGAAGCAGAGAGGAGTGAGGAACAGCCTGGAAGAAAGAGACCACAGGAGAAAGGTGGAGGAAAGAATAAAATGGAAGAGAAGGATTGATAGGACAGGACTGGAGAGAAAGAAAGAAGAGCACGAATCTAAAAACAGTACAAGAAAGAATGGAAAAAAAAAAACTTTCAGCTGGGACCCACTTAAGATACAACACGGGTCCCAGGTGAATACTGACCGGGATCCGCATAACTGTTTCTAGTCAGGCTGCCCTGAATCCAATCCTCCCTTGAGGATGCTGCTATAGGTTCTGGAATCCATTTTGCCTATAGAGCTGGGTTGGGCAGAGGCAGGATTGATCCTACCTCAATGACCCCTAGACCACCATGGAAGTAATAGTGTGTGTGTGGGCATGGGCTATGTTGGGATTAAAAGCCTTTGAGGGAAGGGGAGGAAAGGTACTTTGCTTTTGAGGAGGGTGAGCAGAATTGGAGGGGATGTGTCATGTGTGCGTGGGGGGGTGCAGAATTCAATTGTTCGTGTGTCTGGAAGGAATGTCAGATTACATGGGAGGGTATCAGGAGGGAACGGCAACCTTAGCTACTCGAAAGCTATGCAGGTGCTGGTCAATATTCAACGTCAGCTCCTGCTTAGCTAAATGACTGAAGTTAAGACAACCTTTTATGCAGTTCTATTTGGTCAGTTAACTATGCAGGCATGGCACAAAATTATTATCTTTTTTAATTTCAAGTTTTATTAGCGTTATTGAATAAAAGGTACAAGAAAGAAATTCACCACAAATGTGCAAATACACAAAAACCCTCCCCAAACCTCACCCCACCCCAATATGCTAAAGAATAAACCATGCATGGCGTCCGGCAATAGTTCTTCAGCGAGTGACAATCCCTTTTAGAAAGAAACCTCCCTCACCCCCCCCCCCCAAAAAACAAACAAACAAACAAACAAAACAAATTCACAGTCTGAAATATGGGAAAGGAGAAGAGAAAGCCGAATCCATTCCTCATGATGAGGATCAAATTGGTCTTAATGCCGATCAGTTAATTGCTCCAAGTCCCGAACCACCTGGAGGCAAATTGCCCAGTCATTCCATGTGGGACCAGTGGGTTGCTTCCATTTTGCTACTAGTTCACATTTCACCGCTGCCAAACAAATCCTTTTAACTTGGTTTACCATTGCGACCCCTTACATTGCCAAGGCCCAACAAACAAAACTTAGGCTCACAAGGAAAAGGAGTACCCAAAGCTTTTGCTATCAGCTTTGATATGTCCCTTTGAAGGAGTGGAACGCCGGTACTACCTGAATACTACTGAGCAACAGGACAACCTCATGTTTTGTGCCTACTGATGGATTTTTACTTATGCACTCTACCTCTGCTTTTGGCTGTTTGGCCACACCTTATTACTGCACTGGACATTTGTGCCTTATCCAGTTTTACTGTTTACTAACAAGACAAGTTTGCTGTTTACTAATGTACAGACAGAATGCAGGGCTATTAGATATATAGCTTGTAACAGTAGTTTGCAAGGCCTATACAAGACCAGCTTGCACGTAGCAACGCCATCTGAATAGGCGACCTTGGAGGGTGCTGACACCCCCCTGCATTCCTGAGCCGCACCTTATCTCCTGTGCTAGAAAGGAGCATTGTGTGTACAGAATAAGCTGCTAAGTTTCGTTTTTCTTGCCAGTATCATTTCAGTGTTATGACGTGTGTACGTACTGGGACTACAATTTTGTACTGTAAGAACTACAAATGTTTACTGCGCATGACAGTTGTGACGTGTAAGGGGCCAAATGCGCAGGCCCAGTAGAGAGGTATAAATGTAAGCGTCAGATGATTTATGACACACAGTGTCCCGAGGCTACTCGGTGCTGTTCACTTGCTAGCAATAAAGTTGCCTTATTTGGAACCAAAATTTGCCTTTCGTCTCCTGATTTCCCACCTGTTTCATTGGCGACCCAGATGGGACAGAAGTAGAAAGGGGAATCGGATTATATTCTTCCCCTCCCCCACTGCAGTCGGATCGGGTCATCGATTCCCACCCGAGGAGGTGGTGAGTGGCCACCGCTGATTTCAGCGTCCATCTCCCGGAGGAGGGCCGATCCACTCCGCCTGACTGTAGAGGGGGCTGTGTGGTTCCGACAAGGCACCTTTTTCCATTTCAGGGAGAAGCGCACGACGGCGCGGCCTGCGACCCCGGCGGACAGGCGAGTATACTCTACGTAGTGACCGGCCCAGTAAGGACCGAAGAAGAGGCGTGATCACCCTCTTTTAGCCAGTGACTAATACGGACTATTGGTATCCGACTAGGTCCCGAAACTCACTAGGCTCCGGCGACGAAACCGAGCGGCGAACGAACGGGGGGGTTTCTTGTGGCGTATGAAAGTGTGTGAGTGGGCTTGCAGTTCCAGGCCGGGCGACCGCGTCCTGGTCAGGCCGAGTGTTGACCCTTCTGTGTCTGGTGGAACGAGACCCCTTACTCCTCCACCTCCCCTTTCCCCCTTTGTCCGTCACCTGTCCTTTGGCACTCAGGTTAGGATGGGCGGGGGTGGGTCTTCACCGTTAGATTTAATGACGGAACACTTTAGCGAAGTGTTCGACCTAGATAAATGTAGCAGGGCCGGGATGATACAGAGATGTCAATTTATGTGGCCAGGGCTAGGAATTGCTGGATGGCCCCCGGAAGGGTCATTCGAGTATGAAAAAGTGGCGGCGGTCATGAATATTGTTATAATTGAGGGAAACCCAGGCTGTCCCGAGGACATTCCATACATAGAAGCGTGGTTGGATGTAGTCCGGGATCCGCCGGCTTGGGCCCAACGGAAGGTAGAAAAGGCCGCCCTTATGTTGGTAAAGCAGAGAAAAGGCCGGAAAACCAAGCTTAGAACCCTGCCGACCCATGCCTTCGCTCTCCAAAGCTCGGCAACCGCTGCCGTCCCGAAGGCCGCAGGGACCGCCCCCATACGGCCTACCGCCCCTAGCACTGAAGCCACTGAGACCACGCCCCCTGCTACCAGAGTCAAGGCAGGAACTACGCCCAGTACTACCAACACACTTTCTAGGAAAAAACCCCCAAAGAAAACCGCAGGGAAAGTTCAGGGTTCGGCCGAGAAGAAGCCTCCAAAAGCCCCGATACTTGCTACGGCGGAAGCATACGAAGACGACATTGCACCGCCGCCCTATGCTCCTATGTACCCTGACCTTACGGGCCTAGCAGAAGGCCCCGCTGACGCCGAGACTTCCGGGTCAGAGTCGGACACCGGGGAGACGTCCCGTCCAGCCTCACCTGAGTCACCTGGCCTCGCAACCACACGGAAGAGTAAACGGGTTGTGAAGAACATTACTCGGTTCCCCCAATCGAGTCCGCAACAGGCCCTTCCGTCCAGCCGAAAAGGGGGAACCTCCCACTTATTCCCAGTTCGACAGTCCACCACCTATACCCCTAACCCGGCGGAGGGGGGGGGCCAGCCCATCGAATCAACAGTTTATAGCCACGTTCCCTTCTCAAGTGCCGATTTGTATAACTGGAAATTCCATGGGCCGTCCTACGACCAGAAACCCGAGCAGCTGATAGAGCTGGTGGAAGGCATTATATACAGTTATAATCCAACTTGGGCAGACCTTAGGCAGTTGAGCGCCCACATCCTGACCTCTGAAGAACGCCGCCTTTTACAACAAAATATGGAGCAAGCCATCCGGGATGCGAATCCGGCCCATGCCAATTTACAGAACCTACTAGAAACGGAGGCGCCCATCGCTGCCCCCACGTGGGATTACCGAACCGCCGAAGGCCAAACCTTTATCCGCCGATACCAGCAGGCGTACCTGGCCGCCTTAAAGAAGGGGAAGCAGAAGGTTACCAACATGGGAAAAATCCACAGTGTGGTCCAACAAAAGGACGAGAGTCCAGGGGACTTCCTTGAACGACTTATGGAAGCATTTAGGAGGCACAGCCCGATAAATCCCGAGGACCATAAGAACCTCCCAACCGTGGTTATGAGTTTTGTTAGCCAGTCAGCACCGGATATACGAAGAAAGCTACAGAGAACAGAGGGGTTCGAAGGGATGAGCCTCAGCCAACTGAAAGCTATAGCTGATCGCGTGTTCGGATATCGCGACCAGGAGGAAAAGGTGGAGGCCCGGAAGGAATCGACCAGACGGATGCGGGAGAAGGCAGATGTGTTGGCTACGGTGCTGGAAGAACGAATGAGGTCTAGACCAAAGGGGAGGGGCAGGAGAACAAGAGGAACGCGGTCCCCCATAGGGCGTAACCAGTGTGCAAATTGCCGACAAGAAGGACACTGGTGGGCTGATTGTCCAGAGGAGATACGGGACAACCCGAGAGAAGAGGAATCATGGGACCGGCAGAGAGAGGAGGAGACCGGCGACCGCACGGGGGCCCCTAGGCGAGGCCGTGGAAGGGGCCGAAGAGAGAGAGGACGGGATGACCGGAGGGAATGGCAGATGGCTGTGGACGCTACCCGAGACGGCACAGCATGAAGAAACCGGGAGGGCAGAGTCCCCACTGACCCTCTGGTGGAAATTCGGGTGGGGACAGAATCTATGAGGGCCTTACTAGACACAGGGGCCCAGCGATCTGTTATCACCACTGCCATAGCCCCAGCCACGAAAGAAACTATACCAATTGTGGGAGCCTCCGGGAAATCCCTTGCGGCCCCCCTCCTCAAAGAGCGCCAAGTCCAGATCGGAGGGACGATGGTGTCCCATCAGTTCATACACATCCCTGGATGCCCGGTCCCCTTGATTGGTCGAGACCTACTCTGTAAGCTCCAGGCCACCTTGAAGTTCAAGACTACGGGTGAAGTGGAAGCTCGCTTTGAAGATCGGCCAGTAACACTTATCTGTCCAGTAAGAGAAGAATGGAGACTACATGTTCCCCCAACTGTGGGACCCGGCGACTGCCGTTACGACCAGAACACCCCTTTCGCCCAGCAGAGGCGGGCCATAATGGATGAAGTGCCTGATGTATGGGCGGAATTGAACCCCGGCGGACTGGCCGTTAACGCTATCCCCATCTGGATTGAGCTCAAACCAAATGCTCAAGTTGTCAACCAAGGACAATACCACATCCCCTATGCAGCCCGGCATAGTATGCATACACATCTACAGAAACTCCTTCAACAGGGAGTCCTTAAACCAATCAGATCCGCATGGAATACCCCATTGTTGCCCGTTAAGAAACCAGGAACATCCGAGTACAGACCCGTCCAGGACCTGAGGAAAGTCAACAACCAGGTAGCCGACATAGTTGCCCTCGTACCAAATCCATACTCCATCCTAGCCCAAGTGCCATCTCAGACCAAGTGGTACAGTGTCATTGATTTGAAGGACGCCTTCTTTTCCATCCCTCTTGCTGTCGACAGCCAAAAGTTGTTTGCCTTCACGTGGGAAGACTTGCAGACGGGAACCAAGCAGCAATACATATGGACCCGTCTTCCCCAGGGGTTCAAGAACTCGCCTACCCTCTTCGGCGACCAACTCACCCAGGACCTGAAGACGTATCAGGACGAGTATGGGCCGGTCGTCCAATACGTGGATGACCTGTTGGTGGCCCGTGAAACGTACACCGAATGTGCTGAAGCTACACTTTACCTCTTGAAGACCCTGGAAGCCCAGGGGTACCGGGCCAGTCGCAAGAAGGCACAGATATGCGAGATCGAAGTCGAGTATCTGGGGTTTCGCCTCCGAGAAGGAACCCGAAGGCTCGGTATCCCCCGAACCCAAGCCATCCGCAACCAACCCACTCCTGCAAATAAGAAGGAACTACGGGCACTCCTCGGAGCCGCTGGATATTGCCGCATTTGGATCATTAATTTTGCTGTCCTGACCCAAGACTTGTACGCCAAACTGAAAGGACCTGAACTCGAGGGCCAAGATCTCCGGTGGGAGAAAAGCGAACTGAAAGCCCTTCAGGACCTCAAGGAGGCCCTTGTGGCCCCACCAGCGCTCGGACTGCCAGATGTGACTAAGCCGTTCTACTTGTTCATCGACGAAAAGAAGGGATTGGCACTTGGAGTCCTTACCCAACTGGTCGGTACCTGGCAACGCCCTGTAGCATACCTCTCCAAGAGCATGGACAACGTGGCACGAGGATGGCCGGGCTGTCTCCGAAGCATTGCAGCGGCCTGTCTCCTGATACACGAGGCCAATAAACTCACATTCGGCCAAACACTTTTTGTGACCACACCCCACACCATCCGCGGCCTACTCGAGAGCCACGGACCCAGATGGATGACCAACTCCCGATTGGTCAAATACCAAGCCCTCCTGTGCGAAAATCCGGAGGTGCGAATCCTGGACACGACCAACCTCAATCCTGCCACCCTCCTTCCGGCCCCTGAACCACCACTCCACGACTGTGAAGAGGTAATGGCCACTGTGCACTCGAGCAGACCTGACCTGAAGGATCAACCCTGGCAAGGGGGCATCACCCTTTTTACCGACGGAAGCAGCCAGGTGATAGAGGGAATTCGAAGAGCTGGCTATGCGGTGGTATCTGAGGACCATGTGATCGAGGCTATGGCTCTGACACCCGGAACATCAGCCCAGAAAGCGGAGCTAATCGCCCTCACCAGAGCCCTCCTGTGGGCTGAAGGAAAAGTTGTCAACATTTACACCGACTCCAAATACGCTTTCCTCACCCTCCAGGTGCACGGAGCCTTGTACAAGGAGAGGGGATTTCTGACGGCTGAAGGGAAAGGACTTGCAAATGCCGCTGAGATCTGCCAATTACTCGAGTCGGTATGGAAGCCGAAGAAGGTGGCCGTGATGCACTGCAGGGCCCATACTGGAAGAACGGACCCTATCGCCCGGGGAAATCAGCGGGCAGACGACGCTGCAAAAAGGGCAAGTCAGCTCCCCTACTCCTCTCACCCTTCTGACCCCGTACTCGTCGTCCAGCTCCCTACGGAGACCCCTATTTACACCCCCCAAGAAACGGAATGGGCCCAACAGGAGGGTCTACAGTCACGCAATGGCTGGTGGATACTACAGGATGGGCGCATATGGATACCCGAAGCCTTGGCCTGGACGGTAGCCAAGGAGGCTCACGACCGCACCCACCTGGGAAGGGACGCCCTGGGGCGCTTACTTGAGAAGACCTACTACATCAACAAACTATCCCTGTGGACCAAAAACGCTTCCAGCCGATGCGCGACTTGTGCCCGGAACAACCCTCGAACGGGGCCCGGCCCTATGCCAGGACATGTTCTCCGAGGCACCAGCCCTTTTCACGTGTGCCAGATTGACTTCACACACATGCCCCCGGCGCGCGGCTACAAAGCTATCCTCGTCGCCGTGTGTACCTACACCGGATGGATTGAAGCCCAGCCTACTAGAACGGAAATGGCTAAAGAAGTTACCTCCCTACTGCTTCATCAAATCCTACCCAGATACGGCCTCCCCAAGCAAATAAACTCTGACAACGGTCCCGCCTTCGCTAGCGAAGTAACACAACAGCTCAGTACCAGACTGGGCCTCGATTGGAAGTTGCATTGTGCCTGGAGACCCCAAAGCAGTGGAGTAGTGGAGAGGGCTAACCGATCCCTGAAGAACCAGCTAGCCAAGCTATGCCAAGAAGCAAAAGCCAAATGGCCCGACCTGCTTCCACTGGCCTTGCTGCATCTTAGGTGTACCCCCAAGGCTACCGGCCTTACTCCCTACGAGATGATGTATGCTAGGCCACCACCACTACCCTCCTTTCCCGACTCCTTGCAGATACAGGGTGAGAGTTCCTTAGTGAAACAGATGAGAGCCTTACACCAGGTAGTGCAAGACATCCAGCAGTACACTGAAAGAGTAGCTCCCTTGGTCCTCACCAATCCTACGCACAGGTTCAGGGTGGGAGACGAGGTCTGGGTAAAAGAGTGGGATGAATCTGACTGCCTAAAGCCAAAGTGGAAGGGGCCCTCCCTTGTTCTCCTAACGACCTCCACCGCTGTTAAAATTGCAGGAAGCCCAGTGTGGATACATTGGACCCGATTGAAGCCTGCTGCTCCCACTAGCAGCACCCTGAAGCGTTGGACTGCGCACCAACATCCTGACGCTCCATTACGGCTGACTCTAAGAAAGACGTAAACCACCAGATTCATGTCTGCCCAGCAACAGGAACTCAGTTTCTGGACCCACTGCGTTTTTGGCTCTCTCTTTATCGCAGCCATAATCGTGGGCCTTATCATCTTCTTGCTGCAAAGGCTCGGATACCTTCCACCGCATATATGATGCTGAGCCTACTACTCCTCCTTTGCTCAGTCCCGAGCTATTACCCCTTGAGCCAGAACTGTACTGAATGTTTGCGCCTCGTGCGCCACCGTATAGAGGGAGGATATCACCTAGTCACTACCCTCATTCACCAGACGCAGCCCCCGGAAGGCGATTGCCAGTTTCTCCCGACTTGTGCCCTCATCACTCCGAATGGCCTCCAACAGTTCCACAGATGCCTCCAAGGAAATCTCACTATCTGCCACAGCCCTACCAAACCAAGATACTACAATGTCACCCTCAGCGTAGGACTCCCTGCGTATGTGGCCGGACCTCCGGGAGTCGAGGGAGATGGCATTCTGTATTACATTAATTCCACTCGTATCCTTGTCGGTGGCATCCAAACTGTAGCAACCCTCACCTTCGACGTCTGTGCCGCCATGGACAAGCACCCTTGGTCTCGCAAGTGTGGTAGCCAGAGTTGGCGCGAGGCATACGTTAAGGACCACAAGTATGTCTGCCCCTTCAGTCCAGACATGAGATGCTGCTCCCCGTGGGTGTGGCTCCCATGCGCCGGCGACACTCGAGCCTCGGGCTGGGACCGAGTCTGTGCTTATACGGGAGGAGGATATGCCGGATGCGCCGGCCTGGGCGAATTTCGTCGAGGTTCTGGTAACTATGTGTCCCTAGACTGGCCCATCCGAGGACACGACATGCCCTGGAGAGGAACGTGGGGCCTCGGCATTGACGGCGGAGGAATGGATCCGTTGACATATATTACCATATATCAGAATCTCGAAACGAAGCCTCCTACGCACTACCAGACTACTGTTGTCGGCTACCAAGACGTATTTGATGAAATTGCTCGTGCTGAGCAGACCGAGACTAAATTCCCCATTTCCCCAGAAGCCCGAAATATGTTCCTCAATTTGGCTGAAAACATCGCCCTCTCCCTCGGAATTGCCAACTGTTTCGTCTGTGGAGGCACTGACATGGGTGAACAATGGCCCTGGGAAGCGAGAGAGATCCGACAACACACATGGGATGCACTCAACACCACTAACATTACCTTTCCCCAACGGCCGAAGCCGTACGAATGGGCCCTGAGAACAAATATCATAGGTACCCTCTGCGCTAGTCGAGCGCCATCGAAGCGTTACTCTGTACCAGTGGGAGACTCTGCTTGTACGGGGGTTCTTCAGTATAATGGCAGCCGGACGACCTGGTGGCAAACGGACAACCTGCCCGCCCCGGAGCCTATCTGGACAGAACCCACCTTGAACATGACATGGACATACGGAGGGAACGCTTCCCTCAAGTGGGTAGCCCCGGCGGGCTACTACTATATCTGCGGACGCAGGGCCTATGAACAACTCCCGACCCGCTGGTACGGTACCTGCCTCTTGGGCACGGTCCGACCTAGTTTTTTCCTTCTGCCCATACAAGTCGGCGAAACTTTGGGTATCCCCCTATACGTGGAAAAGGGGCCTGATAACCCTACCCGACGAAAACGGTCTTTCCCAATCATCAAGCCCAAAGTACAGATTGGAGACTGGAAGGACAACGAGTGGCCGCCTGAACGTATCATTCACTACTATGGACCGGCCACATGGGCTGAAGATGGTACATACGGGTACCGCACCCCTATCTACATGCTAAATCGCATTATTCGCCTACAGGCCGTACTCGAAATCCTCACTAACGATTCTGCCCTGGCCCTCAATATCCTAGCTCGACAGAACACTAAGCTCATTACCGCCGTCTACCAAAATCGCTTGGCTCTTGACTACCTCTTAGCCCAGGAGGGCGGGGTGTGTGGCAAGTTTAACCTCAGTAATTGCTGCTTACAGATTGATGACCAGAGCCATGTCATCAGAGAGATAACTGACCGGATGGTCAAACTAGCCCACGTCCCCGTCCAGACCTGGAACAGTGCGTGGGATTGGACTTCCTCCCTCACCAGCTGGCTCCCAACCTCCGGGAGCCTGCAAGGCCTCCTCGTCATGGGTGGCCTGTTCTTGCTGTCTTGCCTAATAATACCTTTGTCTCTTCCCTTAGTTTTCAGGTGTCTCCGCTCCACCATGGAAAGCATCGCTGACCGCCGTGCTGCTGCCCAACTTATGGCTCTCCAGATGTACTCCCCCATTCCCCAGTCTGATGAAGCTGACGATGAAGCACCTTGTGGCTGATGTGCACTTTGAACCCCCTGAGTCACTAAATGGGCCATCACCCTTGTGCCAGCAAAAGACCGGCTACAAAGGGGGGGGGATTCCACTAGGGGCCCTCCGTCTCAACCCCGGCGAAGCAACCACCGGCTGCGCAAGGGCTTAGGGCTCGCTTGCTGCCTCCCTCGCTAACTATCCTTGTCCTTTCTTTCCTTTTCAGGGTTATGGAGGTGATACTCTCCACCAGAATGGATGTTCAAGTATCAAAAGGGGGGAATGAAGGAGTGGAACGCCGGTACTACCTGAATACTACTGAGCAACAGGACAACCTCATGTTTTGTGCCTACTGATGGATTTTTACTTATGCACTCTACCTCTGCTTTTGGCTGTTTGGCCACACCTTATTACTGCACTGGACATTTGTGCCTTATCCAGTTTTACTGTTTACTAACAAGACAAGTTTGCTGTTTACTAATGTACAGACAGAATGCAGGGCTATTAGATATATAGCTTGTAACAGTAGTTTGCAAGGCCTATACAAGACCAGCTTGCACGTAGCAACGCCATCTGAATAGGCGACCTTGGAGGGTGCTGACACCCCCCTGCATTCCTGAGCCGCACCTTATCTCCTGTGCTAGAAAGGAGCATTGTGTGTACAGAATAAGCTGCTAAGTTTCGTTTTTCTTGCCAGTATCATTTCAGTGTTATGACGTGTGTACGTACTGGGACTACAATTTTGTACTGTAAGAACTACAAATGTTTACTGCGCATGACAGTTGTGACGTGTAAGGGGCCAAATGCGCAGGCCCAGTAGAGAGGTATAAATGTAAGCGTCAGATGATTTATGACACACAGTGTCCCGAGGCTACTCGGTGCTGTTCACTTGCTAGCAATAAAGTTGCCTTATTTGGAACCAAAATTTGCCTTTCGTCTCCTGATTTCCCACCTGTTTCACCTTCAGAAGGTTTGCAATTTAGCACAAGTTCACTATATATGAAAAAAGGTCCCCCTACCAGTCTGAAATCTCTAGCAAAATTCAGGAACCATACCTGGAAACATCGTTTTTTTTTTCTAGCAAAAAAGGTGCCGGTACTCAAATGCTAGGCCACCCTTCAGGGTTGGGGTAATGACTGGCCAACCCACCCTACAATAGCTAGGCCCCCTGCAACCAGTTACTGAATCTATGACAAGGCAGTATTGGAGTACAGAGCCTGAGCTCTTTCATTAAAACTTGGGGTCCATGGGTCAATTTTAGCAGATAATGGAAAAGGTGCCGGTACTCAGTACCCCCTTAAAAGAAAAGCCCTGATAATACCACCATGTAGCTATTTTGTGTTTTCTTTAATCAACACAGGTACAAACTTAGATTGTGAGCCCTCCTGGGACAGAGAAATATCCAGTGTACCTGAATGTAACTCACCTTGAGCTACTAACTGAAAAAGGTGTGAGCAAAATCTAAATAAATATTGAAGTTTTTTTCCCCTTTAACTTCATTGAACACCCTTTTCCACATACACATATTCAGTGGTGTGCTGGTAAATTTTTAACAACAGGCTCTCTCCCCGGTCCAACTCTGCGCCCCCACCCCCAAATTGCAGAACTGGCTATACCCAGGGAGAGAGCCGGGGGGGAGGGGGGGGGTCATGCATTACTCTCTCCGGGAATCAATTTTTTTTAATGCTTCCAGGTTCCAATCTAATTCAAGTTTAATGTGGGATAAAATACCATAAGTAAATAAATAGATAGAAACTCTGAACATTGAGAACCCGATTCCCATAACATGATGTCTGTTTTAGAAGCAGTTAGAGTACCTGGGTTTAAAAAAGATTTCGACAAATTCCTGGAGGAAAAGTCCATAAAGTACTAGTAAGCTGGACACTACTTATAACCAAAAACAGAAACTGTGGCTCCACATTAAACCCATTACTTATCCCTGGGGTTGGCAAGAAGGAATCTTGTTACTAGTTGGGATTCTTTTAGGTACTCGTGACCAGAATTGGCCCATGTTGGAGACAGGATACTGGGCTAGATGGACAGTCTGCCCCAGTATGGCTTTTCTTATGTAAAACAGAAAAAGAGCATTTCACCAGGAACTCACCATACAAAAAAACAAAAATTTTGATTTTGGTGTCTTCTCAGTAAACCAGAAACCCTCTCCAGTTCCAAGGTTATTGTGAAGTACCTGTACTATAAAACCTACAAAAATTACCCAGGACCTATCGAGCTAATTTATTTTAGCATAACACCACTAATTAACAGAAATAGCACAAAGACTCTACCTAGAAACGCTCAACATAGTAAATATTGCAGTGGAACCTAGAACATCAATATGCCTATTGTGGAACTGAACAAGCTGAAATATTACGGATGCTTAAATAGTAACTCCATGCAGTACCTGGCCTCGGTCAAAAATATTGAACACAAACAGACCCTTTCCAAGTGCAGAATAAGTGACCACAACGTTTAAATATGGACATGTAGACAAAAATTAAATATAACCCCTAAGAAGCCACACACTCTGCACACAAAGCAACACTAGAGAAATGCAAACAGCACCCTACATTCTATAAAATATTAAGAAATCAGTGTAAATTTCTTTTAACGCTGACATTTTCCATTCACTAAATTCTTCTCTACCTTTGCTGTCTGGTTGTTTTGTTTCTTTCTTATCATGTTTGTCAAAAAATACAAGCAGTGGGAATCAAGTATCAAAAAAACCTCCCCAAAAGTCAAACAAGTACTAAAATACAATGAAGCAGTTTTAAACTTAAAATAAGTATAATGATAGTAGATTCAAAAAGCTAAAACAAAAAAAAAACAAAAAATCAAAATATCACATATCACAACATCAAAAAATGGTAAACGCCAGATTCAATCAGTACACCAAACCCTAGTGAAACAAGTCCACTTAACGTTGAAAAACAAATCCTAGAAAAAGACTTATCTGTATTCCAGAAATCGAGTGCTAAATCTTCAGTACGGAGGACAAGTTTCCAAAAAGATGTCTAGGGTTTGCTGTAGTCAATTCACAGCTGGTCAGTCATGCATTAGAAGAGTGTCGTAAATCCATGCTCATAAAACACAGTCCACGAGAACTGGCAATCTGGCATTTCTCATCTCCGTGGCAATCTAGCATTTTTTTCCCACCTCCACCTCCTCAGTCCGGTTTCTCTCTCCCTTCCCTTCTCACAGTCCGATGTCATTTTCCTTGCTTTTTCACTTCACTCCCTGCCCCCTCCTTCTGCTGCAGTTCTCAGATCTTCTACCAGCATTAACTCTCCTCTCAAGGCAGCCTCGCTCTTTGCCGGCCCCAAAAGCTTTCTCACTGCACAGTACAACTTCCTGTTCCCGCGTAGGCGTGATGCTGCAGAAAGCTTCCAGAGCAAGCAAGAGACGAGGGTGAGGCTGCCGGAAGTTCGGAGGACTACAGTGGTGGCACAGTGCAAGGTGGAGAGGGAAGTGAAATAGACGTCAAACCGCAGGGAGGAGAGAAGGGTGCAACTTGCAAGACACCAGACCGCACAGGATGTGAGGTGGGGGGATGCCAGATAATCATAGGCACAGACACTGCTGGGGGGGCCTGAGCTAAGAATGGAGGGGCCCGTGACTTCGGGGAGGAAAAAAAAAAAACAGGTGCTTGTGTGCTGGCTGCCTGACTCCAACAACCGGCTCGCAAAAACCAGTAAAATTTAACAACAGGCTCTTGCGAGCCGGCTCCAGCACACCACTTCACATATTACATTCTTTGCCCACATCCCTTTCCCAATTTAACAGAAATTTGTCTCCCAGTAAGGAATCTGTATAAAATCCGTATAGAGCCTTATAGTTTACCCAACACCAGCCACAATTTTTCAAGATGTTCTATATTTTCAGGGTCCACCAGCAGCCAATTTTGAGAAATAATGAAGTACTTAAACTGAAAACTGGAGAAAAGATCTTCTGAAGGCAAGTGATACATCACTTTTAAATCTTACAGAAGGGTTTCTCCCACATCCATGAATTGTCAAAAACGTATCAATCCCTCACATTCCCACCTCGAGAAAATTCTGTTTCCCCTCCCCACCTCAAACGCTGGTTCATAATGTAGCGGAGCCAATAAGGAAACCCTATCTAGACCCCCATAACGTTTGTGGACTTTCATCCAGATCTCCAAGAAATGCCTCATAAAAGTTTGAAGCTGCCTTCAATTAGTGAGCCAAAGCAAATGCTTCAAGGGAAAATATGGGAAATGGACCTGTTCCAAAACTATTCCCGCACTAATAGCTGATGTAGCTGCACTACCTAACACTACTACACTAAGTTGAGGGCAGCTCCCCCCCCCCCCCCCAAGTTCAATCCTCTGCCACTTAAATTGTTCAGTGAGGCTATGCTGCTTCCCCCCCTCCCCCAAATATATCTATTAACATCTCTTTGTAACTGACCAAGTTCAGCAGGAGGAAATCAGTATTGGCAAGGATTCAAACAAACAGCATCCTGGGCAAGATTTTTATCAGCAAGGCCACAAGTTCTTCTATTTACTCAGGTCCATCCTAATCTGTTGCAAAATCCAGCCATAGTTTCTCTGATATAAACAGGACAATTGTCTCAGAATATGTATTCATAAGTACATAAGTACATAAGTAATGCCATACTGGGAAAAGACCAAGGGTCCATCGAGCCCAGCATCTTGTCCACGACAGCGGCCAATCCAGGCCAAGGGCACCTGGCAAGCTTCCCAAACGTGCAAACATTCTATACATAAGTACATAAGTACATAAGTAGTGCCATACTGGGAAAGACCAAAGGTCCTAAATAATGGATCCCTCTATTAGCCCATTTGAAAGAAAAGGATTGTTGCTATAATTCCTCCTCTTCCCCTTCAGTACTTACACCCAACAACTCTGATTTATCAAAATTCACTTTGAAACCAGCAACATGGTCATAGTCCCGCAGTTTCCGTATGATAATAGGTATCATCAGCTGTGCAGAGGCGACATAAAAAGGAACATCAACAAAGAACATTATATTATGATTACCGTCCCCCCATCTAATACCCCGTAACATTCCCATTTTCCCTAATCCTTTGGGCTAGGGGTTTGATACAGGGCAAATAACAAGGGGAACAATGGCTTCTGTATAGCCCCCATTTATTTTAATGTGGGTGTTAGGTGAATCATAAAGCTTATGTATCCAGAAGCAAAATCGTTCCCCTAGGCCCACCTTCTGCAAGACACACCATAGGAAGGTCCAGCTGATCCTATCAAATGCCTTCTCCGCATCCACTGCCAACAGGACACAGAATTGTCACCATAGAATATTAAGGGTGTGGCTAATGTTATCTGCTACTTAGCACTTAGAAACAAAGCCAAACTGATCAGTATGAATTAGTCCAGGCAATATTCAGGCTAGTTGCTGGGCTAAGATGTCAAGTTGATCGCAAAAATGTATGTTTAATAATGAGATGGGCCAGTAAGATCCACAAACTGAGGGGTCTTTCCCAGGTTTCAATAAAACAGATATACCCACTTCAGACCATGTTAGGTCGTAATGGATTGCCCATCAATAGACCATTACTGACCCTAATCATCAGTGGGCCTAAATTCCCCAGAAAAGTTTTACAAAATTTTGAAGACAATCCATCTAAACTTGGGGCTTTCTTGCTTTTCAACTGTTTACCCACCCATTCAATCTCCAAGACAAAAATTGGAGAATCAAGTTGTTCTTTATCATCAGGTGATAGGGAGAGCAACTGAATATTCTGCAAATATTGGGTAATATCGTCCTCGGTACCCCCTGTTCCCTCCCATAAAGGAGTCTTATAAAAATGCAAAACTTCTGCATGGAAACATATTAGCCACTATCATACTCTGGCCCCAATAAAAAGCCAATTGCCAGAACACGCAGTGTTCCCTGCATAGAAGTAAAAGTAAAACCATGTCAAGGTTAAGAACTCAGGTATCCGGGCGTGTAACCAAAGAGGCTGCTTTAGACCTAGTCCCTGGGACCCTCTGCCAACTGTCACTTAATGTTCTCTCATGGTGAGCCTTAGAAGTTGTGCTGGACTGTGGAAGATTAGTACATCCTAAGTCTGCTAGAGCTTTCCATGGGCGGGGCTCTGTACAACATCTCTTCCTTCACGTGGCACCACAGCCTGAGACCACAAATAAATCTCTCCAGCCTTACGCCTCATCCTTCCTTATTGCCTGCCTCTGTGTCTGACCCCTCCAATAAAAATTCACAAATCTTAGTGACCACTTGCACACAATCTGCATGACTCTCATTCTCTGATATCCCTTTAAATCGCAGGTTACACCTGTGGGACAGATTTTCCAAGTCTTCTATCATATCCAGCAAATCCTGGTGCTGTTGCTGAAGTTGTTTGTCAGCTTAAACATCGCAAAGCTTGCCTTCTAACCCCTCCAAGTGATCCTTCACCTGTTCCAATCTTTAGCATCACTCCGGATCTTTGCCAGGGCAGACTGAATATCTCCCCTTCATCTCACTTTTGAGTGCTTTAAACCATTGGGTCATATCCTGCTTAGTGACTTTCCCCATCACCAGTTGCATTGACCGTGGAATCCTCCTCCTCGGTGTTTACAAGACTTTCTTTACTGCAGTAGCATGAGGAGGAGAGGAGCGGCTGGGGCAGTGAATGTCTTTGGCTGGTGAGGCTTTGACATTCCCGCCAACAAAGGTAATATTTTTAACATGGGGGGGAGGGGGGAGTTCACCCCCAAGCCCCCCAAAACAGAGTATTGGCTATGCCCCTGTGTGGAATGGGTTTATAGGGAATGCCCATTTATTCCTTCCAATAGGGAACATGAAACTATCAGGTAGCAGATTGAAAACAAATTGTAATTTGTAACGTGTAATTAAACTCTGGAATTCGTTGCCAGAGAATGTGGTAAAGGCGGTTAGCTTAGCGGAGTTTAAAAAAGGTTTGGACTGCTTCCTAAAAGGAAAGGTCCATAGACCATTATTAAATGGACTTGGGGAAAATCCACTATTTCTGGGATAAGCAGTATAAAATGTTCTGTACTTTTTTGGGATCTTGCCGGGTATTTGTGACCTGGATTGGCCACTGTTGGAAACAGGATGCTGGGCTCGATGGACCTTTGGTCTTTCCCAGTATGGCAATACTTATGTAAATAACCCAACAATCAAACCATGGAATTTGTTCCCAGAGAATGTGGTCAAGGCACTTTAACACAGCTAGGTTTAAGGGGGTTCCTAGAAGACAAGTCCATGAACAATTATTCACCAAGTAATCTACCACATATCACTTGGAGTGAGCTGCAAGGAACGGATTTGCTCTTGGGGATCTGTCAGGTACTTGTTAGTGATCCGGACTGGGCACTGTTGGGTTTGATGGATTTGGATCTGATCCAGCATGGCATATCTTACATTCCTATGCTTTTAACTAGTACGCATTACCCTTGGGTGATTTTGTATGCTATAGCTACAAACTTTTCCAGCACTGCTGGACTATTGTAATACTGCTGTATTAACTGAATAATTGCTTCCACTATAGTGGATTGTTAGTCAAAGATTTTATGCTATGCTTCGTCCTTCCCCTACATCAGTCCACTATCCTGGAATGTTCTGCCAAGACAGCTTAAGGAGCTCATTGACCATCAACAGTTCAAGAAGTCCTTAAAAACCTTCTTATTCGCCAAGGCTTATTCCCCTGGCTCCTCCACTGTTTAACCTCTCTCTCTTGTTGGCTCTTCACCCCTGTCATTTACCCATGCCATTCCGTGTACTTCCCCTCCTGTCACATTCTGTTTCTGTGCCCTCTCTGTGTTGAATTGTATCCTTTTGACTTAATGTAAGCCACATTGCGCCTGCTTATGTGGGAAAATGTGGGGTAAAAAGGCACCAAATAACTACTACTACTTAACATTTATAAAGCGCTACCAGGGTTACGCAGCGCTGTACAATTCAACACAGAGTACAGTGCCTGCTCGAAGGAGCTTACAATCCAAAGGACAAAAATTAGACAGAATGCAATTGTACACATGACTTTCCAAATTTTTTCTACTTCCGTCTCTTGTTTTCTCTGTACTCCTTTACTGTAATTCTACAAATCCCCTCCAAACTTCTACTTATCCAGCCTCTTTGCTCTCACTAACTTCCAGCCTTCCAATTTCCATCATTTTTGGAGACCTCCAATTCGGTACTAC
Source organism: Microcaecilia unicolor (assembly GCF_901765095.1). NCBI lineage: Eukaryota > Metazoa > Chordata > Amphibia > Gymnophiona > Siphonopidae > Microcaecilia > Microcaecilia unicolor. The sequence continues at coordinate 213,714,467 of NC_044035.1, forward strand.
TTCAATGTATGCACCTGTTAATATACGACCTCCTAGACTCAAGAAAACTAATTAAAATAATTATATATACAGGCACCTCTTAAGATGTAGTTCTGATAATTTTGATCAGCTTCTGCTCCAACTTTGATCAGACAAGTTAAACCCTCCGAATTCACAAACTCTGGAACCAAGTCTTTGTCTTCCTATAAAAACAAAAATTGAAAATATCACAATATTTAAAAAAAAAAAAAAAAAATAGCTGAGAACAACAACAACAAAAAAAAAGCTAAATAATTTTTGTAGGTTGTCTTAGGGTATTATTTTAGAAGCATCGTGTCAGGCAAACAGTGGCATTTACACATGTATTTAAATTGCGATTTCAGAAAGCCACACCATATAGAAATTTAAAGGGGGTGATGTGGGACCTTGGTTTGGGCAGGACAAAATTTTACAAATGTATTCTCCATAGAGGAAATATATATTTATGGGGAAAAAATTTCCACATCAAGTTCTATACCAACTTAATGAATTGGAAGGAATTTTAAAAAGTGCTGGTTTTGGTCAGGGCTTTGCACAGGAGATTAAGGGAGTAATTCTCTTTAATCCCGTATTTTTTAAAATTTCTTCCTCTAAAATGAAGAAAAATACAAATTACAGCCTCATGACTACTTATTTGGCTGCTCTCAGATGTGCAAAATGGAACACCTACATGTGGAAGCGGTACCACTTAACACATGGAAATTGCAAAATAGGGTTCTTTATATATGTTGTAAAATGACAACTCCTGCAGTATGTGCCCACAAACAGAAGCATTCCTGCATATCCATATGCATACATATCCATACTTTACAAAAGGCTCTACATACAGCACAGTTTTTTGTACAATACTGCTGGAATTCAGAACGTCCTGGCCTGTACATCTCAATGTTCTATGTAAAACTGGTCTCCCCACGGTTGGGATCCCTAACTAAATTTAGTTGGTTAGCAATGAAAATCAGGCACCAAGAGGATAATTTTATAACAGGATGTCTAGGCTATCAAGGTGTTCGTGCATATGTTGCACCTATTTTATAAAATAAGGTGGGAAAAGTAAGTGCACAAGTTATTGTACATATGCTGGAAAAAAACAGGTACATATTTTATCAAGTTCAAGTATAAGTGTCAATCCACACTCCAGGAATGCTTACATGCGTATTGAAGATGAGTAGGCATGATGGGAGTAATTCCCAGGGCCGCCGAGAGACAGAGCTGAGCCTGGGGTAGGATCACCACCACCCTGCTACTTGGACTGCCGCTGGCCACTGCTCCCCCCTCCCCCCACTCGGGCAGCTGCTGCCCCCTTACCTTCCTGCATCATTTCTTCTCCTTCCTTGGTCTGTCACTCTCAATGCCCCTTTGTGCCGGGACACGGGTGATAGTGTTAACGCAATCACCCGGGTTCCAGAGACAGAAGCGAGACAGACCATGGCACCGGGCCCCCCCTGGGAGACTGGGCCCAGGAAACCTTGCCCTGCCCCACCTCCCCCTCTCAGCAGCCCTTGTAATTCCACAAGAAGCTGCTTAGTTTTAGGCAGCAAGAAGGCATGTAAAAGGCAGTATTCTAGTCATATAAGCTAAGCATACACATATAAAAGACATTTTATAAAATACCACCTAGCCAAAGATAGTGATCGCAAGGATGAGTTAACTGGCCTATTTTATGTTTAGAATGTTAATAAGCAATTTGAATTAACTTATGAGGGGGCGGGGGGTTGGAGATGGAGAATAGAGGGGAGAAATGTTAAAACATTGAGGATGAGACTGTCACCATGAATGTATTCTGTTCTTATTGTTTCACATGGTTAAGTTCTATGCATGTTGACTGCTGAGTTTGTTATATCATCAATAAAAACTATTGAACCTAAAATACCACCTAGCAGAAAAGCACTCACCACGACTTGACGATGCACATTTTGCCAATCGGTGTCTGCATGGGTGTAGTTTGGGTGCAGCGCACATCTATGCACATGAATTAGAGAGTTCCCTCATTTATGTGCATATATGCTAACATCTGGGTGAAGGCATTTATGCCAGCTATAGGGCTGGTGTATATGACTGAGCTGTAATCTACATGCATTTTTGGCCATTTGTAGAACAGATGTAGTACAGAACAGTAGGTGCCAAAAATTTTTTTTTAAAGAATATGCTTCAAATAGGCACCATAAGCAGTGACTACAGCAGGAACCTCGTTATAGAATTACACCCATGAATGTTTTGAGTATGTATATAGCAATATACATGGCTAAAGTTCCTCTTGAAAATGACCTTCCAACATACAATTACATGCTAATTGCATGTACGCATGTATTTCTACACGATCCAGATGTGAATATATTTGGAGAAGAAATTGCACTAGGCACAGGCAGAGTCACAAAGTATGCATTTAAGCTATAAAATACACTCATATACACATATTTTAGCACATACGTTAACTCTAGGTCTCAAACTGCTGTAAATATACATGTATGTGGCCACGTTTCAACCACAGTTTCAGTAAACAGGCTGAAAATAGGTGCCTACTTGGCCTTCTGACCTGAGTAACCTGTCACAAGCCCAATTTTGTATAAGGCACCTAGCTTGGAAAGGGGAAGGTTGAAACTTTTACACAATATTTTACTAAACCATGTTCAGTGGGAACAGCTATTTTACAAATAACCACATTTAAAAAAAAGTGTGGCATCACTCAGGGATATGTTTAGTTTAGAATACATGTTCTATAATACCTTCCATGGAGATGCATCAAGGTGGCTTAAAATCATTAAAAATTATGTCAAAGAGAAGATAAAAAGAAAGGGGACATGGGAGCGAGCAAAGATAAAACAGTTACTTGTTACTGTGATAAGAGAAGACAGATTAAAGTCAAGAGGTCAGAAAGGGAAAATTAGGTTCTTACCTTGGTAATTTTCTTTCCTTTAGTCACAGCAGATGAATCCATTAACTGATGGGTTATATCCGCCTACCAGCAGGTGGAGATAGAGAACACTGAAAGCCCACAGTGAGCTTGGATGGCTAGCCCCTTCTGCCTTCAGTATATGAAACTTCCAAAGCAGAGTGAGAAAGAAAGGTAAAATAACGTAAACTTTCCTCACAGTGAACAAACGCCCCAGAACCGGAGCAATAACCAACAAAGGAGGGACGTTCTCAACCTCTTGCAATAGAACAGCATGTAGAAACTCTGAGAACCGATCTTCAACTCCTCCCAATGTGATACGGTATCTGCATGAAGGATCTGAATAACAAAAACAAAGTCAGACAGAGAGGGATCATGGATTCATCTGCTGTGATTAAAGGAAAGAAAATTACCAAGGTAAGAACCTAATTTTCCCTTCCTTGTCATCAACAGCAGATGAATCCATTAACTGATGGGATGTACAAAAGCACTCCCTACGCAGGGTGGGAACAGGCAACTCCGCGAGCAAGCTCCTGCACTCCAAAATGCGCGTCCTGCTTCGCTGTCACATCCAGTCTGTAATGCCATACAAACGAGAGCTGAGAAGCCCAAGTAACCACACGACAGATCTCTTAAAGAGAAAGGACACCCGTTTCAGCCCACGAGGAGGAAATCGCTCTTGTGGAATGCACTTTAAACGCTTTAGGCGTAGACCGTCCTGAAAGCAGATACGCAGAAAAAATGACTTCCCTGAGCCAACGGGCTATAGTGGCCTTAGACGCTGTACACCCGCGTCGAGGACCTGTCAACAATACAAAAAGGTGATCAGAAGTCCTGAAGTCATTTGACATCTGAAGATACTGCAACAGGGCCCTGCGGACATCCAAAAGACGCAATTGCCCAAAGGAATCCGGAAAGTCCTCCCTCGAGAAGGAAGGTAGAAAAATGGGCCGGTTCAAGTGAAATGCTGAAACCACCTTAGGTAGGAAGGAAGGCACTGTACGTACCGTTACCCCGGACTCCGAGAACTGCAGAAAAGGATCCCGACAGGAAAGCGCCTGTAGCTCAGATACGCGTCTAGCCGATGTCATGGCCACCAAAAAGACTGTCTTGAGAGTCACGTCCTTCTCCGAAGCTCACCTAAGTGGCTCAAAAGGCGAACGCTGAAGAGCCTTCAACACCAGTCCCAGGTTCCAGGCCGGACACAGCGACCGCACAGGAGGACGAAGCCGAAGCGCCCTTCTGAGAAATCGGACAATGTCCGGATGAGCAGCAAGGGACAAGCCAGAGACTTTCCCTCAGAAGCATGCCAACGCAGCCACTTGAACCGGAAGGGAATTGTAAGCCAGGCCTTTTTGTAAGCCGTCCTACAAAAAGTCCAGGACCGACGAGACTGTAGCCCGTGTGGGTGTGATCGCTTTTGAAACACAATATGCCTCAAACTTGTGCCAGATCCGTGCATAAGCTGCGGAGGTAGACCGCTTGCGGGCCTGCAAGAGAGTGGAGATGACCTTGTTAGAGTAGCCCTTGTCTCTCAATTGTGCCCTCTCAAGAGCCAGGCCGTAAGACCAAATCGGCAGGGATCCTCCATAGTCACTGGACCCTGAACCAACAGGTTCGGCACCAGAGGCAAAGGAAGTGGAGCCTCCACTAGCATCCGACGGAGATCCGTGTACCACAGACGCCTTGGCCAATCCGGAGCGATGAGAATCACCAATCCTTGGTGCAGTCGAATCCGCAGAAGGACTCGCCCTATCAAGGGCCAAGGAGGGAACACATATAGGAGGCCTGAGGGCCAGAGTTGAGCCAGAGTATCCAACCCCGCCGAGCGAGGATCTCTCCTTCTGCTGAAAAAGCGAGGGACTTTGGCGTTTGCACTTGACGCCATTAGATCCAAACCGGGAGTCCCCCATTTGGCCCATATCTGAAGAAAAACTACTTCTGCCAGTTCCCATTCCGACGGGTCGATTTGATGTCTGCTGAGGAAATCGGCTTGCACATTGCTCTGACCTGCTATGTGAGCTGTGGACAGCAGATGCAAGTGGAGCTTGGCCCAGTGGAAAATCTGAGCAGCCTCCGCAGCCAGGGACCTGCACTGAGTGCTGCCCTGACGATTGATGTAGGCCACTGCTGTCGTGTTATCAGACAGCACCCGAACAGGAAGCCCCTTCAGAATCTTGTGGAAGGCCAGCAGAGCCTGAAATATCGCTCTCTGTTCCAAGCGATTGATGGACCATCCCGCTTCCATGGGTGTCCACTGACCCTGAGCATAGCTTCCCCGGCAATGAGCTCCCCAGCCCGAAAGGATGGCATCCGTTATCACCAGGCACCAAGAAGGAAGCACGAGCGGCATTGCCTGTCGCAGCATCCTGTCAGAGAGCCACCAATCCATACTGTGCCGGGCCGCAGGGAGCCACGTTAGTCTGAATTGGTATTCCTGGGAGATTGGAGACTATTGCTGAAGCAGAGCAATCTGCAGTGACCTCATGTGAGCTCTCGCCCAGGGAACCACCTCCATGGTGGCCGTCATCGACCCCAGGAGCTGAACAAAGTCCCAAGCTCGAGGGCGAGGCATCCGCAGGAGCAGACGGGCCTGATTCTGAAGCTTGCATCGCCTGTAGTCAGACAGAAATATGAACCCCGAGGCCGTGTCGAACCGGACCCCCAAATACTGGAGCGACTGAGAGGGTGTCAGGTGACATTTGGGCAAATTGATCACCCAGCCCAGAGTCTGAAGAACCATTATAACTCTGGTCGTGGCAAGTCGGCTCTCATCTGCCAAATCCGCCCTGATGAGCCAGTCATCGAGATACGGGTGAACTCTGATACCCTCTCGCCTGAGAAAGGTAGCTACCACCACCTTGGAAAAGGTACGGGAAGCTGCGGCTAGGCCGAAAGGCAAAGCCCGAAACTGGAACTGTTGGGCCAAAACATTTTATACTGCTTATCCTAGAAATAGTGGATTTTTCCCAAGTCCATTTAATAACAGTCTATGGACTTTTCCTTTAGGAAGCCGTCCAAACCTTTTTTAAACTCCACTAAGCTAACCACCTTTACCACATTCTCTGGCAACGAATTCCAGAGTTTAATTACACGTTGAGTGAAGAAAAATTTTCTCCAATTCATTTTAAATTTACTACATTGTAGCTTCATCGCATGCCCCCTAGTCCTATACTATTCATAACAGAAACATGGCTGCAAATGTGAGACACCCCATCGGGATATAAAATAACACACATCGCAGCAAGTGCGGGACCGCTGCGAGACGAACTGCCCACAGATGAAAGAGTTGGCGAGTCTTTTGATTCGCACCGGCAAAGGCGCGTCGACGCTCTTGGACCTGGAAAAAACAACTCCATCGCTCCCGAATTATTCAACCACCTTGGCCAAAGGAGTGGAGGAGTGAGTTAGAGGTATATGCTGAAACGGAGGACCTTTACAGCAGAACCCGAATCGGCGGAACCACTCCTAAACACCTATGAGAAATCAACTTGGAGTTTTTGGCTCCCGTGGAGGTTACATTGAATACCAATCTGGAAGGTGCTTTGGGACCTAACGGTGGCAGTAAATAATTTTGTTTCAGATATAATTTTATTAGAGAGTTACATGGACAATTCAACTGATTCTACATGAGCAAGAAGTGGTTATGATTTTGAAAATGATAATAGACCAGAAATTTTGAATAATAAAAAGATTATTATTATAGATGATTAATATCGAGATTGTTGTTTTTCCCAGAGTTCCGGGTATGACTCCTAAAGTTTTCCTCAGAAATATTTCCTCAAATTATTACTTTAAAAGGAGTGAAGCCTGTGAAAACTGGGATTACTTTAATCAGTGGGATTTGAATTAGACTTAAGTATATGTATTGTTAAATAACTTCTGGTTTTTAAAAGAGAAAGAATGTAATCAGATGTATTATTTCTAACTAATATTGGACAATAAGTATGTTTTCAATGAAATGATTTGACTATACACTATATTGGCCTTGAAGAAGCCAACCAGATCAATGTGGAACAATGAATTAGAATAGTAATATCTGGGGATAATCAGGTTAATACCACGGTTTTTTTTCTGTCTACTGTTTAATTGATCTCCTTATCTTGTTTCACTCTCCCTATTTAGTGGTCTAAGGAAGAGAATAGAATTACCTGACTGAAATAATTCCTACATATTACTTTCTCTGTATTTTCAGCAAGTTGTTTTATCGCTTGTAAAAATTTAAATGGTTATAAAAAAAAAAAAAAAAACACACATCAACAGAACTAAAAAGAAAGGAGGCGGGGTTGCCTTAATATATAAATCCTTCTTTACAGTAGAAACCACAGCTGAAAATATATTCCCTGCGATTGAAATCATGGTATGCAAAATCACAGATTCAACATTAACTGATCAAGTATGCAGTATACTTTTCTATCACCTGCCTGGAAGATGGTCCAACACCCAAGACGACTTCATGGACTTCATACCAAACATTTGTGCAAACTTCTCGAATGTCCTTCTACTAGGTAATATCATTCTATATCTAGACAAGCAACATGACGCCAACTCCAGGCTTCTAACAAACTTCCTGAACCAATGTAACTTCAAAACGGCACCAGCCACCTCATCTCATGTAAAAGGTCATCAACTGGGCATACTAGCTTACAGGTTCTTAGCCAATATTAACCATATAATAGAGAATCATAATTGGGCAGAGGTACCATGGTCAGACCATAACAAACTCACCTTCAAACTTCAATGGAAAGAGAATGGCAAAAACAGAGAACCAAGGACACCACACACTGCCCTAACCACAGGAAATGTGGACAACCATAGCTTCTGGTCAACAGTGATGAATGACCAAACTAACATAAGTACTAACATTCACTTCATGAGAAACTGGGATGAACTAAACGGAAACACACTAAACGAAATAGTACCACTCAAAATTAAAACAAAGAGGACATAACAACCGCGCCCCTAGTTAAATGAGAAACTATTAGAGATGAAGAAACTGTACAGGAAACTGGAAAGAAAATGGTGCAAAAACAAATCAGGGTCATTCCATGCCAAGTGGTCTAAAATTAAAAAAGTTCCCACCATCATGTTCTCTAATTTTGTTCAAATTTTATCTGTTGCGCGAGTCAGGTGTTAAACGAAGTTTCCCCAAATTTGAGGTCTCTAACTGCAATAGTTGCAGATCTAGATCCCCTTTTCTGAAAGGTTGTCAGTCCATGAGCGCGCGACATTTACCAAAATGCCATTTTTGGGGTCTAATAAAATCCAAACACATTTATAAGAATGGCTACAAAATTCAAATCCTGTACAGTTTTTGATGCTAATTCCGATGAAATACATTTTAACATTATGGATGCAAAATCCAGTCAAACATGATGGAGACATGATGGTGGGAAAGTTTAGACCACTTGGCATGGAATGACCCATCAGACATGAACAAAACCACATGGAGGAAAGCGCAAGTACAAACACATCACAAAAAGAGCCAAAGCGGAATACTACATCACATATGTGCGCCTAGAAGAGATAAACATGAAAAAAAAACCACCAACAGCAGATGACCTTGCACAATATTTTGAGGAAAAAATAATAAAACTAAGATCGAACCTAGCTGCAACACAAACATCACTCAGATTTCCTACATGAATGTGAAATCAATGAGGGCCACATCAAGGCAAACAATCTGGTCCTCCAAGATATCAACAACCAGCTCAGTTATAGCACTACTGACAAAATATGCACACACCAAATGCCTACTAGACAGCTGCCCAAACTACATGATGGAAAACTCACCAGATTGGTTCATCAAATGCTTAACTGAACACCTAGAATACATGTTCTTGGAAGGCCATTTCCCCTCTGACAAACCCTAAATCCCTAAAAACATCATCAGAAAGATCAGTGAACTCACTAATTACAGACCAGTGGCATCAATTGCAGTGCTGACAAAAACAATGGAGGAGCTAGTAGCACAACAATTAATGGAATACCTAATGCACTATTTGTTCCTTCACAGCTCTAAATCAGGCTTCAGACCATGCTATAGCACTGAAACTGTCATAACCACCCTGATCACATAATTCAGAAGAATAATAAGCCAAGGCCAGTCAATACTACAATTCGATATGTCAAGCACCTTCGACCTAGTAGGCCACACAATACTAATGACCCTGCTCAAGAACATAGTAATAACTGGAGCACTAGCAACCCGGTTTAACGGTTTTCTAAGAACTAGATTCTATCTTGTCAAGATATCCAATAAGTGTTCAGCCTCCTGGATCCCTGAATGCGGGGTCCCTGAGGGTTCCCAGATATCACCAATATTATTTAATGTCCTGATAGCTGCACTTGGCAAGAAACTAGAAAAAAGGGGTTTAAACCCATTCATATACGCAGACAATGTCACCATCTACATACCTTTCAACAACAGCATCAGAGACACTGGGATAAGGCCAAAAAAGGACTTGACCTCATAGAAAACTAGGCCACAACTGTCAAACAAACAACCAAGACAAAACCAAACTCCTGATTCTATCCAGTCAGCACAATCCCACCATTTAGCAAAACTTCATAACAGATCAACAATCTTACACAATCAAAACACAAATAAAACAGGAATCATTCTCAATAAACATCTGACCCTTGAAGACCAAGTTACTGCAATCATGTCAAAAAGCTTCAAAACACTATGGAGACTGAGAAGAATCAGAGACTACTTCCCCAGACAGTCATTCCATCTTATAGTAGAGATGCTGATATTGTCCTAACTAGACTACTGTAATGCAGAATACGTAGGCTGCAAAGAAAATCTACTATGATAATTGCAGACCGTCCAAAACACAGCAGTGAGATTGCTATTCAAAAAGACGAAATATGATAGAGGAACCCCACTACTCATAATGCTACACTGGCTCTCAATCAAGGCCAGACTATTTTTCAAAACTAGTACAATCATCTTCAAAATACTGTTTGGCATGCCACCGGACCTACAAGCTAGACATGATCAAACTATCACCAAGAAATCCAAACCCAGGAACCAGAGTTTACTTACTACTTCACCTGCCCAACTGCAAAAATATACAAGTCCACCTACACTGCGGGATTTAGCTACCTGGGCTGAAAATGGTGGAACTCAATTCTAACAGTCATAAGAAGCATCACAAACTACCTCCAGTTCAGAAAAGACCTAAAGACCTACCTTTTCAGGAAAGTCTATGAGCAAAATATGCACTAATCATTCTGGAACAATACACAACACAACCTCTAACTGTAACACACATCTTTTCATCTAAGAAAAGAATTTGTATATACCTTCTCAAGAAACCCAATGAGTACACACTAATAGTTATCTTGCCAACCACTGTAAAACAAAGCATCATATCTAATATAATAATTCGCACCTCCAAGGTTCTGAAGCTGACTCCGTGGCAGCGTGGCAGTAAAGCAGTGTAGTGTTCGTAGGGTTCGTAATCAACCCGCCCTTGAGGGAACTCTGTATAGTTGCCAGCCCCCGTGCCTCCCTCCCTCTTTCTCTTTGCCCTCCAAGCATGATCTGTCCCTCCAGTAGCCCCTCGCCTTCCTAAGTGCTGGCTGTATTTTTAAAATTCTTACCTTGGGGTGCAGCGTCCACAGTAAAGGCGAGCGGTGCTTCACGTCTCAGCTCTGCCTCTGGTCCTGCCCTTCCAGAAACAGGAAATGAGGGCGGGATCAGAGGCAGAGCTGAGACGTGAAGCGCCGCTCGCCTTTACTGTGGACGCTGCACCCCAAGGTAAGAATTTTAAAAATACAGCCAGCACTTAGGAAGGCGAGGGGCTACTGGAGGACAGATCATGCTTGGAGGGCAGAGAGAGGGAGGTAGGCGCGGGGGCGTGGAATTCGGAGAAGGGGGCGTGGACCTCGGAGGGAGGGAGGGGGCGTCCTGCAAGTTGAAGGGAAGAGGAGGAGGGTCATCCTGGAGCTTGAAGGGGAGGGAGGGAGGCGCGGGGGTTTGGAACTCAAACGAGAATGGGGGTCCTGGAACGAAGGGGAGAGGAGGTGGTCCTGGAAATCAAACGGGAGGGGAGGGGGGCCTGGAACTCGGAGGGCACACAGAGAGAGAGGTAGGGAGGGGGCCTGAAACTCAGAGGGGAGAGAGATGGAGGGGGAGCCCTGGATATGGGTGGATGGAGGAGAGGCCAGGGGAGAATGAAGAGTTGATGCACATGTAGGGGGGGAGGGCAAGGGACAGAGGAGAATTGCTGTACCACGATAGATGGAGGGGGCAGGGGAGAGATGCTGCACATGGATGGATGAAGGGGGCAGGGCACAGAGGATGTTTGCTGCATATAGATGATTGCAGGGGAGAGAGCATAATTGGTGCACACGGGACACACACTACACTCTCTAACTCGCACAGACACACACACACATTCTGTCTCTCTCTCTCTCTCTCTCTCTGACACTCACTCTTTCTCTCTCACACATACTCACTTTCTCTCACACATACTCTCTCCTAACAGTTCCCTTAAAAACATAATTGCCATTAGAGGACAAACTTGCTAGCGCCCGTTTCATTTCTTTCAGAAACGTGCTTTTTTTTTTTTTTTACTAGTAACCTTATAAATGTAACTGAATCAATGTAATATCTGTTAAATGTAAGCCACAATGAACCGAAACTCATTTTTGGATGATTGTGGGATACAAGTATGAATAAATAAAATAAAAATAGAGCCTATTCTGATATTGTATTTTGTTAATTCATGGGAATGTTCCAAACAGTTTGAGAAACATTCCTAACTTCTTCATGATCCTTAACCAAAAGCTTCTAAGGTTATGGCTTTCTATCTGGGCCTGATGCTAGTTGTACCTGAGTCAGTGCTCAGAGATAAACAGTAGGGTCATGTGTTTTGTTTGGGTTTTTTTTTTAATTATCTTTTATTAGTTAATTAAATTTTTTACACGTAGAACATGCAATTAGAAATACATTGCATAATTTGAATAATTCAATAAACAAATTTAGTCTTAATATTAAAATTAAAGGTACATTCACCAAACCTAAAAGGAAAAGACAAGCTACACAATTAATTAGACCACAATGAAATGGCTGAAAGAGGGGGGGGGGGGGGCGATTCAGATAATAGGAGATCTCAAGAGGAAAAGAAGAAAAAATGTATATGGCCTGACCTTATCTTCCCTCCATTAACATTGATAATCAGATGGTAATTCTTACTCTGCAGGTTTAATGGCTAATTTTTTCATTTCTAAAAACGCTTTAAGATGTTCTGGCTCAAAAAACATATATTATACCCCCAGATATTTAACCAGATATTTACATGGGTAGGCCAATAAATATGTTGCCCCCAGTGCTCGGGTCTTTTCTCTATACAACAAAAATTTATTTCTCCTATCTTGCGTCGTTTTACAAACATCCGGGTATACCCACACTCTTTGACCACAAAAAGTTTTTAAAGCATTTTTAAAATACAGCTTCAAAACCGCATTCATATCCTGCTCAAAAACAAATGATATTAAAAGAGTTCTACGGTGGTCAATTTGAGATAGAGATGTCTCTAGTATTAATGAAATGTCCAACTGATCTTGGCAATCCAATGGTAAGTTCATTGGTTTACTTTTTTCACCATCGCCTGGTTCAGCTTGCTGAGGTATTGGTAAATAAAATATTCTGTTTAGAGGAGGAATAGCTGAATCCGGGTATAGTAAAATGTCTTGTAGATATTTCTTAAATATTTCAGTAGAACTTATTTCTTTAACCCATGGAAAGTTTAATATTCTAAGGTTCAATCTTCGATTAAAGTTTTCAAAATGCTCTATTTTCCTGTGAATTACCATTTTATCTGTTACCAAGGTCTCAGTTACAGATTTTAAAGATTTTCCTTCCTGCTGGAATGTATCAGTTTGTAATTTCGTTTCTTGCTTAATTTTCTCAAAGGAGTTAGTCAGTAAATCAATTTTACTTACTAATTGTGAAGTTTCCCAAGCTGATTTCATTACCGTCTGGCTTAAAGCCTATAAAGTCTTCCATATCGTCTGCAGTGTAATCTCCACAGGAGGATTCCCCTCCGTAGATGTTCCTTCCGCGTTCAGGAGAGAGTTAGCGCCAATCGGGGTTTGGCCTAACACGCCTTCCGTAGTAGACTCACTCTCCTCGCTCTGTCCTGAGATCGCTGGAGGCAGAGGACGATTATCGGGCGGCAAGAGTGAGGTCTCCCATTCCGAGGGAGCCATAGCTCCTACAACAGCTCCCAAGCCAGCATCGCTCACTCTCGATACAGGAATGGGCGTTGTGAATCGGTCCAGTGTTTGTTGAGCTGGGGAGGAAGTTCGGACCGTTGGCGTCTGGCCCTTAACTATCCCCTTCCTTTTTGTATGGGGCATTTCCAGCAAAAAGGTAAGAAAAAAAGGGAAAAGGCTGCCAACAAATTCAGCTGCTCGATCCACAAACGAACAGATCGCCATCTTGTCACGCCCCACACCGTTGAGTAAGTCCAGAGCCATGTGTTTTGTTTTTTAACAAAGTTTAATGGCAGCATTCTGGATGATCTAAGGTTGCCGAATCTGAGAAACTGTTATGTTGTGATACAAGGAATTACAATAGTCCAGTTTTGTGATGACAAGGGCCATGAGAAGAATTCTAAGGGAGGAAAAAAAAATAATCAAGCATAGAGTGGACAGACCAGATTTGCCACAGAGTAAACAAACTACACTGGAAGGCAGAAGAAATTAGTTTTTGAAAAGAAATGGAATTATCCAAGTGAGCCCCAAGGACTTTTACAGAGTCCTTTAAGGGGGCATCTACACCGTGGATATGAGGTGGGAAAGAGGACATGATAGGTGGTCCGGAAGAAAAAAATAATCACTTCAGACTTATTTGCATTAAGCTTAAAATGGTTATCAGACAGCCAATCAGTTATTGTATCCAGCTTGGAAGAGATTACGGACATACATGGAGAGTTGAGATCTATAGAAGTAATAATCTGAATGTCCTCAGCACAGATTAAGGAGGAGAGATTTAAAGACAAATCAGTAAAGCAAGAGGGGATAGAAAAACCATTAAGGATCGAGCATTGAGGTACCCCAGATTTAAGTACTAATGGACATCAGGCCTTTCTTTACGGTCAAAGGAATTGGCTTTGCTCTTCTTGCTGAGACATTGATTTTAATTGGTGCAAAATATGACTAGCTTTCTGCAGACCACATACTGCCTTCTGCCTGAACAATTTCAAGACATGTTTCTGCTATTGCTGCTAAGGAAAAAGCAGCAGCCTGATTTGTTGCAAAAGCAAATTAAATTTGGTATTACAACCAATATGTAGACTAATATGGTACTGGAATACCATACATAACAGTAACTAACCAGAGATTTTTGGCTTTTATTTTACTGTAAAATGTCAAACATTATAAGTATATAACAATAATCCACAGTGTCACATGAATAGATCAAATGGTCTCAGTGGTGCAACTTATTAGTATGTGTACTACACACTGGAAGAATTAGAGCACCAACTTCGTCACTGAACAATCAATCAAAAGTCTTTCTAAGCTTCAAAGCTACTTTAGAAACTCAATATCATATATTCATATTTATCTTAAATTTTTTAACTCATTTAAAATTGAATAATCATCTGAAAAAATGTACACTGGAAAGAATGTTGGCTTGGGGACTAGAAATCCAACATATTTCACATATGGCTATATCAAGGATACGTCGCCTAAAATACCAAGAGGAAAAACAATAAATATTTCCCTCCCAGAATAGGAAAAAAAAAAATTATTGAAAATTAGTAAAAATACTAAACTAACCTTAAGCTTAAATGCCAGCTGCCTGGATAATGTACTTTTTATCCCAGTCAAGATGGCAACAGCATTTCTTAAGCACCCTTTAATCCCAACTGTCTGAATACATCATAACTGCAAACTCCTCCTACAGGAATACCCCCTAAACTAAAGTCATTCACTCTACTTCCTGGTTTAACCCTAAAGGAACTACAGATCCATAGGCGCCCCCTATAAGAGGCTTGGGGAGGCTTAGCTGTGACCTTTCCTCGCCTGCCTCCTCCTCCACATGTAGCCCCGATGCCAAAACAAAAGCCGCTGCAGTTCACCCCCCCCCCCCCCCCCCCCCCCCCCCCGCTGAGCCTGCCCTCAGCTCCCTGACCTTTCCATTCCTGCCGTGGCCGGAGGAAGGCGGGACACTGAGCGGGAAGTGAGAAGGGAAAGGCTGGAGCGGAGGTGAGCCATCGCTGCAACTTTAAAAGGTTTAAACGCTGGGCGGCCCACGGCACGAATGGAGAGAAGGGCTGCTGGGCAGCTGAGGGCGGGCACGTGGGGCAGGGGCAAGTCACTGCACAATGGATGGAAGAGGAGGACAATAGGAGGCAAAGGAGAATCAGGCATGGGGGGGAGGACAGGGGCAGAGGAGAAATCACTGGACATAGAGGGGAGGGCAGGGGAGAGGAGAATTGCTGGATTTGGATGGCTGGAGGGGGCAGGGGAGAGGAGATTTGCTAGATATGGATGGAGGAGAAGGCATGGGAGAGAGGCTGGACATGGGTGGATGGAGGGGAGGGAAGACTGGAAGGAGATGCACATGGATGGAGGGGAGGGAAGACTGGAAGGAGATGCACATGGATGGAGGGGAGGAAAGAGAGGAGAAATCTGGACATAGATGGAGTGGAGGGCAGGGAAGAGAGGAGAAATGTTGGACATGAATGGAGGAAAGGAAAGACAAAGGAAGGAGATGCACATGGAGGGGAAGGGAGAGAGGAGAAATGCTGGACATGGATGGAGGGGAGGGAAGTAGATGCACATGGATGGAGGGAGAGAGGAGACATGCTGGATATGGATGGAGGAGAGGGAAGACATAGGAAGTAGATGCACATGGATGGAGGGAGGGGAGTGAGAAGAAATGCTGCATATGGATGGAGGGGAAATTGCTGAATTTAAGGGCTGGATTTGAACACTTTGAGGGCAGATGCTGAAACTGGAGAAAGGATAGGGACAGGGCTACAGATGGTAGGACGCATAAGGACACAAGAGGATGGTGGACATGATGAGAGAAAAAAATATCAAATGGAAAGAAGACACTGCATAAAACAGAAGACACTGGGACCAACGCGAATAGAAAAACTAAATGATCAGACAACAAAGGTAGAAAAAAAGTATTTTATTCAGAATTTATTAATTGAAATATGTCAGCTTTTAGAAATATGCATCTGTGATATTTTGCATGTAAGTTTCAATTTTTCTAGTATTGCTGCATGCTGAGTCTGACTTCTTGAGGTAACTTTCCAGTTCAATATTTTGCCTTCATATCTGTTGTGTCATGTGTTTTTCATGTGTGATCAAGGTGCAGTATTCTGCTAGCGTGTATATTTGCAGCCCTTTTTGTTTTGGCTTTTTTTTTCACTAGGTTGTGTGCTGGTGCTTTAGAGTCCAGTGTAATTACAGTGCTGCCTTTCCACGCATAAGGTTGTAGCTCGTCCTGTCCTTGGAGTTAGTGCTGTTATGGTTTGGTAAGGTTATGAGTGTGTTTTTGCACAAGTTTGTGTATAGTGTTTTGCAGCGGAGAGATTGTGTGCTGGCCTTACTGAGGTGGCTCCAAAACATCAGAAAGGGTGTAGAGCCTAAATCATGACACACTACCTCTTGAAGGATCTACATATGGTCGTTAATAAAAGGAACTCATTGTGAACACTATCCACCCTAAAAGGGTGTTTTATGGCTCTACATGAGAATTGTGATATGATCCCTTGCTTCATATTGTTGACGGTCTGCATTTTCCGTAAGGATGGTATATTGGTGTATTAGGTTCTGCCCAGTGTAATATTTATGGTACAGTAAGGTTCTGAGTGTGTTTTTGCACAAATTTGTGCATAGTGTTTTGCAGTTGAGCGATTGTGGTTAGTATATGCTTTGAGCAACCACTTTATTCTTTGTCATATGATACATATCTAATATCTAAATTTAATAAATAGTATTGTAACTTATTTTTACTTTTTTCTGTGTTAGACAATTATGGATGTATGCTCCACCCCTGGCCCCACCCCTAACCCCGCCCTTTTTAGCCTCCCCAAACAGTTGGGCCACCGACTGCCTATGTACAGATCGTAACTGAAAGATCCATTTTTGTTTTTTAAAATTCAGGATCTTCTCGGTAGAACCACCCTCCCACCCTACCATTCCAGTGTACGACACACCACCTTAAACCTGAAACTGAACGGACTTTCTCTTCCCAATACTAAAGGTGCCTGATGATTATGAGTTTCACTTAAAGGAATGTGCAGGACGTCAGGAGGAAGAAAGAACACAGGGCAGGGAACGCGGCACACCGGAGACCAGCACTGAAGAAGGCTTCGGCTGGTGGGGGTTGGGGACCCCCGCCAGCAAAACCAGGAGCCTGGATGAAATTTGCGGGGGCCTAGGCTCCAGTGGCCCCACCTAGCTACACCCCTGTCCTTGATGCAACAATGGATGAATCTGTTGCAGTAACAGTAAGATGCTCGAACAATCGAACAACTGGGCACATGATGGAAGAACAGTGCAGATGGTAGGAGTCTGATCAGCAGACAAGATTCTTGTTGCCACATCAAAGGCAAACAAGAAACAAATGATGTCATTTAACAACGTTTTGTTAAAAAAAACTGCAAAGCTGCTTTTGGATTTAATCATTGAATTCAGTTGCCAGTTGTCTAAGATGTTTTATGTTTTTACATATTGATACCAGCATTTTATAGATGCTGTTCTATCTAGTTGAAACAGCCTGTTTGACGCTAGTTTCAAGCTTTTAGAGAATGACACAGGGACAAAGTTTATCCCCGTCCCCACCCCATCCCCATGAGCTCTGACCTGATCCCCGTGGTTGACCGCATGTCCCCAGCCCCGTGTCATTCTCTACTTTGCAGACAAGTATTACAGCTTCTGTTGATAATATTTAAACATATCATCCTTACCTGAAATAACTGTTTCAGTGAGAAAAGGGATCTTCTCAGCTCCGGACCACTAGAATTGTACAGTTTTTCTGTCAAATGTAAAAGGAACCAAATTATGACCATCAGTTAGATGCCTAGTTAACAAATAATGCTTTTCTTTAAAAGAAATATATTTTATGAGGTTGCAAAGGAATGACTCATATCGGGATCTATAAATATTGCTTCCTTTCTCCCCATCACAGCTCTGCTACATCTCATGATCTCTGCTGTTAGGGGAAGCATATTGAGAAGAGTAATGTTTTCAATTCCTCAATATCATCACACATACTCACCTGGGAAATAATGCAGTATAAACAAGTCACATGAGTCATCTGGACTCATGTGACTTAAGAATAAACTTATTGGAAGATATCTGACTTCTGTTCGTTCTTTGGGACATTCCTCCACCCTGTTTGTTGTTTGACTTTTGTGGAAGGACTTTCCCACTCCTTTTGTTTGAGCGTGCTAGGGCACCATTAGATGACCTGGGAATCTGTTTTAATATGGTGGGGGGGGGGTTCCTGGGCCAGCCATTTTGTGGCACGTCTTTTTTTTTTTTATGTCAACTGTCCTGTCAGTGCCTGAGCCCATCACTGCTCAGATACTGACAGGAAAGTTGACATTCCTACTACTACTACTTAACATTTCTAGAGCGCTACTAGGGTTACACAGCGCCGTACAGTTTAACAAAGAAGGACAGTCCCTGCTCGAAGGAGCTTACAATCTAAAGGACGAAATGTCAAGTTGGGGCAGTCAAGATTTCCTGAATAGAGGTAGAATGGTTAGGTGCCGAAGGCGACATTGAAGAGGTGGGCTTTGAGCAAGGATTTGAAGATGGGCAGGGAAGGGGCCTGGCGTATGGGCTCAGGGAGTTTATTCCAAGCATGGGGTGAGGCGAGGCAGAAAGGGCAGAGCCTGGAGTTGGCGGTGGTGGAGAAGGGTACTGAGAGGAGGGATTTATCTTGAGAGCGGAGGTTACGGGTAGGAACATAAGGGGAGATGAGGGTAGAGAGGTAAGGAGGGGCTGCAGATCAAGTGCATTTGTAGGTTAGTAGGAGAGGCTTGAACTGTATGCAGTACCTGATCGGAAGCCAGTGAAGTGACTTGAGGACAGGGGTGATATGAGTATATCGGTCCAGGTGGAAGATAAGACGTGCAGCCGAGTTCTGAACGGACTGAAGGGGGGGGGGGATAGATGGCTAAGTGGGAGGCCAGTGAGGAGTAGGTTGCAGTAGTCAAGGCGAGAGGTAATGAGAGAGTGGACGAGAGTTCGGGTGGTGTGCTCAGAGAGGAAAGGACAAATTTTGCTAATTCCACACTAAACTGCAGATTATTGCCACAATTTTAATGAAGCACTAGTTTGCATGCTCATTAGTTTGAACATGCTGCAACTATTTTTTTTTTGCACTAAGTTTGAGGTGGAGTACGTACACTACTGTAAATCTTTGAGCATCGACCCATCTGTGAGTGATATATCTACATAAAGCTAGCCAAATAACAAGGTACATAATGCCATTATCTGGCTAACTTGAAACTCCAGTTTCTCATAACCTTTACTACATAAGTACATCAGTATTGCCACACTGAGACAGATGAAAGGCCCATCAAGCCCAGTATCCTGTTTCTAACAGTGGCCAATCCAGGTCACAAATACCTGGCAAGATCCCAGAAAAGCTCAATACATTTTATGATGCTTATCCCAGAAATAAGAAGGATTTTCCAAAGTCAATTTAATAATGGTCTATGGACCAGTTCTGACAGAAAAGGACATTTCCCTGATAAGTGAACAATGTAGGTTGATAAGTGAGGAATTGTAGGTTAGTGATAGGCAAAATAAACATATAAAAAGCAAATTTTATCAACTAACCTTCATAGTCTTTTCCACTTAGTTTTAAAAAATTAGTACCACAGCATTAACAGATAGAATCTAGCAGGCACTGCAGGATCTAGTTTAGTCTTATGACTATTCCTTGAGGAAGCCATCCAGACCCTTTTTAAACCCTGCTAGCTAACTACCTTTACCACATTCTCCGGCAATGAATTCCAGAGTTTAATTACATGTTGAGTGAAGAAAATGTTTCTCCAATTCGTATTAAATTTACTACTTTGTAATTTCATTGCATGCCCCCTAGTCCTAGTATTTTTGGAAAGAGTAAACAAACGATTCACGTCTACCTGTTCCACTCCACTCATTATTTTATAGACCTCTATCATATCTCCCCTCAGCCGTCTCTTCTCCAAGCTGAAGAGCCCTAGACGCTTAGCCTTTCCTCAAAGGGAAGTCGTCTCATCCCCTTTATCATTTTCGTCGCCCTTCTCTGTACCTTTTCTTTATGTGAATTGTCACCCTGATATTCAGGCCACGACAGTCAGTGAACTGTGCCTGGATATTTAACGTTGGGCCTAATCCAGGCACTGGCATTGAATATACAGGCCATCAAAAGTTATCCAGGTACTGGCACTCATTATCAGCTGGGCAGCTGGACAATTATCCAGGCAAGTTAGGATAGCCGTTTCTGTGGTCTTATTTGCTCAGATAGTTATCCTGCCACTGGCATTCAATGTTGCCCCCGAACAGCCCTTGCACTACCTGGATAGTGCTGTCCAGATATTCAGTGGCACTAGCCAGGAAAGTGCCACTGAATATCTGAGTTTGTGCCAGGAAGCTCCATTTTTGTTTTGACCTTGAGTGCTTGTGTTTCTGCAGGTTCTGAGGCAATAGGTGCTATGCCTGAGTAAAGCCTAATTCTCACAGGCAGTCACATGACCATTGATGTTCTGGGGTGATAGCTGGCACTGAGAGGGCGGTGCCCGAGTAAAGTTTGATTCTTACAGGCGGTTACGTGTCCGCTGATGTAAGAAGACTTCCTGTGTGATAATTATTTAACTCTGCTATCAGTGGTGTTTGTGCCAAAGGACCGTGCCCAAGGAGCAGGTTGTGCTCCTTGGGGCGAGCCTATGGAAAGTAAAGGTTGGAAATATTCCTATTTATTTTGGGGAGGGGGAAATAAGTGGGGGCCTGTTGGAAGTATAGGGGCTGGGTTTTTGAAATGTTTTAAATATCGTGTTGTGGGACTGGGCAGCCTATACTGGTGTTGTGGGGGCAGAAGGCAAGTGTATAAAAAAATCGGTGTAGTCCATGGGTTACACCCCTGTTTGGTTGAGTGTAATATGAGGGGATTGAGCAATTTTGATGGGGGTTTGAAGGTCAAGGCAGTTCTTCTGACCTGTTGTAGAGAGGTGTGGTAGCCGTGTTAGTCCACTCTTAAAGGTTATCAATAGAAATCAAACCAAATAAAACATGGAAAAGAAAATAAGATGATACCTTTTTTATTGGACATAACTTAATGCATTTCTTGATTAGCTTTCGAAGGTTGCCCTTCTTCGTCAGATCGGAAATAAGCAAATGTGGTAGCAGATAGTATATATAAGTGAAACATCCAAGCATTACTTTGACACTCTGACAACCTTCGAAAGCTAATCAAGAAATGTATTATGTCCAATAAAAAAGGTATCATCTTATTTTCTTTTCCATGTTTTATTTTGTTTGATTTCTGTTGATAACCTTCTGAACTGTTGTAAGCGCAGAAGGAAGTCAGAGTTGGTTTTGGATTTAAGGAGTGAAGTTTGCAGATCTGGGGTTTTTTTTGTTTGTTTTTTTATTTTTAACTTAGACTTGGTTAAGGGAGGACCAATAGTCCTATTTGGCATCTTCCCTTTTGGAGGGTTATGTGCTGGTTACTTCTGCTAGAGTGGGAGAGAGGGGATATGATACAGACGTTTACATACCTCAGTGGCATTAATGTACAGGAGGTGAGTCTTTTTCAAATGAAGGAAAACTCTGGAATGAGAGGGCATGGGATGAAGTTAAGAGGAAATAAGCTTAGGAGGAATCTGAGAAAATACTCTTTTACATAAAGGGTGGTGGATGCATGGAATGGCCTCCTGGTGGAGGTCACGGAAGCAAGGACTGTGTCAGAATTTAAGAAAGCATGGGATAGGCACGTGGGATCCCTTAGAAAAAGAAGGAGCTAGTGGTTACTGAGGAAGGGCAGACTGGATGGGCCATTTGGCCCTTATCTGCCATCATGATTCTTCGAACATCTGTCTGTGCCCTGAAAATGGCAAAGACAAATCAAGCTCAAGTATACGTATCATACCATAAACTATGAGTTTATGTTGTTGGGCAGAATGGATGGACCATACAGATCTTTATCTGCCGTCATCTACTATGTTGCCTTCCAGCCGTGCAAGCATGATAGTGGAGAGTTGAAGGTTACTGAGAAATCCAGCAGCACCAGTATCAAGGTGTATCCCCTGTCAGGATTTCTGGGCAAGTTATCAAGCAGGGATACAAGAAATGTCTGTTCCATACCCAAGTATGAAGCAAGATTAACATGAGTTTAGCTAATTTCTTTATTTTAGCTAGTTACCAAGACAGACTCTCTATTCTTTTCCAAGAAAAGGTACATTAGATACTGGCTGGTAGTTTTCCAGCTTCTCCTGGTGAAGAGGAGATCTTTTTTAGTAGGAGGTACACCACAGCACTTTTTAGTACTATTGGGAGTTGCCCTTTCTCAAGAGACAATTGTTTTTGTGGCCCCTTCAATGAAGTCACTGCTTTCCGGGTGTAATATCTTTGCTGTGCAAGTGTCAAGGAGACAGGATTTTTCCCCAAGAGTCTCCTCTCTTATATGTTGAATATGTCCAAGACAGCTGTGTGTGGGGGGACGAGAAAATGTTCTCCTCATGAGCTGGTGGAAGGCTCAATGGAACTGCCTGTAGGTCCTAATAGAGATGTTTAAGTATGTGGCAAAAATCATTGCTGGTTAGTTGTAACTTGGAAGGCTGTTTCTGTTGTGGGGGATGAAATAGACCTTTTTACTATTCTGAATAGCAGCTTGGTTGAGTTTAATGCACTAAGAGAAGTATTGTTTTTTAGGCTTCTGATAAGGCCTGGTAGTACACTGCAATGTGTTTCCACCAATTAAGCACATCTTTGTCTGGGCAAGATTTACCTTTCTAGTTTATGTCCTTCTAATATGCAGCTCGTGGCAGGCAGTGGTTTTAAACTCGCTGGCAATCGCAGGCAGAATTAAACCCAGATATTCAATGCCAGGCCATGCCTGGCCACCAGTATTAAATATCCAGCCATGGAGTCGGAAATTATGCGAGTGCTGACTAATATTCAGTGCTGGCGCTTGCACAGTTAAGCAGGCAAAGATAGGGACTGCCTTTTGTATGGTCCTTTCTGCCTGCTTAGGTATGCGGGCACTGGCACCAAAGAAGTCCAGTGCTCGAATAACTGCCAGCACCTCCCCAACTCCATCCATGGACCACCCTCAGCACTAACTGGGCAGTGCCATGGCTGTCAGAGCCAATATTCGGTGGCACTGCCTGGTTACATGGCGCTGAATATTGGCGGCCAGGATTATGAATGAGGATTAGTGTCAGAATCTCTCCTGCTCTCTTAAACCAGGGTGAAAAAAACTCCCACTTTCTTCTCCAGCCCCCTCCCCATAATGCTTAAGGACCTGTAGTTCTGGGGAGAACCCAGGAAAATTGGTTGGGCACAAGACCTTTTTGGGGGGAGCCATTATTTCTAAGCCAATTGCTAGGTTGTGCATTCCAGATATCAACCCTCTGACACCTAGATTAAAAAAAAAAACAACTTAAAAAAAACCTAGCATACAAATTACTGGGGGACTTTGCCTGCTCCTTAAATTTAGCCCTTGGAATAGCAGCTTTTTCCCACTACAACATTTTTTGCACATATTTTGCTTGCACATTTTTTTCTGTGAATGTTCTTTTTCCTTCAGGAGGCTGCCACAAACTAAAGCCTTGGTCAAAAGCTGTGCTATTTTAAAACTGTCTAAGCAAACTGACTGGCAAACTTTTCTGCCAAACTTTAAATCTAACCCTGAAAGAATTACTAATTGCAACGAACCTCTCAATTCTTGAGTGATGTGTTAAGAACTGCTGGCATATTACACACACTATAGCAGTGAGCAACTATCTTTAGTGTTTTGAAAACCAAGCATGTTACAGGCTGAACTTCTCCCTTTCTACAATCATTCACAAATTTGGTAAATGTATAAACCTTGCTTTCCGTAACAAAAGGTGATTTTACTCAAACAAATCTCTTTAAATCTTGAAAACACAATTTTAATTAGGAAAACTTAAATAACTTAGCTGGATGACTTCAAAATATTTAAATTTGTTTTAACTTCTTGTATAATTTTCTATATAGTTTAGGTGTTTTGCTTTACATTTGGGGTAAATGTTATAATATAAATCATATCTAAAAAAAGAAAAAGAAAAATTTGGTGCTGACCCCCCACACACTTAAGCATTATTCTATAAGCTGCACCTAAAGTTAGGCACGCTTTATAGAACAGTGCTTAAGTGCAGGGGGTCATGCGTAAATTTAGGTGTGTCCATTTGCACCAACAAAAATATAGAGCAAATGCCTGCACCTAAATTACACGCACAACTCCCTTATTCTATAATTGCACAAGTAACTGGAATCCAAGCCCATGCACCACCCTGAAACGCCCATAACCCTCCCATTTCCACTCCCCCTTTTAATGGACATACTTAAAAATTTAAATACGGATCAGGCACCTAAATTTACACCAGTACATGTTAATTGATTTGAATTTGTGCCAATAATTGCTTGTTAAGCTAATTAGCACTAATTTGCTTGCTATTCAATTAAATTGCACAAGCAAATTGGGCATGCAATTTTTGGCAACTTTTATGAATTAGGGGGTTGGGCACCACCTTACTACTATTACTTCTCATTTCTATAGCACTATACACTGAACATGTAAGAGACAGTCCCTGCTCAACTGAGCTTGCAGTGTAATCAAGACAAACAAACAAAACAGATAAGGGAATTACTAAGGTGGGAACGATAAAACAGACACGGGTACTGAACAAGTAAATAGGAATTAGGAGTTAAATGCAGCCTCAAAAAGGTGAGCTTTTAGCCTAGATTTGAAGATGGCCAGAGATAAGAGCTTGATGTACTGACTCAGGAAGTCTATTCAAGAAGTATGGTGCAGCAAGATAAAAGGAACAGAGTCTGGAATTGGCAGTGGAGAAGAGATTTACCTGATGAACAGAGTTCCTGGGAAGGAGTGTAGGGAGAGATGAGAGTGGAGAGGTACTGAGGAGCTGCAGAGTGAATGCACTTGTAAGTCAATAAGTGGAGTTTGAACTGTATGCAGAAACAGATAGGGAGCCAATTAAGGGGTCCTTTTACTAAGGTGCGCTGAAAAATGGCCTGTGGTAGTGTAGACGTGTGTTTTCAGCATGCGCAGAATCATTTTTCAGTGCACCTACAAAAAATGTCTTTTAAAATATTTGCCAAAAATGGATGTGCAGCAACTTGAAAAGTGCCGCATGTCCATTTTGGGTCTGAGACCTTACCGCCTAGTGGTAAAGTCTCACACGGTAACAGGGCGGTAATGATCTACATGTGCCAAATGCCACTTGGCGCAAGTAGCTGAAATGCGCCAGAAAATAAAATATATTTTTCAGGCGCACGTAGTGGATGTTGTGATAAACCACAGTGTCTGCCCTTACTTGAGGAGGCCGCCAGAGGGCGCTCTCCCATGGAAACTGGGAGCTCCGGGGATCTAGCTGAGTATTGGCATGTATGGGCCAGTAGGGGGAGCTCCAGAGAGATAGCTGGGGGAGGGAGATGAGACTTCTAGGCCAGATCTTTCTGGAACCAGAGGAGCGAGGTCTCAAGAGGTGGGGGAGGTTTATTGGATACCTCATAAATAGCTTCCTCTTAGCAGAAGAGGGGGTTTGCCTGAAAGAGAGGAGTTTTGCCCGAGGGAGAGAAGATGGGAGCCTGGAGGCCTGAAGCCTGGGCTGTGTGATCCCGGTGCTGTGGAAGAAGGACTGTGTGTCTGGGACTGTGTGTCCGAGAAGGTAAAGCAGGCTGTAAAAGCCTGGGGTTAGAAGTCCCCAAAATATGGAGGTTGGAACTGTGAAGTGGTTAAAGTGAACAAACAGCCGTGGGGTGGAGGATAGGACCATACGGTTAAGGTGAATAAAGTGTGTCCTATCCAGGGGAGGTGGCTGTTATACCCTGAGACCCAGATGTCCCCCAGTAAATGGTCTCAGGGGGGGGGAATCGCAGTCCAAGAATAAGAGTTGAAAAGCCAGGTTCCCCAAAGATTGTAACCAAGCTCTAATAAACTGAATTTACATGCAACCAGCTAATTTGCATATTTTTGCAAGCAGAGGAAGCTGTGCTATCTTCCAGAGAAGGGTGACCCGGGGGCCCCACCAGAAGAACTGGTAAGGTGGGTCGGTTACCAGGAACTACAGCGGGGAGGCCGGGCCAGGACTGCAGGTTAATGAAGAGGTCACCCTGTTTGGCCAGGACTACAATCTGCATGTGCATTCTCCATTTCACAAAGGGAAACGTGTGTATGGGGAAAAAGTTTCACGCGAGGTTTTACACCAATTCAAAGGCATGCATTTTTTTTTTATGCCCCTACCAGCTAGGGTTTTACAATGGGCATTAAGAGACCATTCTCCTCCATCCTGTGTAGTTTATTTCCACCTCCAAAATGAAACAAAGTTAAAATTGTGGAATCACTGCTCACATATAGATTTGTACAACGAGGCAGCCCACATGATGACAGCTCTGTCAGTATTAGTGCGGCTTTGTAAACAGGGAAGTTTTTTTTTTTTTTTTAAACTAACAATTAGCTCATGTTATCTGTCACCGGGCCCATTTTGCTCCTATGGACCCTGCTGCAGATAGCATGCCCTAATAGTTGGTAAAAGACCCCCATATCTAACTATTTCTCTCACAAACAAATGATTAATGTTGTATGTATAGTTATTTCCTTTATACGTATACGCCACTATTTATAAAGTTTTATTTTTCTTTGTTGTTTTTAAAGAATTCTGTATGTTTTTCTTTTGATTGTTAACATATAAATTTGGATGGAACTTATGTTTATATAGACTCCTGATGCCGGCCAGGTGGCCAAAACACAGGCCTGTGTCAAGTTGTGCCTTATTTTGATTAAAGGTTTGACAGCACCATTACTGACTGTGTGTTTTCGTTGTCATCTTCACTGTGTCTGATCATTGTCTGTGCTTGTTCACAAGGAGTGGTTCTTCTGTTTTGCTGTCTGTCTCAAAAACATCCACCATGTACCACTAATTAGAAATCTAGTTTCAGACTACATTTCACTCCCTGGGCTTTAACAGTTAAAAAGTTAATTCCTGAGAACTCTTGACATATGTTCCACTTAATGCATCATGTTTTCAGGATAAGGAGGAAATGAGCAGCATGAGTCAACAAACCACATTCTATAAATAATGTTGCTTTTAAAGGATCTAAGTATGGATGGCCAATCTGTGAGCAGTGGAAAGTGCAATCCTCCATTTTTTTTTCCTTTGGATCAGCAAAGCATTGTTGACCACACATGCAGCAGAATGTAGACATGATCCAGAATCAGACTGGCAGTAAGGGAATGAAAAGCTCTGTATGTCTGTGTTAAGTTACCGAACTAGCCATAAGCACTTTCATTATTGGCGAGGACCATACAGCTCCGCAACCATAGGTGCCCCATATAAGAGGCCAGCTGTGACCTTCCCCGCCTGCCTCCTCCTCCAATTGTAGTCCCGATAAGCATACCTGCCAAGACTCCCGCTGAATTCTGCCACTGCTTCTGTTGAGCAGCGGCAGGAACAAGCACCTCACTGAGCCACTGCTTCTCCCCACAGCCATCATTATAACAAAAAAAAGTGCAGGGCCGCAGCAGCCTTCAGGCATGCGCTGTCGGCTCTGCTGTCCTCTGCCCCTGCCGACGTCAATTTTCCATTCCAGGGGAAGAGGACCGGTAGAGCCGACAGCGCATGCCTGAAGGCTGCTACGGCCCCGCACTTATTTTTGTTCTTGTGTCAGCGATTCTGTAAAGAGGCCTGGAGGGAGAGAGCATGGCTGGAAACGGTAGGGAAGTGAGGACACTGGAGAAGAGAGAGAGAGAGTGGAAAAGAGCAGGGGACAGCCAAAGAGAGATGGGCAGAGAAAGAGAGGACATGGAAAAGAGCAGGGGAGAGCCAGGGACATAGCCGCCAAGAGGGGTGGCCCGGAGCCACAGTCCCACCCGCCCTCCGTCGTCGACTGTCTGCCACCGGGCCGGGCCCCCTGCATTGAAATCACAGCACCTCTCACCTCCGTGTGAAAGCGCTGCAGGCAGCAGGGCAGCAGATCGCCTCTCTTCGGGCCTCCTTCCCTCCCTGTGTCCTGCCCTCATCTGATGTAACTTCCAGATGAGTGGAAAGATGGGGAGAGAAAGAGGGGACATGGGTAGGAGAGAGAAGCTGCTGGGGAGAAACTGGTGCAGACCCTAGTTGTCAGATGGAGAAATGCTGAATGAAAGGAGGGAGAAAGAGGGAAAATGCTGGAAGGAGGGGGCAGAAAGAGGGAAGACGCTGGATGGAAGGGTAGGGAGGGAGGGAAAGAAGACAGACACTGGAAGGATGGGGAGAGAGAGGACATGCTGAATGGAAAAGGGTCGAGAGAGAGAACTGTCTAGAAGGAAGGGGAGATAGAGGGAGACAATGGATGGAAGGAGAGGGAGACAATGGACGGAAGGATTGGGAGAGGGTAATGGGTGGAAGGATGGATAGAGAAAGAGGGATGCTGGACATGGATGGATGGAGATGGAGAGAGGAGAAATCTGGACATGGATGGAGTGGAGGGCAGGGAAGAGCGGAGAAATGTTGGACAGGGATGGAGGGGAGGGAAGTAGATGCACATGGATGGAGGACAGTGAGGAGAAATGCTGGATATGGATGGAGGGGAAACTGCTAAATTTAAGAGCTGGATCAGAACACTGAAGGATAGGGACAGGGCTACAGATGGTAGACAGGACGCATAAGGACACAGGAGGATGGTGGACATGGTGAGAAAAAAAAATATCAAATCGAAAGAAGGCACTGCATAAAACAGAAGACACTGGGACCAAAGTGAATAGAAAAACTTAATGCTCTGACCACAAAGGTAGAAAAAAAGTATTTTATTCAGAATATGCCAGCTTTTGGAAATGTGCATCTGTGATATTTTGCATTTAAGTTTTAATTTCTCTAGTACTGCTGCATGCCGAGTTTGACTTCTTGAGATAACTTTCCAGTTCAGTATTTTGCCGATACCCGGAAATAGCAACCGCCATTACGGCAAATGTAAGCCACATTGAGCCTGCACATTGGTGGGAAAATGTGGGATACAAATGCTACAAATAATAATAATATGAAATGTGTATGAAACTAGCTGAGATCCACAATAGGTCAAGAAAGACTGACAGCTTTATGTTTACTGAACATTGAAAGTGATCTTGTTGGAGATATTAACCCTGAGCAGATCACTGACACCTATGATGTGAACTCTAGTCACCGGATGTTACTTCACTAACGTGACCATGTCATTTGGGGATTTTCCATGGATGGAAATAGCAGTGCTTAATAACTGATAACATTTTTGAATAGTATACATTGGTTAATATATGCTTTGAGCAACCACTTTTTTCTTTGACATATGATATATATCTAATATCTAAATGTAATAAGGTATTAATTGTAACTTTTACTTTTTTTTCTGTGTTGTCAGACAATTATGGATGTAAGCCCCACCCCTGGCACCACCCCTAACCCCACCCCCTTTAGCCTCCCCAAACAGTTGGGCCACCGACCGCCTATGTCCGCAACCTGCCCGTATGAGTGGCAAACAATGGTTATATGCAGTGGTGTGCTGGAGCTGGCTCGCACCGGCTCGCAGGAGCCGGTTGTTAAATTTTCTTCCGACTTGCGAGCCGGTTGTTAAAAAGTGCGGGCCGGCTCTCCTCCCTCCCTCCAGATCCAGTCCCTCACCGACCTGACTCTGAGTCACCCTGCCTTGTCCTTCTAATTCTTCGGGGCAGGCAGTCTTGCCTGCCCGCTGCCAGTGCTAACTCTCCCCCGCTGCCGGTTCGCGCTTTAAAAATGGCCACCGAGACTTCCAGAAGCGGCCTCGCGAGACTTCTGCTGAAGTCTTGGAGGCCGCCCTTGTGGATGGATGGAGGGGAGAGAAGGATCGCTGAGTATGGGTGCATGCAGGGCAGGGGAAAGGAGGGTCAATGGGTATGGGTGGATGGAGGGCAGGGGAGAGGAGGGTCGCTGGACATGGGTGGATGGAGGGCAGAGGGAGAGAAGGGTCGCTGGACATGGGTGGATGGAGAGGAGGGGAGAGAGAAGAAATGCTGGACATGGATGGAGGGGAGGGAAGAGTGAGGAAGGAGATGAGATGAGGGAAAAGGAAGAGAGGAGAAAAGCTGCACATGGATGAAGAAAATAGGCAGAAGCTGAGGACCAGAAATGAAGAAGAAAGGAGGAAAGGAAAGAAATAAAATGGAAAGGAAGCCCTGGAAATGGAGTTAAGAGGACAGATAGCAGCAGAATCGGATACTGAGCTAGCATGATCAGAAAAACAATCACCAGACAACATATAGTGTTTGGAATATGTTCACTTTGAGAATCAGGTGCTCAACATTAAAAGTTTATATATATTTACTTATTTATGGCATTTTATCGCATATTAAACATGAATTAGATTGGAACCTGGGATCATTTAATTTTTTTTTCCTGGAATAATGCATTGCCGCCACCCCCCCCCCCCCCCCCCCAGGCTCTCTCCCCGGAAATATCCAGCTCTGCAATTTGGGGGGGGGGCACAGAGGGGGACCGGGGAGAGAGCCTGTTGTTAAACATTTACCAGCACACCACTGGTTTCGGCGAGCCCAAAGCCACATTCTGACGGCCTCCTGACACAGGGGGCAAGATCCGGTACCCCCCTGCTTGTTGATATAATACATGGCAACCTGATTGCCTGTCTGAATTTTGATAATTTGATGGGACAGCCGATCCCTGAAGGCCTTTACAGCGTTCCAGACCGCTCGCAACTCCAGGAGGTTGATCTGCAACCCTTGTTCCTGAAGGGACCAACTCCCTGGGGTGTGAAGCCCATCGACATGAGCTCCCCACCCCAGGAGAGACGCATCCGTCATCAGCACCTTTTGTGGCTGAGGAATTTGGAAAGGACGTCCCAGAGTCAAATTGGACCGAACTGTCCACCAATGCAGGGATTGGAGAAAACTCGTGGACAGCAGGACTACGTCCTCTAGGTCCCCAGCAGCTTGATATCACTGAGAAGCTAGGGTCCACTGAGCTGATCTCATGTGAAGGCGGGCCATGGGAGTCACATGCACTGTGGAGGCCATGTGGCCGAGCAATCTCAACATCTGCCGAGCTGTGATCCGCTGAGACGCTCGTACCCAGGAAACGAGAGACAGCAGAGTGTCGGCCCTCGCTTCCGGAAGGTAGGCACGAGCTGTCTGAGAGTCCAGCAGAGCTCCTATGAATTCTAGCTTCTGGACTGGGAGAAGGTGGGACTTTGGATAATTTATCACAAACCCTAGTAGCTCCATTAGTCGAATTGTCATCTGCATGGACTGTAGAGCTCCTGCTTCGGAGGTGTTCTTCACCAGCCAATCGTCGAGATAAGGGAACACATGCACTCCCAGTCTGTGTAGAGACGCCGCTACGACAACCAGGCATTTTGAAAACACTCTGGGCGCAGAGGCGAGATCAAAGGGTATGTATAGAGGTTTCAAGGAGTGAATGAGATTTTTGACCGATTCAGTAATTTTCTTTTTATTGAGATCAACAGTTGATTCTACTAGGTTAGGGCAAAGGTCTAAACCTAAATTTCCGATACTTTTGGAAGACCAAAGCAGGCCATGTGAGGATATTTTATCTGGGGTGGCATATACATTGAGTGGAATTACTTTTGAATTTTGCTTGTTAATTTTATAATCAGAGAAGTTGAAATAAGTTGAAACAATTTGGAAAAATTTAAAGATGAGGTCGGGTCAGTGAGAAAAAGCATAACATCCACCAACAGTTTCAGGAGTGAATGAGATTTTTGACAAATTCAGTAATTTTCTTTTTATTGAGATCAATAGTTAACTCTAGGTCAGGGCAAGGGTCTAAATCTAAATATCTGATACTTTTGGAAGACTAGAGCAAGCCATGTGAGGATATTTCATCTGGAGTGGCATGTACATTCAGTGGAATTACTTTTGTTTTTTCACGTGTTAATTTTATAACCAGAGAAGTTGAAATAAGTTGAAACAATTTGGAAAAGTTTATTTAAAGATGACGTTGGGTTGGTGAGAAAAGCATAAAGTAATCTGTATATGCCAAGACTTATTTCAGCATCTCCAATGTGTATGCTCGAGATATCTGTTGATGTTCTGATTGCTATAAGTAACGGCTCTAAAGCCATATTAAAGAAAAGCGGCAATGGGGGGGGGGGGGGGCAGCCTTGCCTTGTGCCTCCTTGTAGGATAATGTATTATTTGCTATTATTTTTGCAATAGGAGAGAAGTACAGAGTTTTAACCCTAGTTATAAATGATTCTGGGGCACCAAGCCATTTCAAAACTTTAAAATGGACAAAGCTATAACAGAAGAGGAATGGGTCTTAGAAAAAAATGGAGATTTGGTGAAATATTCTAGGGCAGTGATGGCGAACCTTTTAGAGACCGAGTGCCCAAACAGCAACCCAAAATCGAATTATTTATCACAAAGTGCCGGTACTCATTATGGGCGGGGTCACCACATATGACTCCACCCCATGATAGCCACACCCCTTACACCAGCCATGGCGCATATAAACAGACATCATTGAAAATATACTAGTATAGGAGAAAAAAATAACATGATTTTCTTCCATTATAAATCATTTCTGTAAACTGTTACAGCTCCAGTATACCCAGTGCAAAATAAGACAGCAGATGTAAATTCTCCAATTCGACATATTCCAAACACTAAAATGAAAATAAAATGATTTTTCCTACCTTTGTTGTCTGGTGATTTTGTTTTTCTATCCATATTGGTTCTAGTCGCTGATTCTGCTGCTCTCTATCTGTTCTCTTAACTCAGTTTCCAGGGCTTCCTTTCCATTGATTTCTTTACTTTTCTCCTTTCTTCTTAATTTCTTGCCCTCCATCCATGTCCAGCAACCATCCTCTTCCCTCCAGCCACAAATGTCCAGCAACCCTCCTCTCCCCTCCAGCCACAAGTGTCCAGCCACCCTCCTCTCCCCCCTGCCCTCCCTCCCAGCACCTGGCAGCACCCAACACCAGGCCTCCCTCCCACCCAGCACCCACCATCAGGCAGGCCTCCCTCCCTCCCTCCCAGCACCAGGAACCCCCCTCCTCCTAAAATTTAAAAAGCGTACCTCCTCAGAGTCGGGGTTAAGGCGGCGTGCGTCCATAGTGGCAGCGAAGCGCGTGTGCTTCGCTCGATGCGCCTTCGGCCTTCCCTGTCTCTCAAGCTCTGGTCCCGCCCATAGGTGTGTCGAGCGAAGCACACGCGCTTCGCTGCTGCTACGGACGCACACCGCCTTAACCCCGACTCCGAGGAGGTACGCTTTTTACATTTTAGGAGGAGGGGGGTTCCTGGTGCTGGGAGGGAGGACGGGCGGGCGGGCGGCCTGTTGCTCGTTGGGTTGGAAGGAGGGCGGGAGGAAGGCCGAACTGGGAGGGAGAGTGGGCGGACCAGTGATGGCGACGGCGCGCGTGCCCTCTCTGGCACACGTACCATAGGTTAGCTATCACTGGTCTAGGGGATCCTTCTACTAAGGTGTGCCAAAAAGTGGCCTGCACTGGTGTAGTTGCGTGTATTGGGCGTGCGCAGGTCCATTTCTCAGCGCACCTGCAAAAAAAGCGTTTTTTGGGGGGGCTGAAAATGGACGTGCAGCATAATGAAAATTGGCGCATGTCTATTTTGGGCCCGAGACCTTACCGCCACCCATTCACTTAGTGGTAAGGTCTTGTGCTTTAACCGGGCGGTAATCATCAGCGCATGTACAATGCTGATTACCACCTTGTTAGCGCATTGCACCAGAACAGCGCACATAGTGGGCACAAAAAAAAAATGAAATTTCTGCCCAGGCCATGCGGTAGTTCTGAATTGGCACGCGTAGGCACCTACACGGCTTAATAAAAGGGCCCCTAGAATTGTCAGTAATAAGACAGTTGGGCATAAATCCTATTTGATAAGGGTGTATGATTTCACATAATACTTTAAGTTTATTAGCTAGGAATTTTGCATAAATTTTCTACTCAATATTTAAGAGTGATATTGGTCTATAATTGAGATATCGCCTCTGTTATAGCTTAGATATTTATGTCCTTTTGTAGATGTTGTATATCATTTGGAAACCAAGTAGGGTGTGGAAGGCTCTGTAAAAACTAATAATAATAATAAAAAAGATCCAAGTCAATGGGAACATAAGAAGCCTCCAATTTGTAAAGACTGGCATAAAAGGAATGGAATGCTTTTAAGATATCTGTATTATTGGTTAAGACTTTATTTTCATGCTTAATTGAAGAGATTTGAGCCTTAGATTTTTTTTTTTTTTAAATAGTTAGCAAGCATATGTCCTGGTTTATTCATTTGTGCTTAGTTTGCTCTTTTTTGTAAGGATATCTCATGACCTGCTCTTTGGCACCAGAGTTTATTGCATTTGTATTTATGTTTGAATAGACTGTTTTGTATGTCAGAAGATTGGGTATTATCATACTGTTGCTCTAAGTTTTTGATTAAAGCTTCTAGAGAGTTTGCATGTTTAGTCCTTTCTTTTGTATCAAAAGCTGAGATGGAAATAAACTCACCTCTGAGGGAAGATTTGAAGGCCTCCCACAGAGTGATTGGATTAGTATCTTGGGTGTTTATCTCAAAGAAAAAAGTATTGATTCTATTGACATATTTATCATTAGTTAGCAGTTGTGTGTTACGTCTCCATTGTGGGTTTCTAGATGGAATATTAGGTTGTATCTGTAACGAGATTGAGATTGATGCATGGTCTGATAAGGTGATTGAGTCTATATGTGCTTGTTGCATATTTTGCAGTAGGTTATTAGAAATTAAAAAGTAGTCAATCCTTGAAAAACTTTGGTGAGGTGTAGAGAAAAAAAAGTATAGTTATGGGCATTGAGGAAGAGCTGCCTCTAGGTATCAACTAAATGATATAGATCAATTAAAGATTGTAGGGCCGCAGGAGCTTTAGGACTGTGATAGAGAGCTCTGGATTGTCTCTCTAACCAGGCATCTATAGGCATGTTGAAGTCCCCAGCTAATATTAGAGGAGCATGATTACATTCTACTAATTGTTTTTCGAATATCAGAAAAGAAAGAAGAGAAATCTTGATTCAGGGCATAGACATTCAAAAGGAGAAATGCTTATTGGTAAAGAATTATTCTAAGGAGAATCCACCTCCCCTCAGTGTCAGAAATGTCTTCCTTTATCTGTGCATTGATAATATTCTGAAAGAAGATTGCAACACCTCCTTTTTTGCCCTGTGCAGAGGAGCAAGTATATGAGCTAGACAATTAGTATTTTTAAGCATAGTGTACTTCAGGGAGATGAGTTTCCTGAATGAAAGCAATATCAGCCTTCATTTTCTGTAATGCCATCACAACTTTTTTTTCTTTTTATGGGGTGTTTTAAACCATGGACATTCCAGGATACTAATTTAAGAGTAGTAGCCATTTAAGAGTTTACATATAAGTATAACCAATACAAGGAATGACTGGACTATATCTAATAATTTGCTCCTGCAATGTTCCAATGTCTCTGCCTGCGTTCGTAACCATCTCCTGACGTCACTCTCCCACAGTAGAAGCCTGCTTGCTTGATGTCAGGAGATGTTCCTATTCGAAGCAGGGAGGCGGGAAGCGCGCAACCAAAATAAACAAGAGAGGGCTGAGACGATGATCTCGAGGACGCTTCTGACAATCTGTGACAGAAACTTACCGCGGGAGCAGCTTCAGCCCTTCGTGGACACCAGTGACAGCTGAACGGCAGCGGCAAAAAAGAACAGTGGGAGCAAGCCCTGATCCCCTGCCCCCCCTCCAGCCACCTAGCGACGTCATTTCCTCTTTCCGCGAGGGCGGGACTCTGAGGGAACGAACTCTAAGGGAAGGCTACAGATGGGCAGGGCTTTCAATAACGCGGCCACTTCGACGGAGGTAATCAGGGGAGCGAGGAGAATTGCTGGGTGGCTGGAGGGGGGCAGAGGACAGAGGAGAATTGCTGGGTGGCTGGAGGGGGGCAGGGGAGAGAGGAGAATCGCTGGGTGGCTGCAGGGGGGCAGGGGAGAGAGGAGAATCACACACACTCTCTCACAGACACACTCGCACCCAGTCTCACTCTCTGTCACACACACACACTCGCACATTCACTCTCTCTCACACAGTCACTCTCACACACACTCTCTCTCAAACATACACACTCCAAGGAAACCCTTGCTAGCGCCCGTTTCATTTGTGTCAGAAACCGGCCTTTTTTTACTAGTTATCTATACATTTATGTAACATGAAATTATTGCAGAAATAATAAAAAAAGCATGTACAATGAGGCAATAATAAAAATTGCATGAATAGAAAAAAAACATGTAACATTAACAGAGCGGCAAATAGAGCTTGGGAGCTCAGCCTCATGGCACTTAAAGATGAGTGCAAAAGGATTGCAAACGAGGTCACGTATTATGTGAGTGAGGATGAAAAATAATACTCCCCATTTAACAAATCTATATACACTGGTAGTATCTATATGAAAAAGTCAAGTATTAATATTTGTATCTGAAAATAGAAGAGAAGCCAGAGATTGAGACAGAGGTTAAAACTTCTTTGATACAACTATGGAGAAAAATATGTGAATCTTACCATAAGTGATAGGTAACTTTAATGGAGGAACACATATATTAAATATATTTAATCAGTCATTCCTGTTGATGCACCTTGATCAAGGAAAGCCTGGAAGTCTCTTGGTAAGTCGAAAGATGTGGTGGAATTATTTAGTGTCACAGTCATTCTCGCCAAGTATTTTAGATCATAGCATGAACCCAAGTCTTTCAGTCAGGGCCTCATCTGGAGGAACCATTTTATTTTTGTAGCTGTGGTTTTGGCTTTCCTTCCTTCATATAATATATAAGGGATGTTTCTGGTGGTAGTTAAGACTTGTAGTGCCTACTGGAAGCGGAGGAGTTTTGCCACAATGGGATGAGAGTGCTTTTCATGCGGTTTGGGTTTACTCGGCAAACGGTGTGCTTGTTCAAATTCTAACTGCTGCTCGAAGTTTAGCTTCAGCAATAATGGTATCCAGGAAGATAAAAATTTTAGCATTTCAGGACCTTCGGCACCTTTAATTATGCCTAAGAGTCAAATATTGTTATGCCGACTTCTATTGGCTAACTCTTCCAGGTTTCTTTCCAGTGAGGTGAACTTATCTTTTGTTGATTGCTGAAACTGTTGTATATTTTGGTCAGCCTGTTCCGAGTTTTGCTCACATGTTCTAGCCTAGCATTAAAAATCAGCTAACAAGGAAGATAAAGCAGCAAGATCAGATTTTAAATTGCAGGTGGTGTCAATGTTTCATGGTTAAATCAAGCAAGGCTTTTAATTCATCCATAATAGCTTCTGAAGAAACTGCTACTAAATATGATTTGGCGGAAGCCATTTTCTCTGGAGAGAGAAAATCAGATTTAGATCGCTTTGAACCCATAGCAGTAAAGGATTATTGTCTTCATTTTGACGTTTAGAGTTGGACATGGTCTGAAGATTCACCTATGGAGTTTATAATGTTAACCATCAATTAACCAGCTTCAAAAACGATGCTCTATAAAGTTAAAGAGGAGAGCTTAACACTCAGGTGACCATCCCGTACGCGGTTCCCTAGCAGGCCCCCCCCCCCCCTTTATGTTTGTTTTATTTGTAAGCACTTTGATTCAATTTGTGGGACATAGGACAATTAATAAACCAAATACACTTTAAAAAGCTAAAACATGTATTTTTTATACTTGAAAATTGTTATTGGTTGTTTTATATATCATATACAGTGCAGGCCATTCATCATGACAACTAGTTTATTCCTTAGGGTAAGAGAATTGCAAAATGAGTAAACATACAAATCCAAAACAAATTCTCTGCTGATTCATGCATAAAGAGAAAGTTTCCAAAAACGAGAGGGAAAAAAGTCTCAACAAGCTCAAAACAATCTGTCTTATAGCGCTAGAATCTCCATCATCGACTTAAAAAAAAAACCCCTTCTTTATGATAAACTACTCAAAACAAATTCTTTGTATTTTTATATGAAAATAACTTTTAAATTTGAGGTAATGCCCTCTTTATCCAGTGCATACTTTGTAACTCCACGGCTGACGGGCAGTGTTTCACTTCAAGCTGCTTCAGAGCACATGGTTTGCACTAGAGAAAAGGAGAAAATATAATCACAAAAAGTCGCTAAACAAACTTAATATACAAATCCTCCTTATGCTTACATAATTTTATGCACAACTCCGGGCTTCATGGCTGATGTGCTGCAAGGGCTCATATATAGCCGAAGTAAGATGGCTTCCTCTTTTATAGTGACTTCAGATGGACAGAAAGTTGCGAGTGCGATTATTGGAACATAAAAGCAACATCAATACACAAAAACAAAAACATTCAGCTCCTCTAGCAATGCACTGCGTACAAAATCATCACAATTTTGACTCTTTACGCTGTGTGGTGTTGTAGTGAATTGCTTATTTCTGATCTGACGAAGGGCAACCTTCGAAAGCTAATCAAGAAATGTATTAAGTTATGTCCAATAAAAAAGGTATCATATTTTCTTTTCCATGTTTTATTTTGTTTTATTTCTATTGATTACCATAAAAAAGGGGGGGGGGGGGAAGCCTTTGGAAAAAAAAAAAAAAAAAAAAAGGAGTGTGGCATGACAGATTTCTCCTCCAGCAAAAGCAAAAGCAAAAATGGATTTTCCGTCTCAGCAGTTTGAAACCCAAGGGACTAAATACCCGGATTAAATGGTGTCATTTCTTCTCATTTGTGTTCAATAATGAGTCTGCTTCCAAAACCGTCATTTTGTTATTTTCAAATTCTGTATTTTGATTGGGTTAATAGCCTTTCCTTTTGATTAGCTAGCTTGAGTGTTTGGCAACTTGCCGTCACTATAAAAGAGGAAGCCATCTTCCTTCGGCTATATATGAGCCCTTGCAGCACGTCAGCCGCGAAGCCCAGTGTTGTGCATAAATTTTGTAACCATAAGGAAGATTTGTGTATGAAGTTTGTCTAGCGACTTTTCGTGATTATATTTAGTAGCCTAGTGTTACGTCTGTGGCCGTGATCACCCTCAGCCTTATCTTGTTTCTGGGGGTCAGCCTCTGTGCTGGCTTCTGTCTGTCTCTGTGTTAGTTTTGTCTCTGGCTCTGTGTGCTGATTACTTCACTAGACCTCACCTGTGTGGGCTATGCCTCTCTGGGTAGCCAGCATCTAAGATGGCTGCCGCCTACTCTGTGCCAGCTTCCAAGATGGCTCCTGCTTGTCTTTCCTGTGTGTTCACTTCCTATGTGTTCCCAGCCTCCCCTTGGTATGAGTGTGTTTCCTGCTCCTGTCCTGCGCAGGTGACATCATCAGTGAGGACCTTCATAAGGAAGTGCTGTGCTAGCATTCATGGCCTTTGCATGGTGTTATGCCTTTAGGCCAGGTCAGGTTAGTTAGTGTTCTGCTGCACTACTGCTTAGCCTTTCTCTGGGTTCTGGCCCAGCTTCTCTTTGTGTCTGTGAACTACTAGTCCTTCTGTGTGGGCTCTGCCCTTCTGTGGACTGCAAGTCCTTCTGTGGGGGGCTCTGCCCTGCTACTCTGTGTCTGTGGACTGCTTGTCCTTCTACTCCCTTGCTCTGTGTTTGGAGTCTGAAGCCTTCAGCCACTCTCCCTCGGTTTGTGGTGGGAGTCTGTAGCTTCAGCCTGACTCTGCTAGTTTCTGGTGTATTCTATCGTCTGCTGCCTGTCTCTGACTATTGCCTGAACCCCGATATTCTCTGTTTGCTGCCTGCCTCCATTGCCTGAACCCCAATACTCTCTGCCTGCTGCCTGTCTCTATTGCCTGAACCCCGATATACTCTTCTGCCTGCTGCCTGCTGCCAGCCCTAAGACTCCGTTAGTTCCTGGTTACTCCTTCTGTTTGCCTGACGAGTTTGACTCCTGCTTGTTCCTGACTTTCCTCGCTTGCTGCCAGCCCTGACCTCTGCCGGTTCCAGTCAAACCCTGCTTCTGCCTAGCTAGGGTGTTTACCCTGAGGGGTTATCCTGAACCCTGCCTCTGCCTAGCTAGGGCATTTACCCTGAGTGCCTATCCTGAACCCTGCTTGAATATCCTGAGGGTATATCCTGAACCCTGCCTCTGCCTAGCTAGGGAGTTTACCCTGAGTGTATATCCTGAACCCTGCTTGTATATCCTGAGTGTACATCCTGAATCCTGTCTCTGTCTAGCTAGTGTGTATTTCCTGGGTGCTTATCCTGTATCCTGCCTCAACCTAGCTAGTGGGTTTACCCTGTGAATACTCCCTGAACCCCGTTCTGCCTAGCTTGCTGTGTGCCCTAGTCCTTGCTCCTGTTACGCTTTTGTTCGTCTTGTCTCCCTGGTCTGTCTTGTGTTCCTTGCTAGGGGCAGCGCAGCAGCTTTCAGTCTGAGTCTAGTAGTTAGTCTAGCTTCCTCGTGTTCCCTGACCCAGGGTGGGTCCTCTGGATCTCCAGTACCGGCCTCGTCCTGCAAGTCCTGCCGACCACCCGCACGCTGGAGCTCAACTCCAGGGGAACGGTGGTCAAGTGCAGGTGAAGCTGTTCCTGTTCTGCCGGTTCCAGTTGCCTGCCTCAGTCCCGACTCCAGTCCAGAAGTCCAGCCCCGTCCTTCCGTGTATCCCGTTCCAGGGTGGTCTTGCCTGCCGCTGCCGCTCCTCGACAGTGGTCCAAGGGCTCACATATTCCAGTTCGGCCTCGAGGACCTGACACCTAGTGGTTAGTGTGGACTTTGTTCCTGGGGAACTGGGTTCGATTCTCACTGCAGCTCCTGTGGGCAAGTTACTTAACCCTCCATTGCCCCAGGTACAAAATAAGTACCTGTATATATATAAACTGCTTTGAATGTAGTTGCAAAATACCACAGAAAGGTTGTAATATCAAGTCCCATTTCCCTTCCCCTCCCCTACTCTAGTGCAATCCATGTGCCATGAAGCAGCTTGAAGAGAAACACTGACCATCATCGGTTGTGGAGTTGCAAAGTATGCACTGGATGAAGTGGGCATTACTTCAGTTTTAAAGATAAGTTCATATTAAAAAATTATAATTTTTTTTTTTAGTAACATGCCATAAAGGAGGTTTTTGACCTGATGATGGAGATT
Source organism: Microcaecilia unicolor (assembly GCF_901765095.1). NCBI lineage: Eukaryota > Metazoa > Chordata > Amphibia > Gymnophiona > Siphonopidae > Microcaecilia > Microcaecilia unicolor. The sequence continues at coordinate 213,755,657 of NC_044035.1, forward strand.
CTAGTTCTATAAAACAGATTATGTCTTGAGCTCATTGAGGCTTTTTTCCTCCTTTTTTGGAACACTTGTCTTTATGCATGAATCAGCAGAGAATTTGTTTTGGATTTGTATGTTTACTCATTCATCATGACAATACATAGAACATGGTACTTTTCTGCAACTATTATCATATATTCTCTAACTAGGCTATCAATTAGAAAACTTACAAATATAGATTTTAGATTTGATTACTCACTTTTTCTGACCCAAGTTTAAGGTGAGTTACATACAGTTAGTTTCTTCTGAATGTGTTGAATGTTAGATAGAACTCAAAAGTGTTAAAAATAAACAACTAAAATAATAATCCATACGTTTGTCCTTTATTCACACATCGGTGCTTCCAGATTTCCTAATATGTCTCTGTAGTTTCTAAAACCTGAGTTATGAGGCAGCTGCAGAATAATGTCACAATCATGTATGCCCATGTACATAAGTAAAATGCCTCTTCTAAATTACCCTGCACTTATCTATGTGCATCTCTGGTGTAGACGTGTGTTTGAAGGTGGATTTGGGGTGGGGCACTGGCTGAATCACGATTTACTCATGTACAGTATGTGCAGTCATGCATATTGTACATGCAATGTAGTTTCATTATGGCCAGATTTCTGCAGGATTTATAATAGTATTTTATAGAGATACATACTCCTAAGCATATATTTATAAAACACGCCCAAAACAAATCTCAGCAATAAATTATAACTTAAGCCAGTGTTTCCCAAGTCCAGTCCTGGAGTACCCCATGCCAGTCAGGTTTTCAGGACATCCACAATGAATTTGCATGAACTTGATTTGCATACACTGCCTCCATTATATGCAAATCTCTTTCTAGATAACGGACACCTTGCTGTTTGTCTTGGAAAGTGATTTTTAGAAAACACAGTTATGTATTTCCTGGCGTGCAGCAGTTCCCACCAAGATTAACACCTGCAACAGATATATCCTACAGTACATCACAAAGCAAAATTCCTTTCAGATCACATTGCCAACCCCAAGAGACTCCTGAGGCAAGCCAGATAGGCCAAAACACGGCCATGTCAAGTCTTGGTTGTTGGACAATAAATGTTTAGATCCTTTGGAACATCATCTGTGTATTTTTTTTTTTGAGTCACCTTCACTGTTTTTTTTTTTTTTTTTTTTTGCGTATCACAACTCTGCATCCATTCTGGCCAAACTATGCCCCAGAACTCCTATACTTGGTATGCATAATAGTAGGCAAATACTGTGTGTGCTCTTTTAATGCATATACTACTCCTGAGACAATTCTGCACAAATGTTGAAGTTCTGCACACAATATTTGAAAATTTTGCACACTTCATTTGTAATTTTCTTGTGCAAAATTCCCTCATTATAAGGCCTGCCATCTCTCCAGGAATGAAATAACACCCCTCCCCACACACACACACACTTACCATCACAGTAGTTTCCCTCCTTAGGTTCCCCCCCCCCCCCCCACCTTTTTTTTTTTTTTTAATTTCCATTTTGCTCACACCTTTCTACATTTCTCTCAGCTTGTATCCCTTCCCCTGGTAAGTTCAGTCCCCAGCTTTTTCTATCTCTTCTCCAGGGTGAATAACCCCAATTTTTCTCCCCCTCCTCCACCTTTTCTGTTCAGCTTTTCTCTACCCTCTAACACCACTCTGCAATCCCTCAGCCTTTAGTTCTTCAGTTTATATACCGTACTAAGCAGTTTATGAATAAACATACATAAATTAAAAATGCACACAATAAAAACAGGATAAATTATATAACCAGCCACTCAATAGTGCAAGCTCTCGCCATGATTCTGAATCTTCAGTTAAAAGCTTGTTTAAACAATACTGACTTTAAAAAGTTTTCAAAACTGTACATGGCAAGCTCTCAGGATGCACATTCCACAAGTAAGCTTCGTCAAAATAAAACATCTTAGCTCTGTAATCATCTAGGCGGATATGTCTGAAATAAGGAATATCTAATAAAAGTTTATTTGCTGAAAGCAAAGAGTGTGGAGGATAGTAAATTCTTCAAGCAGTCAATAGTGCAGTGGGAACATCACTATTCAAGGCTTTATAAATGTGTCAATATCTTATACTGTATATGCCATTTTACTGGCAACCAATCTATCTAGAAGCAGCGTAATATGATCAAATCTTGAAGGACTGCTCAATAATCTAGCCATAGCATTCTGTGCTAGTTGGAACAATTTCAACATGTTTGCAGGCAACCCCAATAACAATAAATTGAAGTAATAATAATAATAAAAAAGACATCAACAATGCATGTATCACAGTTCTAAAGTTGTTCTCTGATAACAGTTCGTTTAATCTTCTTAGCATCCTCAACATAAAGATCTTTTTCATCAAGGTACTGAAATGAGTTTTAATGGCAATGTTGAATCTAAAATAATTTCAAGATATTTAATTTCGCACACAATTGGAATATTACATTTCCCCTTAAATTCAGTTGGAAAAGTCATATTAGGATGATCTGATAGAATTAGAATTTGTGTTTTAGACATGTTCAATTTAAGCCAATTGGCTGTCATCCAAATTTTAACTGACAGAGACACAATGTTAGAAAGTCCCGAGTGTCTCTTATAGATCTTTTAATGGGAAAGAACTGTATATCATCTGCATATACTCTATATGTAATTCCTAATTCCCTAAAAAGCCTTTACTGCCCTCCCTATACTCTTCCCTTAACTCCCAGCAAGACCTCTATTCTGTCCACTCCCAATGTTGTCTCTCCCTCTCCTAGGCAAATCCCCACCTTACTTTTCTATGCCCCAATCCCCAAGGCACATACACTCCATCCACATTTTGCCAGCCCTCCCCCCTTGGAACACATTTCCCAACCACCTTTTACTAGCCCTCCACCCCATGTATACACACTATTCCGCTTTCTTCCTACCCCACCCCTCCACTGCATACACCACCCCATCTACCTCACCCTACAGCATACCCACCCCATCCAACTTGCTTCAGCTCCCTCCCCCGCCACACATACACATGCACCTTCCTACAGCCCTTCACCCCCTTCCATGGCACGCACACACACAAACACTATCTACCATATTTCCAGCTGCCACCCCCCCCCCCCCCCAACATACTCCACCCACTTTTTTTCCAGGCACCCCCTCCCTCCCTCTCTCTCTGCATATGCACCACTACAGCGTGGCAACAGAGGAGCTGCAGTGTCACACATCAGGTTGCTTCCTCCTCCTGTCATCCTGGGATCAACTATTCCTTTGAGCCATGCAGCTTAAAAAAACAGCTGGGGACCAAGGCAGCAGAGAAAGTAGAGTGGGTCTTTTACTAAAGGTTAGATCTAGTTATCTGCAGCTGGTCCCATATTATTCCTATTCAAGCTAATCTTTAGTAAAAGACCCCCAGAATGGTCCTGATGTGTGTCTGTGCAGCATCTCTCTTGCTGCACTGGAGTGGTAGGTGTGCAGGGAGTGAGGGAGGCAACCAGAAACAAAGCATATTCTGTGCTGCACTCCACAACAGCAAACTGCACAGAATTCTGCATGGGAAATACAAAAATCTGTGGTCTGCTGAGGAGGGGAATTTTGCAGATATTCTGCATTGCGCAGTAGCACAGAATTCCCCCAGGAGTAGTACATAGTTCTATTATTTTATAAAAGCCCTTTTCCCCTGATATAAAACTGGTTTTACAGATGGAAAAATCTCTATAAAATTATCCCCATAAAGCATTCATTTCTAGCAGAAATCCTGAAAAAAAAATAGGAGCAATTTTCAATTGGCCACTTTCCTGGAAAGCCCATGGGTACTCTTTAGCTCTAAGGGCTTAATTTTATAAGGAGCAGTTTAGTTTTAGGTGACAAAATGGCAGTATTCTAGTCATTTGCATGCACAATTGGGAACTGACACTCTGTAATAACAATACAGATTAATGGAAAAATATGCGCCATGCTTTCAAGGCATGTACTTTGCCAGTGGAGGAGCATGTGGGCGAAGTGTGGATAGAATGTGGACAGAGCACACATGTACATGCATAAATTATTGACATGTGCTCATGCATACATTTAGGTGTTAGTATTTACAACAATTATAGGGTTAGTTTAAGTGGTCATACCTAGATATACCCATGCTCTATGCCACTTGAACTAATGTTCCGAGGAGGAAAAGTAGGCACCTACTTTTCTTTATAGAGTAGGTTTAAAATAGGTGCCATAATCAGAATTACCACCCTTAAATGAGCGCACATGTGCTTTCACCTTGAAACCTGCTGTGGTAGAAAGCACCAGCAATTTTGCATCTGTGTTACTACTACTACTAATCACTTCTATAGCGCTACAAGGCATACGCAGCACTGTACACTATACACACAAAGACACTTCCTAGACAATTACATGTATAGATATGTAAATCCAAATTATTCGCATTGTTTTTCAACCCAAATATCACTAGTACTTTTAAGCAAACTGAGGTAGAGCAATTTTCAGATGGGCAAATTACATGGGTAAATCATTCTTTACTCTTGAAATAACTTTGAAAACATTACAATATATATGATAAATATTAGGACTCACCTAGGATAGAATGGACTCTCACTGACAGCTGAGTGCGGAGGATAAGGGATGGCTTTCTTCCATTGCTACAGAGACAAAAAAAAACAGAAAAATTATCAATAAGTAGGACAGGCCACAGTTTGTGTGACACCTGTGATGACCTAAGACCTTGTAAAGCTTAGCATCCTGAGAACAGTGGACCCTCTCTTATGTGGAGAAACATGAGTATTTGTTTCGTCATCTATGAGGCTTGGCTTGTGCTTTGATTGCACCTCATTTTGGTGTTTTTTTTAATGCATATTGTTTGTTTACTGGACATTGTTCTCAGCATTTTTGGACTCAACATTCATCAAAATTGTTTTCACACCTGATGAAGGTGCATTGTGGCGCCAAAACATAGACTGTGTCGAGTCTGTCATTTTACTGTATCTTTAATAAATATCCTTCATTGGAACCACCGGTCCTCCCCCTTCTTTTTGGTTGTGTTTTGATTTTGCCTTTTCAACTAGGGAGTTGTTTTCTTTTTCTTCTTCTCTTTTCTTTGGAAATGTGAGTCAGACATAAAAATAAATCTTGAACAATTCCCCAGTATAAATTCCTTTGCCTAATTTATTTAACATAAGTCCCTTATATAAATGAATGTGTGCCTGTGGGAGAGGATTTTACAAATACAAGTATTTTTGGGAAGTATAGTCAGAGTCCACTATTGAAGCTAAAACCATAGAAGAATTTATCTTGCTAATGTCCAGTAATAATGCTGAAGATGAACAATAAATATACTAATAGCAAAAATTGCCCTGTTTGAATGCACATTTATGGAACGTCTTGCAGTAATATGCATACAATCAAGTTGTCTTGTGAAAGAATAAACCACCTGTAAGACTGCTGACTACTGGCAGTTATCCACACAGAGGCAATGGTCAGCTTCTTTAGGTATAGCTACGCAGTTTGATTTAGAGCAGTCTTTCTAGCCTAAGTTAAGCCACTTAATCATACACATAGCAGGTGCACATCACTGCTATACTGAAAGTTATTTTCATTTTCAGCCAAAACTGGTCCCGTCTGCAAACTGTAACAGCCTCCATATGCTCATCCTTCTCTTCCATCCCACCCACGGAACAAAGGTAGTCCTCTCTCCCTCCCCCAAATAAAAGGTAGCCCCCTCCCTTGGGCTACCTTAGAGTCTCTGGTGGTCTATTAGCTAGTAGAGACAGGAGCGACATCCAATCCCTGCTGTCCATGCCGTCTTCTCAAAATGGCTGCCATGACTCCAGCTATTTTGAGATTGGATGCCTTCCAATTCTTCTAGAACATCCAAGATTAAAAGTGTACTATATAAAGACCTCTCCTATTGGTTCAATGGAGTGGAGGAATTCCCTACTGGTTACAGCAGGGGACTGAGAACCAGGGAAGCTTGGTTCCTATCCCACTTCTGCTCCTTGAGACCTTGGGCAACTCATTTAACTACTTATAATTTCTATAGCGCTACTAGACGTACGCAGCGCTGTACACTATAACATGAAGAGACAGTCCCTGCTCGACAGAGCTTACAATCTAATTAGGACAGACAAACAGGACAAACAAGAGATTAACCTTCTATTGCCCAAGGTACAAACTCAGACTAAGCCGCTAGGATTAGGACAATACCTACTATACCTGAATGTAAATCACCTTGAACTACTGAGAAAGGTGTAATCCAGATTCGTGGCAATGTTGTGCACTACCACATAGATGAACTGAATGATCTCAAAGTAGAATGCAGTTAACGTGCAAATTAGTGCATGCTGTCATGCCACTGCAGTTAATTACTGTGCACATTTGGTAACAGCACATGCTAATTTGCTTAACTGCTTAAATGTAGTTTAGTAAAAGGGTTCCTAAAGACTTCCAATGTAGCATACCTATATGGTATCTCAATAGTCAAAATATCTTAGCAAAAAAGAGCACAATAGGTCTTCATTTTCAAGTACATTAATATAGGTATAATCTTTTGACACCATTTTTGGTGTATTTTTAATTGCAGTGAGATACAGATAACTACAGAAGTCCACATAATTCACACATGACAACATGTAAAAAGAGTTCAATACTCATCAAAAAAAAGAAAAGGATCTGCTAATTGCACTATATCAAATCTATACATGTCTGAAGGCAATTTTATCAGCTAACTTTAGGAGATAGCCAAACAGAACTTTATAGCTGGAATTTACCCCCTGCTGACTGGCTAAATTCTGTGTAGACAAGTTAGAACATGCAAAAAATTCCCCGAGTTAGAATGGGAAGCACTGGGAGGTGTTCCCAGGCATCGTTTCACCTTGTCCACTCAGTGCAAATACTCAATGCTGGCTGGACAGCATTAGCCAGGTAAATGAGTAAATAGCTATCTTACAGTTACCCAACTTTACCTATCTAACTTTATCTGTGTATATTCGAACCATGCATCTAAGGATTGAGAATTATAAAAATTAACCAGACTACTCATCTTACTCATCATTTTAAGTAAATACTATCTCGTTTTCCTCTTCTAAAACATGTGGTGTTCTATGTAGATGTTGTTTAGCAACCCATGTGATTTTATTTTTTAACAGCTTGCAATAAAACCAAAACCTTCACGGTGATATTTAACCCATTAAGTACCAAATTAATGTGTGGCTAAAACTGATATGTTTTTTTTGTAATGTAACACTGGCACATAACAAAATAACAGTAGAAACAAGTAAAGAACTATCAAACTCAAAAGTTACAAATTGATATAAGATCGGTGGCACCTAATGAGACTTGTATCTCAATTGCCATTCAACTAGTATGATACAGGTAAAAATAGCCAGGGCACAAAGTTACACCACACTTTGCACAGTAATACATTGGTCTGCCAGAACATGACTCCATCTGACATTGGTGCTGCCGTGGTCTCTGGCGAATCAAGTGGCCTGTTGGCATTATAGGTACACAAACAAAAAAAGCAACACTGGGCCTTCAAGACAGACAACAGGAGTAATTTATTGATAAATGACCCGACACGGGCCGTGTTTCGGCACTCAACAACGCCTGCCTCAGGGGTCTGACAATAAAACATATAAAAACATATAAATCACCTAAGGTGATATGTTTTTATATGTTTTATTGTCAGACCCCTGAGGCAGGCGTTGTTTAGCGCCGAAACACGGCCTGTGTTGGGTCATTTATCAATAAACTAGCCGTTGAGCCCGTTAAAACGGGCTAGTATGGGGTTTTGCCAAGGCCCCCTCCCCCCCCCCCCCCCGGAGTTGCCGCCACCACCCCTGCACCCGGCCCGGGCCCTCTCTTCGGTATTGAACTTACATTGGCGAAACGCAGGCAGATCAGCTGAGCTCCCGTCGGCCTTCCTTCTCTGCCTGTGTCCCGCCCTCGTGTGACGTAATGTCGGCGAGGGCGGGACACAGGCAGGGAAGAAAGGGCGACGGGAGCTCAGCTGTTCTGCGTTTCGTCGATGTAAGTTCAATACCGAAGAGAGTGCTTGGGCCGGGTGGAGGTGGCGACCTCGGGGGGGGGAGGGAGCGGTAGCAACGGCGGCGGCTTTGCGCAGTTTCCCTCTCTGTCCCGCCCCCGTCATCACGTATTAACGCGGGGGCGGGACAGAGACGGAAGTCTCTACTGTGCATTTGCGAGTGAGTACGGTCACTCGCCATTTATATGTTTGATTACTCCTGTTGTCTCAGTCTTGAAGGCCCAAAATTACTCCTGTTGTCTCAGTCTTGAAGGCCCAGTGTTGCTTTTTTTGTTTGTGTACTTTTCACGTATGCTGGTTACCCTCTCAGTTTGGCCTGTAGCATTATAGTGCATGTCATCGAAGATGGTAAGTGGTCTTGTTATATTCGGAAGACCTCGCTTGGTTTTATCAATACCGACATGCAAATATGCAGTGACTATATGACGTCTGAATTCCTTTTGATCCATAAACTCCTTGCCAAGAATTAGCCTGTAGCAAATCCACGAATTGACAACTTCCATGTCGTGAACATCTGAAAAGCGGCCAATACCATTCCTTGCCACGGATCTGCATACTGCATACTTGCCTGCATGCCAATCATGTAGATCTACACCACCTATGTTGACATAGTTTTTTTATTAGACTGGACTGAGGGAACGATGTGTTTTTTTTTCTTCTAATCCTATCATTTGCATGACACAAGTGGCTCAACATCCTCAAAATTCAAAGCAAGCATTATTATTTATTATTTGTTACATTTGTATCCCACATTTTCCCACCTCTTTGCAGGCTCAATGTGGCTTACATAGTATTGTAAATGGCATTAGCCGATTCCGATATGAACAGATACAAGGCATGAACAGTTACAGGTAATATTATGGTAGAATGAAGTGCATGTATGATAAATACAATTGGGGGAACTTAATTAGGGAGAGGAAGAGCTAGGATATGTCCATTAAGGTCTTTGGTTATGTTGTGTCGCAGGTGCCAGGTTTTTTTTTTTTATCTTGGGTCGGTGGGGTATACCCTTCTGAACAGACATGTTTTTAATGCTTTCCGAAAATTCAGGTAGTCGAACGTAGTTTTTACTACTTTAGGTAGTGAGTTCCAAAGTTGTGTGCTCAAGTAGGAGAAGCTGGATGCATATGTGGATTTATATTTGAGTCCTTTACTGCTTGTGTAGTGGAGGTTTAGATATGATCGTGCTGATTTTATAGTATTTCTGATTGGCAGGTCGATGAGGTCTGTCATATATCCCTGTGCCTCGCCGTGAATAATTTTGTGAACTGTCGTGCAGATTTTGAAAGCGATACGTTCCTTAATTGGAAGCCAGTGCGGTTTTTCTCAGAGTGGTTTGGCGCTGTCAAAGCGTATTTTTCCATATATAAGTCTTGCTGCTGTGTTTTGGGCGGTCTGAAGTTTCTTCATAATTTGTTCTTTGCATCCTGCATAGATGCCATTACAGTAATCTGTGTGGCTTAGGACCATTGACTGTACCAAGTTGCGAAATATGTCTCTCGGGAAGAATGGTTTCATGCGTTTAAATTTCCACATTGAGAGAAACATTTTCTTTATGGTGGTTTTCATTTGGGTCTCTAGTGAAAGGTTGCGGTCGATTGTTACTCCGAGAATTTTCAGGCTGTCAGAGAGGGAGGGTATATCCCGGGGTGTTAATGTTTGTGGGTTTGTATGTATTGTATTGGGATGAGATGATGAGACAATGTGTTTTTTTCTGTATTAAGTTTCAGTTGGAATGCGTTTGCCCATGAGCTCATGATGCTTAAGCTGAGTTTGATTTTGTTGGTGATTTCTGACAGATGTTTGTAGGGGATGTATAATGTAACGTCATCAGCGTAGATAAATGGGTTAAGGCTTTGGGTGGATAAGGCCTTGGCAAGTGGAACCATCATGAGGTTGAAAAGGATCGGTGATAGTGGTGATCTTTGCAGTACTCTGCAATCTGGTTTCCAGGGTGGCGATATGTTTGTGCTTGATTTTACTTGGTATGTTCTGGTGATTAGAAAATCCTTGATCCAATTAAGAATGTTTCCACCGATTCCAAAGTAATCTAGGAGTCTTAGTAATATGTTATGGTTAACCATGTCGAACGCACTGGACATGTCAAATTAGAGGAGGAGAATGCTTTTTCCTATTGCTAATCCACTTGAATTTAGTTAGGAGAGTGAGTAGTACTGTTTCAGTGCTGTGTTGAGGTCGGAATTCCTGATTTTGACTCATGTAGTATAGTGAATTTGTTTATGTAATCATTGAGCTGTATGGTCACCAGTCCTTCCATAAGTTTGACTACTAATGGGATAGATGCTACTGGGCAGTAATTGGTGATATCGTTTGTTTTTTTTCTTGGTGTCTTTTGGTATTGGGGTGAGTAGGATGTTACCTTTTTCATTAGGGAAAATACCCTGCTGAAGCATGAACTTTAAGTGGGATGTGAGATCTGTTATGAAGCGTTGGAGGGCAGATTGTATTAGGTAGCTGGGGCAGATGTCCAATTGACAGTGGCTGTTGGAGTATCTTTTAATCGCCTGGGTAACAGTGTCGACACTGAGGAGAGCGAAGTTTGACCATAATCAGGTATTCACCAGACGTTGGGCCTAGCCTATTAATGAAGTGTTTTATGTCCAGGTTGTCCAGAGGTAGGGTTTTACATAGGTTTATAATTTTATCGTTGAAATATTTAGCTAGGTTGTCTGAAGATGGGACGTCAGTATTGTTTGTATTGACCAGCGATGTGTCTAGTAATTTGTTCGCGAGATGGTATTTCTTTGTGTTATTTATTTATTGCATTTGTATCCCACATTTTCCCACCTATTTGCAGGCTCAATGTGGCTTACAGAGATCTGTTATGGCATCGCCATTCCAGGATATCAGATACAATTGATGATGCAAAAAGATTCAGGAAGGGAAAAAAAAGATCTAAGTAAATAGATAAAGAAAGATGACTTTCAGAACTGGGGTGGATTGTTGAGGTGGATTGGTGAGGTGGTATAGTTAAGCTATGGGTCCTCTTTGTAGGCCTTGTTGAAGAGATACGTCTTCAGAGATTTACGGAAGTTAGATATTTCGTCGATTGTTTTCAGGTCAGTTGGTAGTGAGTTCCACAACTGCTTACTCATGTAGGAGAAGGAAGTCGCATGTATAAGCTTGTATTTTAGTCCTTTACAGCTGGGGAAGCGTAAGAAATTTTCGGGATGATCTTTTGGCATTTCTGGGAGGCAGGTCCACGAGGTTTAGCATGTAGGTCGGGGTGTCTCCGTGGATGATTTTGTGTACAATCGTGCAGATCTTGAACGCAATACATTCCTTAAGTGGGAGCCAGTGAAGTTTCTCTCTTAAGGGTTTTGCACTTTCATATTTTGGTTTTCCAAATATGAGTCTGGCGGCGGTATTCTGGGCTGTTTGGAGTTTCTTGATGGTCTGTTCTTTGCAGCCAGCGTACAGTGCGTTGCAATAGTCCAGGTGACAATACCATTGACTGTACCAGGTTACGGAAGATGGATCTCAGGAAGAAAGGCTTTACTCTTTTGAGTTTCCACATGGAGTAGAACATCTTTTTCATTGTGTTCTTCACGTGGTTTTCAAGTTTGAGGTTTCGATCGATGGTAACTCCAAGAATTTTCAGATTATTTGAGACGAGAAAAGTTTGGTGTGGTTATGGTGGTGAAGTTGCTTGTGTTATGCTGTGAGGCGAGAACAAGACATTGTGTTTTTTCTGCATTAAGTTTTAACTGGAATGCATCCGCCCAGGAGTGCATGATTTGGAGGCTTTGGTTGATCTCATTGGTGATTTCATTTAGATCATGTTTAAACGGGATATAAATCGTGACATCTGCATATATGTAGGGGTTGAGGTTTTGATTGGCTAGTAATTTGACTAAGGGTATCATCATTATGTTGAAGACAGTTGGTAAGAGGGGGGGGATCCCTGGGGGACTCCACATTTGGGTGTCCATGGGGCTGATATATACACGTTCATTGTTACTTGGTATGATCTTGTGGTTAGGAATACTCTGAAAAAGCTAAGAACCTTACCTCCAACTCCGAAGTATTCTAGTATATGTAGTAGTATTTCATGATTGACCATGTCGAAAGCACTGGACATGTCGAATTGTAGGAGGAGTATGTTGTTGCCAGTTGCAGTTGCTTGTTTGAATGAGTTCATTACAGACACTAGTACAGTTTTAGTGCTGTGATTCGACCAAAATCCTGATTGAGACTCATGCAGAATTGAGTATTTATTTAGGTAGTCAGTGAGTTGTTTCGTCACCATGCCCTCCATGAGTTTGGTTATGAGTGGAATAGATGCTACTGGGCGATAATTGGTTAGGTCCATTGTGTTTTTCTTAGCATCTTTGGGTAGAGGGGTAAGTAGAATGTTTCCTTTATCCGTGGGGAATAGGTCATTTTGTAGCATGTAGTTTAGGTGTTTCGTGAGGTCTGTTTTGAGTTGTTGAGGGGCAGATCTAATAAGGCTAGTAGGGCAGATGTCTAATTTGCATTGCGACTTGGCATATTTTCCAAGCAATTGTGAGATGTCGTTGAATGAGAGTGTGTCAAAGTTGGTCCATGATCGGTCTGCTGGGTATTCCCCAGGTATTGGGTCTAAACATTCAAGGAGGTTTGTATAATCAGTTATGTTTGTAGGTATCATGAGTCGCAGCTTTATAATTTTTTCTTTAAAGTAATTTGCAAGATTGGTAGCAGATGGGGTGTTTATGTTGTTAGAAGTAACCAGTGTAGTATTTAGTAGTTTGTTTACGAGTAAGAAGAGTTTTGTGTGCATCCTTGTAGTTTGGTCCGATTTTGGTTTTATAGAATGTTCTTTTAGTTTGTCTGATGGTATATTTGTATTTTCTTTGTAGTTGTTTCCAGTCTTTGAGTGTGGATTTGTCTTTTTTCTTGTTCCCTGCTCGTTCTAATCTTCTGACTTGTGTTTTTAGTTCTTTTAGTTCTTAGTTAAACCATGGTATTGGGTTATTTCTACGCAGTGCTTTTTTTGTGCCGGTACGCAACAGTACGGCGTACCGGCACCTTTTTTTGCCCTCCCCCCCCCCCCCCGGCGACCCTCCCGACGAGACCTGCACTTAAAGACGCAGAGGCGCAAACGATGCAGGCAGCGATTGAAAGAGGCTGTCTGCGTCGGAGCTTCCCTGTGTGAGTCCCACCTACATTGTTACAGCTTCCTGTTTCCGCATAGGCGGGACTCGCACAGGGAAGCTCCAATGCAGACAGCCTCTTTCAATCGCTGCCTGCATCGTTCGCACTGCTGACTAGTCCGGGAATTGCTGCACATGGGAGAGGGGAGGACAGGGAACGGACAACTGCTGGGAGGGCAGGGAACGGAGAGCTGCTGGACAATGCTGGGAGAGAAGGGCAGGGCAGGGAATGGAGAACTGATGGACATCGCTGGGAGGGGAGAGCAGGGAACAGAATTGCTGGACATGGGAGGGCATGGAAGGGAACAGAATTGCTGGACATGGGAGGGCAGGGAAGGGAACAGAATTGCTGGACATGGGAGGGAAGGAAGGGAACAGAATTGCTGGACATGGGAGGGCAGGGAAGGGAACAGAGAATTGCTGGACATTGCTGGAAGGGGAGAGCAGGGAACGGAGAATTGCTGGACATGGATGGCAGGAGGCAGAGAAGAATCGCTGGACATGGATGGCAGGAGAGGACAGGACAGAGGAGAATCACTGGACATGGATGGAGGGGAGGGAAGAGAGGAATGAGATGCACATGGATGTGAGGGCAGGGAAGAGAGGAAAAATGCTGGAAATGGATGGAGAGGGAGAGCAGGAGATAGAGGAGAACTGCTGGACATGGAGGGGTTGGCGGGGAGAGAGGAGAAATGCTGGACTTGGATGGAGGAGAGGGGAGAGAGAATTATTGCTTTATATGGATACAGGGGAAGTGCTGGACATGGGTGGAGGGGAGGAGAGAGGAGAACTGCTGGACATGGATGGTGGGGAGAAAAGAAAAAAAGAAGAAGATGCACATGGATGGAGATGAGGGAAAGGGAAGAGGAGAAAAACTGCACATGGATGGAGAAAATAGGCAAAAACTGGATCCATGTTATACCTCCTCCAGTCAATTCCACGGAGGAGGACCCAGCTTTTACTTATGGATGCAGGACAAGAAATGAAGAAGAAAGGAGGAAAGCAAAGAAATAAATGGAAAGGAAGCCCTGGAAACGGAGTTAAGAGAACAGATAGAGAGCAGCAGAATCGGAGACTGGGACCAACATGATCAGAAAAACAAAGACATCAGACAACAAAGGTAGAAAAAAAATCATTTTATTTTCATTTTAGTGTTTGGAATATGTCCAATTTGAGAATTTACATCTGCTGTCTTATTTTGCACTGGGTATACTGGAGCTGTAAGAGCTTACAGAAATTATTTATAATGAAAATCATGTTATTTTTTTCTTCTATACTAGTATAATATATTTTCAATGATATCTGTTTATATGCGCCATGGCTGGTATAAGGGGTGTGGCTATCATAGGGGTGGAGCCATATGTGGTGGTCCCACCCACGAGTACCGGCACCTTTTTTTCTACAAAAAAAGCACTGTTTCTACGTGAGGTTCTGGTTTTAAGCGGTGCAATGTTGTCTAGAACGGTTCTGCATCTGTTGTCCCATTCACTAAGAAATTGGGGTGAGTCTGTAAGTGCTGTCCATTCGTCATTATAGAATTATTGCCAAAATGTTGGTGGGTCTATTTTGCCTCTCGTAGTATACGTTTGTTGTTCTTGTTTTTGTTGTGTAATTTTTGTTATTGTAGTCTGACCCAATTTTAGTTCTGTAGTATGACCTTTTGGTCTGTCTTATTACATATTGCATATTTGTATTTCCTTTGTATTTGTTTCCATGCGTTGAGTGTGTGTTCGTCTTTTATTTTTTTTTCCATGTTAATTCCAGTTTCCTTGATTGGTTTTTTTTAATTTTTTCAATTCTTCGTTGAACCACGGTATCAAGTTGTGTCTGCGTGAAGTTCTTGTTTGTAAGGGTGCTATTACGTCTAGAATTTGTCTGCATCTTTTGTCCCATTCTGAGAGTTAATAAATGGAGTCCGTTTGCGTTGTCCAGTCATTTTTGTATATTTGTTGCCAGAAAGTATCCGGGTCCCTTTTCCGCCATTTTAGGGATAGGTTTAATTTGTAGTGGTCGGTCCATGGTGTTTCTGTCCATCTGGTTTGTGTTATGGTTAGATTCTGGTCAGTGGATAGTTTGTATGAGATGAGGTCAAGTGTGTGACCCTTCTTGTGGGTTGTTTGCATGTGTGGCCATGTAAGATCGCATATATGAAGGAAGTCCTTACATTCACGTGCGTTGGTAGAGTTTGGGTCTTCTAGCTGAAGGTTAATATCTCCTAATACTAGTATGTTGGAGTTGGATACGCATGTATTTGGGACGAAGTCCATGAAGTCTGCTTGACTTTCGTTCCAGTTGCATGGTGGTCTGTAAAACAGGACGCAATTTAGGTGGTCTAGTAGGGTTTTGTGGTGGATTCTAATTGCGGCTATTTCAAGGTGGGTTGTTATAGATTCAGCAATGGTTTCAATAGTGAGGTGAGATCGGTATATGAGCCCTATACCCCCTCCTCTCTTTTCTTTTCTGGTCCAGTGAATGATTTTATATCCTGGAGGACATAGGTTTAAGATGATAGGGTCCTCTTGATCGTGAATCCAAGTTTCAGTGATGAAGAGTAGATCAAGTTTCGCTGAGGTAAGCCAATCTGTTATAATTGTTTTGTTTATAATGGATCTGGCGTTGACTTAAGCCTACTTGAATTTTTTGATATGGGTCTTCTGTGTTCGGTGTTGTGGACTTTTGTTAGTTGTCGTGTCTTAGTTTGTGTGGATTTTTTGTAGTCTTTCTTTTCCTTATGTTGAGGTTGTACACATGTTGGTGTTCTTCCTTTGTTTTGGTTATTGTCGGTTTGATGTGGTGTGGTGAATCTGGTCAGTATTCGGTGATTGCATAGTATGGGTATGTTCTTGATATCTGCGAGTGGGGTGGTTAGTATTAGGTGGATCAATGATAAAGAGTAGATTGCTAGGAACAGTTTGGCAGTATTCATTATGGTATCAAATGCGGATATTTTACTCACAATCAGATGTTCGGAAGTGATGCTCCCGGTGCAGAGGCTCTGTAATTCTGAGTGCTGATTCTAAGGTTTGAGGTAGGGGATTAATCACAGTGTTGTGATAGAGAAGAAGAGTCGCTCCTCAGTTAGCAGCAGGAGGCAGCAGTAAAGGGAACGGGTCCGGACTTCATCGGTGCGAAAGATGCTCGAGCAGGGGTTAGGTGCCCGATCGGAAGCACGACATGTGCCCCAAGGCACTGGGCTCCGTCTGCACCCTTGTCTATGGTGTTCCGTCGGGTTACACCTCCCGATTGCCTCTACTCATCTGCTGGCTCAGTCAGATCCAGTCTCCCCCTGCAGTCAAAATCCCAGGGCCCGACCCAGCAGGGGAAAGCGTGGTCGTGATACAGGCAGAAGCTTTGGTATGGGTCGTCTCGAGCTGTGTTCAGGCCTTCTGTGCAGGTGTTCCACTCCGCTCCCTTCTCTAGTTGCTCCACTCCTTCGGCTCCCATTGCAGCTGTCAGTCTCAGCCTTTGGACTCAGCCATCTGCTCTGTGGTCCAGTTCCGACCGCTTTAATCGTCGGCTTGTGCACTCTGGCCCTGGCGCGGAAGGAAAGAGGGTGGCTGCTCCTCGGGCTCCAATTACTTTTTTTTTTTTTTTTTAATTATATTTTTATTAAAGATTTTGCCTTACATAGAATGCAAAAGTAAACACATAATCAAACAAAACCCCCCTTAAAAAAAAAAAAAAAAAATCCAATTAC